>NW_005367384.1:1945450-1962860 GCF_000412655.1 Myotis brandtii | reverse complement strand
GAGGTTAGGGGTGATCAGGCAGGCAGAGTGGTGAGGGGCGATCAGGCAGGCAGGCAGGTGAGGGGTTAGGAGCCAGCAGTCCTGGATTGTGAGAGGGATGTCTCCGATTGGAGAGGGTGCAGGCCAGGCTGAGGGACCCCCACCCCCCTGTGCACTAATTTTGTGCATCAGGCTTCTAGCATATATATCCTGTATAATAAAAGCCTAATATGCTAAGTGTCTTAACTGTTCAACCAGTTGCTATGATGCGCACTGACCACCAGGGGGCAGACACTCGGACCAGTAGGTTAGCTTGCTGCTGGGGTCCAGCCGATCAGGAGTGGGCAAGACAGGCCAGACATGCTCTGGAGCCCTCCCAAGGTCCCTCCCCGGCCCTGATTGTGCACCGGTGGGGTCCCTCGGCCTGGCCTGCGGGGATTGGGCTGAAACCAGCTCTCTGATATCCCCCGAGGGGTCCTGGATTGCGAGAAGGTGCAGGCCAGTCCAAGGGGCCCCACGGGTGCATGAATCCGTGCACCAGGCCTCTAGTATGTGTGTATACACACACACACACACACACACTAACGCTAGAGGCCCAATGCACAAAATTTGTGCAAGGGCTTTGGCCCCAGCCCCCACCCGCGGATGCCATGGCTGCAGCCGGGGGCCTCTGCCGCCTCTGCCTCTGCCACGGCTTTGTCTGGAAGGAAGGACGTCCGGTCTAATTAGCATATTATGCTTTTATTATTATAGATGCTTTAAAAAATGTTGTTCCAGCCAGTAAGTTTTGGGGTAGTTTGTATGCAGTGATAGATAAATAATATATACCACAGATGGCTTGATTAAATCCATTGGCTATAAGGAAAGGCTTGGTTGTGCTGGTGTAGGCTCAGGGTAGCACGTACTCTGTGTGTGCCCCCTCTCTTGTCCCACAGGGTACGTCTATGTGTATGTGGCACAGGGGCTGTGTGTCTGACTGGTGTGCCTATGAGGAGGAAGCTGAAGAGTGCCACTTCCCTTTCCCAGCTACCTGGAGCCACCACAGTACCTCTCTGCCTGGTTAGATGCCCTCCCCTCAAGATTGGGAAGTAAAAATAACATCTCCACCCCTCTGGGAAAAACTTCACCAAAGGAATCTCTGCCCAACTAAACGTTACTTGCTCCCTCAAAGACAGAAACGAAGAACTTTATCCTTGAGAAGGAGAGTGGAAGAATCTAGTCCTGTGGCCAGAGCAGGACTTCAGAGAACAGGGAGGCTTGACTTTTTACTCACTGTCTAAAGCAGTGGTCTCCAAAATGAGCAAGAGAATCCACTGGGATGAGAGAGAAAATACTATTTTATTTAGAAAATTAAGAAATTTAAGCTTTACCAATATCCACTCTACAATCTGACCCTAGGACAGTGATGGCGAACCTATGACACGTGTGTCAGAGGTGACACGCAAACTCATTTTTTTGGTTGATTTTTCTTTGTTAAATGGCATTTAAATATATAAAATAAATATCCAAAATATAAGTCTTTGTTTTAACTATGGTTGCAAGTATCAAAAAATTTCTATATGTGACACGGCACCAGAGTTAAGTTAGGGTTTTTCAAAATGCTGACACACCGAGTTCAAAAGGTTCGCCATCACTGCCCTAGGATCTTCTTAGTCCATGTGGACCAGCCACATGTAAGGTCAACTTTGAAGGAACAGTCTGTGGGTTCAGAGGTGACATGCGAACTCATTTTTTTGGTTGATTTTTCTTTGTTAAATGGCATTTGAATATATAAAGTAAATATCAAAAATATAAATTTTTGTTTTACTATGGTTGCAAATATCAAAAAATTTCTATATGTGACACGGCACCAGAGTTAAGTTAGGGTTTTTCAAAATGCTGACACACCGAGTTCAAAAGGTTCGCCATCACTGCCCTAGGATCTTCTTAGTCCATGTGGACCAGCCACATGTAAGGTCAACTTTGAAGGAACAGTCTGTGGGTGGGCCTGGCACAGAGGGGCAGGCAGTGCCCACCACCCCTTAATCCACTACTAGAGTGTTACGGGTGCTCTTGCAGGTTCAAGCCCTGGTTAAGAGGCTGTGCTGATTATATTATCTACCTACTAATATTAACCTAAATTAGCCCTAGACAAATGCACAAGGGCCTGAACATTGCTCAGAGGAACCACAGTCTGAATACTAATATGCAAGCACAGGAGAAGAGGGCAGAGCTGATTCTGCTCCTGTCCCTACGGTATCAGCCACGTTAATTGTTGCTTTTCCTTTTTCCCCTTGTAATAAAATTTAGCAAGGAGTTAGCAAAAATATTTAAAAGTATAAAGAAGATCATTTGAAATACAGTGAAATTTGCCCTAAGTGTACATTGCACCTCCAGATTTGCTAGTGATGGTATCACCTGCATAAAATATATAAATAAATTATATATGTATGTGTACATAAATATATTCAACTTTTTACCAATAAGGGTACATTAAAAACTAGAAGCCATGGGTCTACAAGATACTGTGACATTTTCTAACTTAATTATCAGAGGCCAGGAGGACCCACCTGATGAGGGATTACAGAGGGTTAAGAAGAGAGAAAAGAAAACAAAATAATTTGAGTTTATTTGTCCTCCACAGAACCTTTTCCCTGAAATAGTCTCCCACCAGGCCCAGCTCCTACAACTGGATAGATAGGAACCTTCCCTCCCTTTACTTCCCCAAGTAACACAAAGCTATTTAAACAGATGCCTAAAGCCAAATCAGAGAGAAAAGCAATGCATGCCCTCCACACATCCCAATTTGTAAGTGTTCTCGCTGCCCCAGGAGAGGCTGTTGGGAGGAGCCTTCAGTTCCGAGAGGAAGGCCCACTGCACGCCTGCAGCATGCCCACTGCCGGTCAGGGGGAAGACACTGGCCCTTTCAGCAAGAAGGGCTTGGCTGCCTCCAGGATGTCCAGTTTGGGGTCCAGTGAGCGACCAAGCCCCTCGAGCACCATGATGGCAAACACAATGGAGGCGAAGTTGCTCTCAAGCTTTACCTGAAAGATAAAATAAGTGGTTCTTCCCAAAGCCCATTGATATATAGAGTTCTGGATAACCATGTAGCTGTCTGCTCTCAGCCTCCTGTACCCGCCCATGTGACTTTTACTGTCTACCTGACCCTCTTTTCCCTACCCCATCATTTTACCCACCATCTCATCTACTCACCCAACCTCCCGTCTACTAGTATTACTAAGGAAAAATCTGGGGGATGTGGTATGTACTTCTCTAGGGGTGTGTGTGTGTGTGTGTGTGTGTGTTCATATGACTTAAAAATAATAAAATTAGTATCTCAGCGATATACCAGAAACTGTAAATCTAAATAAGGATCATTCTTCTGACCAGCCACCTTTCTGACTCTTAATTCTATGTTATGATCCTTGCCAAATGCAGTATTTCACTGTCGGATTGCAGAACCTCAAGAGAAACAATGGGAAAGGCCATCTTCAGACAAGAATCTGCCCTGCCCTGCCCTCAACTCCTTAGACCCTTGGCTGACAGTTTTACTTTGAAGAATAACCCAAGACCACACTCCATCACAAGGAGACAGACAAAGGCCAGGGTGGAGAACTGTGAGGCCATGTCCCTCCAAGGAACAGGGGCAGGAGGCAGAGGCCACAACAGCTGTGCTGGCATCTCTGAACACACCAGGACAAGAGGCACCTCCTCTTGGGCCGGCCCAGCCTCAGGGTGTTACATGCTCAGGAAAGCTGTATAAGTATGACTTAGATGAGTACCACACATCATTCTTGTGCACTGAGGAGGGGAAGGGTGTGACAGCTTTCATTAGACGGTGTTTACATCTGTGAATCCATTTTTCTACAGCTCAGTATCACAGATACTTGGACAGCTTAGCCTAGCTGAGACACAGACCAACATTGTGACAAAGGGAGAACCTGCTGTACCTAGTTAGTACACAGAAGCAGCACTCTTCATGCTAATGAAGTGGTACCAAAAATGTTTTTAAAAAATGAGATCTCATATAAGAGGAATACTTCTCATGACCCTGTGGCCACCCATCAGCTTCCCCAGAGACCTCCCCTCCAGCCTGGCCGGAGCAGAGAGGCTCAGCTCTGCCAGGGGCCTCACCTTGTGAGTCATCAGTAACTTAAAGACATTCGAGAGAAGGCTGGAAACTTGGAGCTGGAAAAGATAGTAAAATTGACTGCAGAGAATGCCGACCTCCCTCCCACACCTCCCCAACTACTCTCCCAGGCCCCTGTCCCATCCTCCCCCAACTCCTCATCCCTCCTATCACACACACACATACCAGTGAGTGCAAAGAGACTCTAACTCCAGAAGGACTGCACATGCACGAGCCCAGCTCCCATCTCGAGTATGAGGAGCCTGAGTTCAAAGGCTCCTTCCAGGAAGAGGCCTGGAGGCCCGGCTCACCCAGTGTGTGTCCACCAACGCACACACACCACATCTGAATAAGGAGGATCAGCAGTGCCTGGGTGCCAGCTGCTGCTCGTTCTGAGCTCTGACTCGATCCTGCTAGTGTAGCCATGAACTTGAGGAAACGCTCAGTTTTGCTAGAACTGAGTGTAAAATACAAATTGAACTCAAGTCTAAATAAAGGATGTGAACATTAGGTATGTCTTCTGGCCACTCAGAGACCGTCATCCCTCCCTTCAAGCTCAGCTGAGCTCGAGATACAGAAGAAGCGGCAGAACAGCTACACCCCAGACAGGCCGGGGTGCGACACTATGTATGTCATGCCCCAGAAGGCACCCTGGGAACCTGGTCAAGGAGCCACTCTTGAGAGTCAGAGATTCCAGTGGGCCTCCTCACACCTGGGAGATGTGGGCAGGTGTTCTTTATCTGCCTTAAAACTCAAACCCCCTCCAGACTTCTCCCCATTAAAAGATCTCCCTTCACTTTGGGGTTTGTTCTCGCCAAGGGCAAGGGCAGTACTCAGGCCCCTGCCCCTCTGTGGCCTGCTCACCTTTTCCAGGGTGATAGTGTTCTTCCTGGCCTGCGTTACTAGTGCGGCCATCTCAGCCTTGAATCGCTCCACGTCCTTGCACTCACTGGCTCGAGCGTGATGCAGGATGAGCTCAGCCACTCTTTGGCCCTGGAAGATACAAAAGAAAAGAAACTTGGTAGAGCTGGGAGGGCACAAAATTAGATGATCTGCCCACACTCCTTCATATCCTAGTTGTTTCCACCTAGTTCTTCTATCTTGCCCTTGGCCACTGCTGACCAACCAGCCTAGCCTCAGAGCCAGAGCCACCAGGACCTGTCACCAGGCTGGACCAGCCACACTGTCTGCATGGGCTCCCTTCTGGGCCCAGCAGAATCCCCTCCTCACCACCCCTGTGCTGCAGCCTTCCCACTCCTCCTCCACCCAGGACACCCTCTGACCGAAGCCTCCATGGTCTCCCCAAACACCCACCTACCCTGGTAGTCACTGCCAATGCCTTTCATCTCCCTCCTCAGGCTGTGACCTTCTTCGTCCACCCAAGCCTGTGCAGGGGAACATGCCCCACCCTACCTGCCACCGTGGCCCAGGCTCAAGCCTCTGCCCCCTCAGAAGCCTCCTAAGCAGGAGCTAGCCTTCCTAGTGCCCACTGCACGCTTGTTGAAGAAGGAGAAACTGCCACGACTACACGACGGCATTTGGGAAGGAGGCATTTCTTCCCATCCCAAACCATGAGCTGCTTGGAACTGGCCTCAGTCACGGGCACCAGCACCTTCTCACTGAAGACCAGAGATGCTTCTGTTAGGAGCACCCATGGCAAAGACGGCATTTACAAGGAAAATGAAGGCTAAAGAGCCCTAAAGTTCTCAAGAGCTTCAAGGATTTGGGCCCAACTCCCAAGGGCCCAGTAGGTCTCACCTGCCCCATTGCCACGGCCATGAAGACTGCATGGAAGTTCCTCAGATCAGCAGCCCGCAGCTCAGCCACAATACCAGCATCCAGGAGCACCAGGCGCAGTGGGCACCGGGCAGGCGTCATGGACACCACCAGTGTGTCACAAACATCCGCCTGCTGCAGCTGTGCCTCTTGGCTCTTGGAAAGACCATCGGCACCCTGGACCAGGATGTTCCCAGGGTGAAGGTCCGCATGGACAAAGTTGTCCACAAATATCTGGAAAGAGATCAGCACTATTCAAGGCTAAATCAACCCTCACCACCCCATCACCACCAGGAAAAAGCTTCCAGGGTGATGGTATGTTCCTAGTGTACAGAGAAGTGTACATTTGATAAATTAATTCATTGTCTGATGACATCAGTTCAGAATTTGTACAGGGACAGGACAGGTTGATGTTTTCAAAAGAAAAGTTATTTTCAAAGTCAAGAGCATTAAAAAATATTATAGGAAACATGAAATGTTGCAGGTTCAATCCCTGGTGGGAGTGGGTAACCAATCAATGTTTCTCTCATACATCAATGTTTCTCTTCCCCCCCTCTTTTCTCTCCATTCCTCCTTCTCTCCCCGCTCTCTTCCCCTTTCTCTAAAATCAGTAAAAAAGCCCTAGCTAGTTTGGCTCAGTGGATAGAGCGTCGGCCTGTGGACTGGACGGTCCTGGGTTCCATTCCAGTCAAGGGCACATGCCCCGGTTTCAGGCTTGATCCCCACTAGGGGGCGTGCGGGAGGCAGCCGATTAATGATTCTCTATCATCATTGATGTTTCTATCTCTCTCTCCCTCTCCCTTACTCTCTGAAATCAACAACAAAAATTTTTTTTTAGCCCTAACTGGTTTGGCTCAGTGGATAGAGCGTCAGCCTACAGACTGAAGGGTCCCGGGTTTGATTCCGGTCAAGGGCATGTACCTTGGTTGCAGGTACATCCCCAGCACACCGCAGGAGGTAGCTGATTGATGAGTCTCTTTTGCAAGTTTTCAAAAGAGCCCTATGTATGCTTAGCAGATATCTCGAAGGAAGCCTGTAGCCTTGAGTACAGATAACTAAAAGACACCTGGTATGAGAGCATGGGAGTATCAGCCCCTTACATTAGATGACTAGCCTGCATGGTCAGACAACGAAGCTTATCTTCCCTATTATTTAAGCAAGCATGAAGCATGTGTTTACAGAAGCTAAAAAGCAGTTAATTCACAGAACAAGGGACCATCTAAAAATAGCAGAGAATTTCAAACAGCAGTTTTACAAAATAGAGATTACTATGCTTCATTATGTCAAATTAAAATTTTATGCAGGCAAATTACCACCTGTGATATTTACATAAGATCAACAACAAGTATATATTTACATAAGAAAATAATAACAAGGAGATAAAGTAAAGAATCAACTTTTATTGTTAACAGCTGAAATTTGAAGACATCTCAAAACAAGTATTTTGGCCACATTCATATTGTATTGGTATTATGTCCATGGACAAATATAATACACTTATTAGTAGAAAAAAATGTTTTTCTACCCTTTATACTCTCGTTGAAATTTATTTCTAACAATACAGTACAGGATAGAGACCAAGATGGCGGCATAGGTAAACACCGGAGACTGCTGCCGCAAACAACCACTTCAAAAATACAACTAAAAGACGGAACGGACATCACCCAGAACCACAGGAAGGCTGGCTGAGGAGAGACTCTTCAACTAGAAGGAAAAATAACAGCACACCGAGGCTCAGAGGAGGCGCAGTGTGGAAAATACTCAGGTGCGGAGGTGCGCGCGCAAAGGGGGCTGGTGGCTGAGAGCGCGGTTGTCGTTTTCGGTCAGGGGGGAGTCTCAGACTCTGAGCTCCAGATCTGGGCGAGTCTCTAGGGACTCAGACTCAAATGGGAGAAGCGGGATTGTCTGGCATCAGTTGGAACGTGAGGGCAGCTTTCTCTCCGAGGTTTGCAGCGGTTCCTGGGGTTCTGAGAAGCAGAGCCTCTGGGAACGGGACTGAGAGGGGCCATAACCGCTCCCTCCGCCCGCCCTGTTGAGCCCGCCCCGCCCAAGCCCTGCGCAGAGCCATTTGCCAGATCGCCTCAGGCAAAGGCTAGATTAGCACCTCCCCAGAGGACAGAAGTTTTCCGCGGCAGACACAGCTGATTCACACAGCCAGTCGGCCTGGTGGTCAAATCCCTCTAGTATTAACTACAACAATCAAGGCTCAACTAGAACAAGACTGCGCACAAAGACCACTAGGGGGTGCACCAAGAAAGCATAAAAAATGCGGAGACAAAAAAACATGACAGAAATGGAGGATATAGAGCTAAAAAACGCAATTTTGAGGGCTTGCAATAAACTTTTGGAGAGCTTCACGAAAACTAATGAGACCCTCGATGCTATGATAAAGAAACTAGAAATTAAGCATACATGCTCTGAAATAAAGAATATTACACCCAATAGCAGACCAGAGGAGCGCAAGAATCAAGTCAAAGATTTGAAATGCGAAGAAGCAAAAAACACCCAACCGGAAAAGCAAAATGAAAAAAGAATCCGAAAATACTAAGATAGTGTAAGGAGCCTCTGGGACAGCTTCAAGCGTACCAACATCCGAATTATAGGGGTGCCAGAAGAAGAGAGAGGGCAAGATATTGAAAACCTATTTGAAGAAATAATGACAGAAAACTTCCCCTACTTGGTGAAAGAAATAGACTTCCAAGTCCAGGAAGCGCAGAGAACCCCAAACAAAAGGAATCCAAAGAGGACCACACCAAGACACATCATAATTAAAATGCCAAGAGCAAAAGACAAAGAGAGAATCTTAAAAGCAGCAAGAGAAAAAAAGTCAGTTACCTATAAGGGAGTACCCATACGACTGTCAGCTGATTTCTCAACAGAAACTTTGCAGGCCAGAAGGGAGTGGCAAGAAATATTCAAAGTGATGAATAGCAAGAACCTACAACCAAGATTACTTTATCCAGCAAAGCTATCATTCAGAATTGAAGGTCAGATAAAGAGCTTCACAGATAAGGAAAAGCTAAAGGAGTTCATCACCACCAAACCAGTATTATATGAAATGCTGAAAGGTATCCTTTAAGAAGAGGAAGAAGAAGAAAAAGGTAAAGATACAAATTATGAACAACAAATACACATCTATCAACAAGTGAATCTAAAAATCAAGTGAATAAATAATCTGATGAACAGAATAAACTGGTGATTATAATAGAAAAAAAATAACTAATTATTGTACATATTGTTCATGGGTTCACTGAGCATCGACCCATGAACAAGAGGTCACCAGATCAATTCCCTGTCAAGCCACATGCCTGTGTTGCCAGCTTGATCCCCAGTAGTGGGCACACAGGAGGCAGCCAATTGATGTTTCTCTCTCTCATTGATGTTTCTGTCTCTCTATCCCTCTCCTTCCTCTCTCTCTCTAATATCAATAAAAACATTTTTTAAAGTAAAAAAAAAAATCAGTTAAAAAAAACCCACAAAAACATATCCTTGGGTGAGGATTAAAAAAATAAAATTATCTACTCATTGTTTAAAGATTTTCCCCAAACCTCTCTGCTCTTAAAATTCATGGAACTAGCCGGTTTGGCTCAGTTGATAGAGCATTAGTCTGTGGGCCAAAAGGTCTAGGGTTTGATTCCAGTCAAGGTCAAAGGCAGGTACTAGTAACTTGGTTGCAGGCTCCTCCCCGGCCGAGCCCTGGGTCGGCTCCTGCAGGAGACATCCAATTGATGTGTTTCTCTCACATCGATGTTTCTCTCTGTCTTTCCCTCTCTCTTCCACTCTCCCTAAAAATCAATGGAAAAATATCCTCGGGTGAGGATTAACAAACAAAAAAAATTTTTTCATGGAACTTCCTTTCTTTCAAATATTTCATAACTCAGGCTTCCCCTCCATTACCTCCATTTGTCCACACAGTGACATGTAACAGCAATACTAACCACCACCTACTGGCAGAGAATCAAGTAGACAAGGAGAAATGGCTTTGAAACTACTAAGCAGGAAAGAAAGCCCCAGGAACTATGATAGACAGAAAGTCAGGTGTGACTTTGGGGAACAAAAATCTGCCTCCCATGAAAGAGAAACCACTAGCAATCCTAGAGGGGAAAAAGGAGAGCCCAGTGCAGAGGCACAGAGCAGCTGCTTCAGAGGGGCTCTCAGCGGACTCCTCCTGGATGCAGGCCACAGTGACCCTCTTAGTCCAGACCCTGGCTTTACTTGACATAGGGAGGCTGCTACCTGGTGAAAATCCTGGGACCCTGACCCAAGCCTAGCACCTTGCTGTCAGCTCATCCCCTCAGGGCCTATGCCCCTATCCTTGACCCCAGGAGCTGGAAGCCCCCATAATCTCCCCACTCCTGGGCACTGCTTATTGCTGCTTCTACCCTGGCTACTCCCCACTGCACCCTCCCCTCTACCCAAATGCCCCTTGGAGCCTCTGTCAACTGAGCTTCCACTGCACTAAGTGGAAATCTGGCTCTCCCACAACAACCTCTCTTCTCCAGGAGCCCCTTGGGTGGGGGCTGCTGACCTGGAGCTGAGGGTGGAGTCAGGGCTCCCAGCCCTGAGCCCTCTCTGCAGGAGCGCTTAAGCTTCCACCATGCTGTCAGCTTGCACCCACTACCATCCTGCTCGCCTCGGCCCCTCCATCTCGGTCATATCAGTTCTTTCCTCCCACTCTCGGACCACATACCTGGTTCCTTCTTATCCCAACTCTGCACCCTCTAGACCTGGGCACTCGTCCTGCTTATCTAGCCTAGACCCTGCCATCCATCCCTCAAACACTCTGTGCCAACCACCAGGAAGACCTCAGACCCTCAACAAGTATCTGTATCTTCTTTCTTTGCTCCTGCATGTGAGCTGCTAGCAATGCTGGGTTGCCACAATTACTAATGATGCTGATAACTAACATTGCTTAGGGTTCACTGTGTCCCTTTCTGAGTGTCAACTCATTTAAACATTATCAGGCCATCCCCTCATAGGTGACACCTAGGCTTCCCTCACATGCCAGCTGATCTGAAGCCACTTCCTGAATAAATCCCTGGGCTAGGTCAGGCCCCTCTTAAATGGCCCCTTGGTGCCTGTACCTACCCTGTATATAATTTACTTATTCATGGACAGTCTTCCCACTAAACAGTAGTTCTGTGAACATTGTAATCCTGTCTCTTTTGCTCACTACTGTAAAGCCAGCACTGTCTAACACATAGCAAATGCTCAATACATACTTGCTGAATGAATGAAGTAGATGTAATATACGATGTTGTCTTAGGCTGTTTGTAGGCAACTAGGACTGGGCCTGGGTCTTGTTCCCCACCCTTCCCATAGCACCTTGCACGGCGACAGAGCGCAAGCCACTGAGAAAGTGCTTAACAAAGCTATAGAATGAATGGCTATCTTGGTAGGCTCAGCTGTTTTTAAAGCAGACTCTACACTGGGCTTGCCCTCCACCCAGTGTAGCTGAACAGTGTCCCCACCATTTCCCACATGCAATTGGGCCACATGCTGGGCCTGAGCACCCTCTCCAAGCCCATGAGCTCACCATCTTCAGGAGCATGTCGATCCCCAGCCGAGCAATCTTCCTCTTCAAGTCCACGGGAATCCCTGCCTGCTGGTAACTGGACACGGGCACACTCTCCTTTAAGAAGATCAGGGAGGGAACAACTTTACCCTGGACAGCTCTGCTCCTCATCCCCACGGCACACATGCTGTTGCCTTCCCGTCGGTTAGGAAGTGACCCAAAGAGTTTTTCCTTTCTTAGAGCCGCTATGAGTCTGTCCCTCACAAGCTGATTTTAACCTATTTACATTTCCCTTCCATAATACTTCTCAAAGGAAAACAAGACCCATAGATTTATTAGAGAGGAAACCCATTGACTTTGCCACCCACAGGTAAGGATGTCGCAATGTGGGGGGAAGAGACAGGAACAGGCCCCAGAGAGCTAGTTTCTAGTCAAGAACCAGCCAATAGAGACATGAATGAATTCTGTGACCTTGAGCAAGAAAACAAGGGCAAAAGGGGAAAAGAGAAGAAAGGGGAGCTAATAAATAATCATTTCATATAGCTTAGTTATTTGTCAGAGCAGCCCACTAAGATAGAATTTGTTATCCCTAATTAATAAATAAAAGAACTAAAGCCCAGAGAGGTTAAGTAACTTGCTCAAGGCTACACAGCTAGTAACTTTGGAAGGTGGCATTACTTCCCTGCATCTCATATTACCATCTTTACAAAGGAGGCTGGAGCAGGAGACAGCTAAGGCCAGTGACATGACACAAACATTTATTGAGCACTTTATCTGTGCAAACTCTAGCTGAGGGCATTTTGCATTGTGTGTCACTGACTCCTGAGAGAACCCCATGAGGCAGGAAGAGTGGCCTGCTGTCATACATGAAGAAACTGAAGTCATTCAACAAATAAAGCGGCAGAGCAGATTTTCAAATCCAGAAGGTCTGAGTCTACACCAAGGTTCTCAGCCAGCTCACTATGCTACTGCCCACCTCGGATCACATCTGAAGTCCTCGCACATGTAATCACATGCTCTCTCGCGGCTTTTGTCTTTGCAGACTAAAACCACCAAGTGGAGCAGAGACAGCCCAGCTGTGAGTGAAAGGCCCAGCCAGGTAAGTTCTGATTCTTACTTCATATGTTTCCACCAAAACATCCCTGGTGACAAAGGGATGCAGAGGAGTGGGGAATCTGACAGACTTCACGTTCAGGAAGTTGCACTGGAAGTGCTCGAGATTCCGAGCTTCGTAGCGCAGGTCGATCTACAGGGAAGTGAAGAGAAAAGATGAAGGGGTAGTCGGGGCACAGGGATAGCAACATCTGAACTGCCAAAGAGCTAGCAAGTCACAGAGTTACCTGCTTCTCCTGCACAGACAGCTCCCCAGGAGACATGGGAGGAGGCATCCTGTGACTAAAGGCCTCCCCGCAAACCCCCAACCCTCTCTTGAACTCCTCTAAGCTACAGACAACAGACAACATTGCATTGCCTGGGCTTCCCTGCTTCTCCGCTCTTCCTGCTCTGCCCACCCACTTCACACCAGCCAATGGACCCCTTCCCCACCTCCCAGGGGTTCAGCTTTGTGGCCTCTCCACACCACTGCCGCCCAAGCCAACACTAGCCCCTGCCCCCAGCCCCCGGCCAACACTCTAACCACTTAGCACACTGGCCAGGACCCCAGCTCTTTCCCTTGATTAAGACTCACTTCCACCCACTGCACTGACACTGCTCTTCCCAACTCACCAAGCGTTTTGCTTGCCAGAGTCAAAGGCCCAGTCCTATTTTTATCCTAATTAACTCTAAGACCTCATTCTTCCTGAACCAGTTTTCACTATCCCAGCTTCCACCCCTGCCTCTCAACTGCCCTATCTGGGTCTGGGCTTCTGGCCATTCCTCCTCAAGTGCCCCAGAGATGCTGGTATCTCTCAGCTCCTGACCTTCACCAGCTTTTTCTCTTCCTCTCCATCCCCTCACATCCTCAGCTAGTACCTCTTGATGACAGAACCTTGACCTCCATCCAGTCCCCTTCTACCAGTCTCTGGACTTATATTCAAGTCCATCTGGACATTGCCCTGTGGAAGGCCACAGGGACCCTTGAACTCAGTGTCTACACAGAATTTACTTGCATACACACCCACATGTATCCAGTCACCTGAGAGTCACTGCAGATTACTCCTTCTCTTACCCTCCACACCCATCAGTGCTCAGTGCCATCAACTCTACAGCCCTAACCACTCTCGGATCTATTCTCCCTTTCCACCCCACTGCCACCCCCATGGTGACTCACAAGAAGTCACCTGAACCCCAACAGAGGCATCTGAGTTGGACTTCCTGACCCCTCATCTTCCCTCCCCTCATCTTTCCTCTCCATCTGCTGGTGTCCCCTGCTACGTGCAGAATGAAGTCTAAATTCTTTAGGATGACATCCAAGGGGGGGTCATGGGTTGGCCCCTACTTCTCTCTTCAGGTCTATCTCTTGTGCCTCCCCCTTCCTCTACTTCCCAAAATTCTAGCTTCACCCAATCTGTTTGGTGCTGAACACCCCAGCCTGCTGATTTATCCCCATCTTTTGCTTTCCTTATTCCCTCTGATCGGAACGTTTTCCCCCCCATTTGGTCCAACTGTAAATACCCCACACCTTTCAAGACCCAACTTGAGCCAAGGGAGCCTTGACCCTCAAGATGGAATGACTACTTCCTCTCTTGAGCCCCAACTGAACCCAACTGAACCTGTGGAGACTCCTACTGTAACTCTGATCAAACTCTATTTGCAAGTATTTATAGGTCAGCCCCCTCTGCCTACAATATATTCCTATGGACAAGAAAAGCTCACTTGTTTTCTTAGTTCATCAGCTTCTCGTTATATCCAAGGACCTAAATGAAGACTTGGCACATTGCTTCTGAAAGTCTGCCAATTTCTGCACTACCAATAGGGAGCCAGGGCAGATGCCTACTTGGAACCTTGATGGCCCCCAAAGTGTATTTACCAAGTCTGGCTACTTAAAAAGGTGTCCCAAAGTCCTGAACAGGGAGGAGGTCCTTGTCTACTCAAAAGCCCTGGAAACAAAGCAAAACAAGGCACTGTGACTTAACCTAATTCTTCTTATCACCCTAGAGTTCAGCCATTGATTGTGGCACTTAGAGATAATGTTGTATATTCCACCAGGATGATTTCACTTTCCTCCCAGGCACTAAGGAAGACTGTGTTTCCTAAGCAACCTTGCAGGGCCTGTGTAATTAAAGCTGACCTTTAGACTAGGGAGAAATGATGTTCATCACTTCCAGGCCTGGCCACAAAATCTCTCACATGGTCCTCCATGGTTTTTTCCCAATTCCACACTGACCCTACATGACACATGTTGTAGATGGCAGTGCCAAACTTGGGAGGAAACTGGGTCCCTGAATAACTGTGGTGTAGAGCTTCCTCCCTCTCTCCTTCAGTTCACCTGCATGGAACTTTGATATAAGCAATAACCTTGTTGCATTAAGCTACTGAGACTTGGGTGTTCTTTGTTATATCAACTAGTGTTACCTACCCTGACTAACATACCATACTAGATGTGACCTACTGGGAAATTACTCATTCATCCAGCATTTACTAAACAGCTGCTAATGGTAAGAACTCTCTTAGATGCTATTTATAACCAAGGGAAGGGAAATTCACCTGTTGGACCATGAGCTTCTCAAATTCCTCCACTATCTCAGGCAAGCTAAGCCACTTGATTCCTGGCAAAAGTGCAAGGACTTGGCTGCCCATCTTCATCAGCAGCAGGTCCATTCTCACCTGAGAGAGCAGGCCAGGGTGCAATACCTGCCAGAAAGAGGAACAGTGAGACAGAGGAGGGATCAGGAAGGCATGTTCATTTAGCCAGGGCTGGGTCGTACCATCAAAGGAGAACCAGCTGGCTTCTCATCAGAGCAAAGAGGAAGTAGTCCCAACACCCAAGATGCTCTTGCCTCCCTCACTCCTGTGTGCCTTCCCTGAGGAGATGCTGAAGGCAGCTCCTCTGCACTGCACTTAGCTTTCCTGGGAAGAATAGGGGGGCGTTTTTCTTCCTAAATATATTAAGTTTAGATCAGTGGCTCTCAAAGAGTGCAAACAAGTCACCACAGGGTGCTTGGTGAAAATGTGGGAGAGTTTTTCCCAAGGAGGTAAAAGAGATCATCAGGGATACCTGCTACTCATGTCTGCCAGATACCCTGGGTAGTGCTGAATGGGAGTGGAAAAGTGTGGAGACAAGAAATAATGGAGCCCAGGCAGAGAAGGCAGAAAATGAAGCGAGAAGAAAGGCACTTCTATAAAAATGAACACTGCCATCTTGGGCTCGTGTTCAACCTAGTCTGTCTCCAATTTATCCTGACCCCAGAGTAGTAGATCAGCTAGATCAGCGGTTCTCAACCTGTGAGTCGCGACCCCTTTGGCAGTCGAACGACCCTTCCACAGGGGTCGCCTAAGACCATCCTGCATATCAGATATTTACATTACGATTCATAACAGTAGCAACATTGCAGTTATGAAGTAGCAACGAAAATAATTTTATATTTGGGTCACAACATGAGGTACTCTATTTAAAGGGCCAGAAGGTTGAGAACCACTGAGCTAGATGGTGGTTTCTCCACCTGCAGAGGCAGCGAACTCCAAACCCACTTCCTTTTTCTTTTATGAGACTATCACACCACCACCTCTCCCTCAAAGCCAAGAAACAAAACAGTTTGCACATCATACACACTCAGATAATAGCCAAGCTAATGGAAGTCAATGCAAGGCAATGTGGGGTGATTGGCAAAAGAGGGGTTCCTGATCTAGGACAGCTCCCTGGGATTAGTGAGATTTTAGAGATGGGAAGGGCCCGCTGAAGACATCAGAGCACTTACTTTCACTGCCACCGGGATGAGGTGATGTGGTTCAGGTAGGTGGGCAGGTGCCGAAGCCTGAGACACAACTGCGTCTGATCCAACCAGGTCAGCTTGAGGGAGAAGCAGCTTTTCTAGAAACGACTGGTCAGCAAGACTTCCTTGAGATCCCCACTCCTTCTCCAGGTGTCCAAAGAGCTCTCCCAGCCCCCCACGGGCATCTGAACAAGGCCGAAGCCTGGAGGCCTTGGCAAGTCTCTGGATGCTGTCATTCTCCAGGAAGGCAGGATTGGCACGTGCTTTGTACACTTGGGCCACGCAGCCTGAGCCCACAGGTTCCTGCTTCTCAAAGCACAGGACCTTCCCCCAGTCCTCCCCAAAGGCCTGCTGCAGGATGTGCTCAGTGTGGATCCAAGGGTGTGGGGTCACCCGGACATGCAGCTTGGAGAACTGGGCACAGAAAGCCTCTGAGAAAAGGTCTCGCCGGGTGCTGGCCCACTGGCCCAGTTTGATATACGTTGGGCCTGAGGTCTCGGTGGCTTTCAGAAGCAGGTGGAGCCAGAGGCTGGAGATGCTGGGAGCCAGGTAGGTGAGAGGGTAGAGTAGAAGGAGGGGGAAGAATTTCACCAAGAGAGCCCCAGCCCGGAGCCCAATCCGGAGGTACAGAAGGAGGCAGCCGAGCCGCCCCTCGTGGGGGACTCTTTCCAGGGGCCCATTTTCAGCCAGTTCACCCCAGCTGGCCCTTCGCTGACACAAGGGCTCAGGGACCCCGTCACCAATGTCCCCACAGACTGAGACGAATTTGGGCAAAGTGCCAAGCAGAAGCCAACACAGTCTGGAATTTCGTCCAGAGGGTCTTAAAAGACTGAGTTCCTTTCTGAGCTCAAAACCCCGGAGGTGTGACAAGCAGACCCGGACAGAGAAGCGCCAGGGAGTCACCATCCTCTCCGGGAGTTCCACCGCAGAGGCTGCCTGCCCTCCACGTAAAGGGCACCTACCTATGTGCACCAGGCTGACAGGAGTCAGGACCACAGCTGAGAATTGCACTGAAATGTGGGGCAGCCGCCAGATCTCACGAAGCTCATGTGCAGTCTAAACCCAGCCCTGCTCCTAATCCGGCCGGGGCTGGCCCGCACCACCCCTGAGGCCGCCCAGCGCTCTGGGCCTTAGCCGCAGGTGGGGACGGCACATCTGTCC
>NW_005367384.1:1942195-1944706 GCF_000412655.1 Myotis brandtii | reverse complement strand
AGCGCCCCGCCCGCCGGCGCTGGCACGGCCCCTTAAAGCGGACGCGGTACGGACACCGCTGAGGCACACCTTGCCCTCGGGTCCTGCGTCCCAGGTATAGCACCAAACGCAAACGCGCGCTCCACGCTCCCCCTTTCCACTGACATCTTTGTAGCTCTCCCTACAAAGCGTGGGAACCCTGAAGTAGGCCATGAATTGCAAGCCGGTTGTCAACACAGGTAGGGTTTTCAGAGGGGGGGGGAGGGGGGCCAGGCTGCATCAATTTGGGCAATGTGTTTGGACCTTGGGGAATGGCTTCCGAAAGGCCATATTCAGTCATTCAACTAATACTATTGAGCCCCATAAGTATTTCTTAAGCTGAATCTAAGGTTTACCAAGGCTCAGTAATATGTATTGAGGTAGATACCCTGCTGGGCTGGGGAGTGGAGACACATATCCTGCCCTTACACAAGGACTTATGAGGGATACCACACAGGGGAACAAAGTGTGGCAAGAGCCCTGAAAGAATGGGGAGAGCCAATAGGAAGTGGCTACTTTGGAGAGGAAGGGAGTTGGGAGGGTGTTCAGACACAAAGGAAGATGCCCTAAAGCCCCAAAATAGGAAGGAGTTAGGGTGTGAGGGTTTGTGTGTGTGTGTGTGTTGGCAAGGGAGGGGGAGTTGTTTGTTTAACCTTGAAGAACCAAAGGAAGGTCAGATGGTTCTAGAGAGCAAGGGGGAGAGAAACAGAGTTTGGAAATAAGCCAACACAGCCAGGCAGGCCAGAGGTCCTCTGCTCTGTGGGGGTTATGAGGCAGTCTGCCCAGGGTCATCTGTGGGCCTCACACATGGAAGGAGCCCAGGGGAGAGAAAAAGAGACACAGCCCATGCCCAAGTGTGGTTTCCCCTGCTGGAAGTGTGACTGCCACTCTGCAGCCCCAAGGGGTGCCCCAAAATGTAGGGACCTGGGCTGCTGATACAGACAGGAATGAGAAGTGGCTTTGGCTATTCCTGTGTTGTTAATAATCCATCTCCCATTTCCACAAGATGCTGCAGACCTCTTTGCAGTTCACAAGACAGAAGTCATCCCTACCACCTCTGGTTTCATTATCCTCTTCCCAACCGCCAACTGATTTATTTACCCACTCCATTCCAAAGGTACTTGGGATATGCTTGTATACCTCTGATTCACCAAAGGGCTTATTGAAACCAGAGGCCCTAGGTTCTAGCCTGCTAATTAGGAGGTAGCGATGTGACCCCGGGCAAGTCTCTGGGCCTCTGTTTCTCCTTAAGCTAATGGGGGAAGTGAGTCTGACTAAAGCTGTACAAATCCTCTAGATTTACATTTATGATTCTGGTAATTAACATATTCAACAGTAGTTAAGAGCAAAATTTTGGAACTAAATAAACCCGGTTTTAGTCTCCCTCTGTGTTATCTGTACCTTACCTTACCTCTGGGGGACAAGTTACCTTACCTCTCGGAGCCTCCAACCACAAACTATGCTGTGTTTCGCACCCTGCGTCAATAAATGTTAGCCTATGTTGTGTTATCTAGATGAATAAAAGTAGTTGTGTTTCTCTTCCTACTTCAGATGACAGACATATTTTCACAAATTTGGAGGATACATTGTGGAAGGTCGGACTTCAAATAAGGGCATCCTGGGGGTGAGAGTGGGATGGAGGGGGTCACTAGGGGAAATAGGGGGGACATCTGTAATATTTTCAACAATGAAGGTACATTTAAAAAAATAAAATCAGGGCATCCTAGAAATTCACCTGAAGCAGTGGCTCTCCACTTTAGCACCCACAAGAATAACCTGAGAGCTGTCACATACCCAGTATCTGATTCTCTAAGTCTGGAGTGGGGCCCGGAATTTGCATTTCTAACAATTTCCTACATGCTCCTGCTGCTCCTGGTCCTAAGAACAAAGTTTGAGAACCATTGACCCTGGTGGTGGTGGAGGTAGTGTTGGTGATGGTAGTGATGGTGGTGATGATAACTGTGGTGGTGAAGGTGCAGCACCTCAAAAAGTTGTAGTGACCCAAGTAGGTGAAATTGAAGGATTCCTGGGGCCCATGTGAATGTCCATTAGGAGAATGATGTCATGCACATTAACAAACAGTCATATCAAATATGAACTCTAAATCAAGATTTGTAAGGGTAGTCTTTAAAAATCTCTGTTGATTTGCAGTCAAGCAGCATCTCACCTGGTAACTTTATGCAATCTGTTTCCGGATTAGCAACCGGAAGAATGCATTTAGAATGATTAATATATTAAGAGACTGAATATCCAGTCACTGGCCAGACCATATATGACAATAGAACTCTGACCCACAGTCTCAGCAGCAATGGCCCAGAACAGTCAGGACTTGGCTGATGGCTGCCAGCTTCTCTAATGTTCACCCCCACTTCCAACTCAGGACCCAGCCATAGAAAGCCAGATGTCCTCTCCAGATCAATCAGACACTACCACCGGCCTCCAGCTTCCTTCCCTGTGCCACTAAACTGCAATTAGGCACACTGGAAGCTCAGC
>NW_005367384.1:1941514-1942154 GCF_000412655.1 Myotis brandtii | reverse complement strand
CAATATTCCTTTCCCCCTAGCATTTGAGTCTTTACTTGTACTTGAGTCTCTGCCAAACACAAGTGACTTGCTATAGAAAGATCTGAATAAATAGCCTCTGTTTGTTCTCATTTGGGTGATCTTCGTTTTTCCTCCATAAAAATCTCCACAGTAAAAGCCAGCTAATTATTGTTAATAGTTTCCTTTCTTGGAACTGTTCCTGCTGGTGTTGTTAACTCTGGTACCACTGGGTGGCGCCATTCACTTGTGACTTGCAACCAAAGCTTCCTCTGGGTCCCCAGACCTGGCTGAGAAGAAATGGATGGGCAGGGAAAGATGCAAAGACCCACCTGGCTGTGCTTATCTTATCAATGACCCAAATGATGGTGATTTTAGCATCTAACCATGCAACAATGCAACAACGTTCATAGTAGGTGCCATGCAGGGCAAGTATTTGTTCAAGACCTGCGGGAAGGAGGTGGGAGTAGGAAATTGGCTGCCTCTGGGATTCTGTCTGTCTGCACTTTTGATATTTGAGGCAGGATAATTCTTTGTTGTGTTTGAGGGATGTGGGCAAGTGGGGAGGGAAACTGTCCTGTACATTGTAGGATGTTTAGCAGCATCTCTGCTTCTACCCACTGGATGCCAGGATGCCCCACCC
>NW_005367384.1:1936175-1941408 GCF_000412655.1 Myotis brandtii | reverse complement strand
AATTGTGACTTTAAATTTCTTCAAACATCATCAAATGTCTCCCAGGGAGGAAAGTTGTCCCTAGTGAGAACCACTGGGCTCCTTGTTGAGGACAGCTCTCTGCTGAGACCCTTTCAGCACCCCACTCCCACACCCACTTTCTTCATAACAGAATGTCAACCCTTGCATACGCTTGCCTCAGCCTCCCCCATTTTGGCCCCCTTGAACAAGCTCTATACTAGTGTGTCTCCAGTGGGGACTTGAGCCACCTCCACCCAAAACACCTGGGGTGCTTGTGAAACTGCAGACTCCCGGGCCACCCTGCATTAGGATCCTATGGGGAAGATTCGATTCCCCACCCCCGAATAAGCCAAGGGGATTATCAGGCAAATACAAAGTTTGAGAAGCATGGACCCCACTGCAGGTCCTGCTTAGTTCACCTGGTCTGCAATTAGCTCCTAATTTTATGCTTGGATCTGGACATAAAAATTCTGGCCCCGGGGCACGCACATAAACAGAAAATACCAGAATCAATACCGGGAAAGACACTAAGGGAAGAGGCTATTGCAGGCATGGCTGCCTCTTTCTGGTTTGCTGCCATGATTTTCACATCCCTTCCTCATGTAGACCTACGGCTACCTTCTCCCTTTCTCCTTTTGCCTCTTTAGTTGAATTGTCTCCATTACTACTTCTCATGAGAATTTCTCCTCCTCTGGTTCCCACCTCCTGGTTTTCTAGATGGGTTGTTCTAGCACTACCCAGGTTCAGGTGCTGCTCCTGCACTAATGCATGTGGCCCAGCAGGTCCCCTCCCTCCTACCTGAGGGGCGTGCCCTGCCAGGAGGTGAAGCCCCATCTTGCTCTGCTCTGCCCCACCATGCGGTGGCAGCTCCGCTAGTCCTGGTCCTTTAATACCTCTGTTCTAAAGCTAGACAGTGATCACAGCCAAAGACAGGCCCTTGAAAGCTGGAGGAGAATGAAGGAGCCCTGGGACCCGCTCCTTTCCCCCTGGGTGGCTTGAGCTTCTCCCTCCCCTTCTATCCCACAGCTCCTGGATGACATTTGATTGGGGCCAAGAACAAACCAAGGCTGGGTTTGAGGTTTGTGTGGGATGCTTGGCTTGGTTTTGTTTCCTCAGAGGGAGCCAGCCAGGGTTGTGTGGGATGGGAAGGAACTTACGTCCAGCCTCTCTCGGAGGCAAGAACGGGCCAAGGATGGGACTAGCAATATGACAACAATAGAGGGAAGGAGTAGGATGCCCATGAAAGACAAGCGGAGCTCTGCTGTTTGTCCAGATGGCTCCACAGGCTCAGATCCACCGTCAGTCGGAGGGATGAGGAGGGTCTTCTCCAAGGGCATGTCAAGGTGACTTTTCTCTGCTGAAATGAGTTCCCTTCTTGCTCTATCTCATCCAACTGTCAAGGGCCTAAGCACAGATAAATGATTTCGCGCCCCATGCCTGCTTTCTAGATAAAATCATCATCATAAAATAACCCAACCTGTCATCCATCATCTACTGTGTGTATGCCTTTCAACTACGTACTGGCAGGCAAGTGGCAATGAGATAGAAGCAGATTGCTAGCAAGGGGCCAAGAAGGAATGGAAAACAGTGACCTAAGCGGAGGTACCTGGTCTCTAGGGAAGAGGGTCAGCTATGCCTGAAGAACTGCACTGTCTGCACCTTCCAGAGGGGGGCAGCAAAACCAGGACCAGGATTGAATGCTGATCAGAAATCTCTCGAGCCAGGGTGTGTGGGTGGCACTGGGCAGAGCCATTGCGCTTAGGCAGCCTGGTGTAACAAAAGAACCTGGCTTCAGCCAGACTGGCCTGAGTCCGTGTGACCTCAAATAAGGTACATAACCTCTTGGAACTTGGGTTTTCCACCCATAAAATGGTAGGGATAATATTTCATTGCTCAGATGTGTGTGGGTTACACGACATGACATATGTAAAGTCCTGGAACCAAAAGGCCCTGGACCTAAAAGGGGTGGCAGAGCAGGGAAGCTCAATTCTAATAGAGGAGAAGAAAAACTGTCTGCTCCCACCTCGAACCCTGAGCACTCTGTGCTTCTGGAAAAAAATGAGATTAAGCAGAAGCTAACTGAGAGCGCCCCTAGGGGCCAGGCCTGGGACAACACCCTCTACTTGATCTACTTTATTATTATTTTTTTAAATATATTTTATTGATTTCAGAGAGGAAGGGAGAGGGAGAGAGAGAATCACTGATCAGCTGCCTCCTACAGGGCCCCTGGTGGGGATCGAGCCCGGGCGGGGTGGGGGGAGTGGTGAGAGATGTTCTGCAGAGCTCCATGGCTGTGCTGGGTGGAAAAGGCAGGGTTTAAGATCCAGAACAATTGCCCTCTCTATCCACTGAGCCAAACCAGCTAGGGCTACTTGATCTACTTTAACCCCCACAACGGGAGGAGGTCCTAACCGTTACATATTTACACCTTATAGATGAAGAAACTGAGGGGTAGAGGTGAAGCAACCTGCTCTAGAACCGG
This sequence comes from Myotis brandtii, assembly GCF_000412655.1. Taxonomy (NCBI): domain Eukaryota; kingdom Metazoa; phylum Chordata; class Mammalia; order Chiroptera; family Vespertilionidae; genus Myotis; species Myotis brandtii. The sequence goes on along the minus strand of NW_005367384.1, from coordinate 1,938,926 downwards.
ATTTGGCCTTCTGACCATGAGCCCATGCTCCTCAGCAGGACACTGAAGGAAGAGGAGGGCAGGGGGGAGTGGTGAGAGATGTTCTGCAGAGCTCCATGGCTGTGCTGGGTGGAAAAGGCAGGGTTTAAGATCCAGAACAATTGCCCTAGCCCGGCTGGCGTGGCTCAATGGTTGAGCATCGACCTGTGAACCAGGAGGTCATGATTCGATTCCTGGTCAGGGCACATGCCTGGGTTGCGGGCTCAATCCCTAGTATGGGGCATGCAGAAGGCAACCAATCAGTGATTCTCTCTCATCATTGATGTTTCTCTTTCTCCCTCTCCCTTCCTCTCTGAAATCAGTAAAAATATATTTTAAAAAATAAAAAAGAACAATTGCCTTAGTTGGTTTGGCTCAGTGGATAGAGCATCAGCCCATGAACTGAAGGGTCTTGGGTTCGATTCCAGTCAAGGACATGTACCTGGGCTGCAGGCTCAATCCCTGACCCTGGTTGGGGCACCTCCATGCAGGAGGCAACCAATCAATGTGTCTCTCTCACATCCATGTTTCTCTCTCTGTCTTCCCTTCTATTCTCTAAAAATTAATGGAGGAAAATATCCTCACGTGAGGATTAACAAAAAAAAAGAACAATCAACTCTTTCCTCCTCCTCCCACTCACAGCTTTCCTGACTTGAGGCCAGGCACTGCCTCCTACCCTGGTTTGAGAGGGTCTTCCAGGCCCCAGTGCACAGCCCACAGCCCCTACCCTGGAGGGCTACCCTTCCCTTGGGAGCCAGAGAGCCAGCCTTGGGGGAGACCAGGGGTAGCATCAGCTGGGAAAGCTCCAGGGAGCCAGCAGGGCAGGACCACACAGGAAAGAAGGGAAGGGAGTCATTGTGGGTGCCTGCCACGGTGTCATACTCATCGGATGACCCACGGAGCCCTGAGGAACGGTGGGGTTGGGGCCTGGAACAAGCAGGCAAGGGTGGAAACTTGCAAAGCACAGGCGTCAGCATCACTCATCAGAGTCTGAACTGAGGCAGGAATATTTTTCTAAAACAAGCTAGTATCCAGAACTCAAAAATGAGGAACAGCCACCTGCCACCTGGAAGTTGCCACTGAGGGCCTCCCTAGCCCCCTCTCTGGCCTGTCCACCTGAGATGTGACTGGCAATTCAGAAGCCACAGTTGAAGGTGATCGGCCTGTTTTGTGCACTGGGTTCGGGGAGGCAGCCACTTGGGCTCTCAGCTTAGTTGTTCTCCATCTGCCATTTTTCCCATTTTGCCGATTTGCCTCCTGACACCCAGGACCATGGGAGTAATTAACCCTCAAGAAGCCAAGTGTTTAGTCCTTTTTAAAAAATATATTTTTTATTGATTTCAGGGAGGAAGGGAGAGAGAGATAGAAACATCAATGATGAGAGAGAATCATTGATCGGCCACCTCCTGCACACCCCACACTGGCGATTAAGCCCAACCCCGGGCATGTTCCCTTGAACAGAATCAAACCCGGGACCCTTCAGTACGCAGGCCGATGCTCTATTCACTGAGCCAACCAGTTAGGACTCCGGTCTTTTTTAAGAAAGTGAAAACTTAATGATACGTCAGCAAACAAAACAATAATTTAAATGCGTACACTTTTTAAAAAACCACTTGAACCTGGTAAATTGGTATTCTAAAACTTACTGTGCTTAGTTGAAAATGGGTATGCAATGAAGGAGCTTAGGGAACTCTAACACGCCCTAGAAAAGCTTCAAAGATCTCATGGAATGAGCAAAACCCTCCGCTAGGGAGACACAGCTTTTTCCCTGTGACTTTGATATCTGAATGTGTCCCTTAAATCTCAGGCCCCAGTGTGTAGGAACTGCCTAGGCAGTATCTAACGTTCCCCATGTTCTGCAATCCTTTATTTTCTCCTTTCCCCTCTTTCTAATACACACCCCTTTTGTGGGTTAGTAGCTAAACCTCTTTCTCCGTTTTCCACTTCTAGGCTTTCGGCCCCTCCTTCTAGGGGCCCTGAGCTAAAGACATGAATGACTTTCCTCTGGTATAGAGCTGGGCCTGGAGCCTTCATCTCCACACCCACAAATCACCACTGCCGCCCGTCTCCCTTTCATCCGTACACCCCCAAACCAGTTAGGGCTCTGGTCTTTTTTAAGAAAGTGAAAACTTACTGAATGATACGTCAGCAAACAAAAACAATTTAAATGCTTACACTTTTTTAAAAAACCACTTGAACCCGTTGTCCTCAGCATAAAATGCCCAGAGCACGTGTACCTCGTAGTTGGCAGTCCTAAGTCTTGCGACTTGTGCTCCTTGATTGTCCTACGCCAGTGACGGCAGCGAGGACTATAAAGTCCCTTCTCCTCTGGGAAGTTTTTCCTGACTTCCCTCCTCGCCGGGCTTGTGACCTCGTTGGTGCCCGGCGCTCGGGAACCTGTGTTACGGTGATCGGTGCCCCAGTCAGACGGCCAGTTGCAGGGGACAAGGTGGTGTCTGACTCGCTAGGATGCCCCCGCCTCCAGAAACGCATTGAACAACTGGAGTGAACTGGAGGCGGGAAGTGTCGCCGCCGCCTCCGAGCATCTATTTCTAGGTCTCAGCCCTGGGCGGTGGAGACGCCGAATGCCGTTCGGCGGTCTCCAGCAGAGAAAGGGTTAAGCCACCCTCTCCCCACCCCCCAAAAAAAGGCGAGGGGAAGAGTCCGGCAGAAGGTCCTGTTTACGGCAGCTGCCGGAGTCCCCGCGGCCCTGGGAGAGGCGTTGCCGTGGCT
>NW_005367384.1:1929614-1935803 GCF_000412655.1 Myotis brandtii | reverse complement strand
GCCTGGAGGTAGGACCGGGGCCGGGGGACAGCGCTGGGGGACCGAGGACCGAGGAGGGGACGCGCCCGGGGAAAGGGAGGAGACGGCTGGAGCTGCCTCAACCCGGAGCTGGAAAGTGGCTGTTTGCAGACCACAGACTGGGTTTCCCTTGTGCGGACGTGGGGACCGAGGCGCTGCAGCCCGACCTGCAGGACGTGAGCAAAGTGCTGTCCAGACGTCCTAACGAGGCTCGGGGTGACTCCCAGGGCCCAGCCGGGAAGTCGCTGCCCTGCGCGCCTCGAAAACCTGCACAAACTGGGCAGAACCCCCTCCCTTCGCAGTGTTGGGTCCCAGGGGACGTGAGAGAGAAAGAGACGGGGGGTGGGGGGAGAGAATCGAGAGTGGTTGAGCAGCCAAACCTCCCTCGTTGGAGTCAGAATTTGCAGTCTTGGGAAAGCAGTAAGGAAAAGACGATGGAATGATCATCTTTCTCCCACTTTTCCCCTAAGGAGCCCATGGAGGGGCGGGGGAGGGGAGTCTCAACACAGGACGGACTGATATTTAGGAGTGTCACAGAGGACTGGATTCACTCCGCCGAGAGCAGCCAGATCTCAGCTGGGGAATCCTGGAATGAGGGGAGGGTGGGGAAGTTGGGCAGTGCCCTCCATGGGGGCACAGATTGGGGCAAGGGAAGTACGGTGACTGCTTTAACCGGCTGGTGCTGGGAAAGGAGCGCTCTAGCTGGTGATGAGATGTGCTTCAGGGGTGTGACTTCTCGAATGCTGTAAAGTACACAGTAATACTAGTAATGGCCCGGGGAAATAGGGTTCTAATAGGCTCTCTCCAGTAATTTGGTTATTAAACCCTTACACCCTCGGTGGTTACTACATAAAAGAAAAGAACAAAATCCTTTCTGCTTTCCTTGTCAGATATCAGACACATCAAAGGAATGGAGTAGAACACCTTTAGGGTGTCTGCCTGGGATGGAGCAGAATTCTACCGGAAGTCAAGGGCAAACAGAGCAGTTTGTGAGGAAGGGTAGCCAGAGAGGCTGGCCTACAGTCCTTTTGTTCCAGAAGATTTGAATCCTGCCTGTGTCGTACATTCACTGACTTAACATTTCTGTGTGCTAGGCCTTAAGGACACAGTGATCAATATCTCCCTTCCTTCCAGGAACTCACCATCCTAGCTGGATAGTCAAATAAAACATGAAAACCAGTTCTGGTCTCTGGCCTGGCTGTGAGTGCTGCATGCCAGGACAACCCAGGGCAGGGCCACCCAGCTCAGGAGGCCCACAGAGGAGGTCCTACTGGGGCTGAGCCCTGAAAACCTCTTCACCAAGCAAACAAAGCTGGGGAGGTGGTTTCAGGCTGAGGAAACTGGCATGGGCACAGTCGCCAAGAGGGAGGGAGGGAGGGGGACAGGCAAGTGTGGGAAGAATTCATGTAGTGTAGTGTAGTGTAGTGTAGTGATGGACTAATCGAGAGATAAAGAGGTAGAATGTGGTGACAGGCGTGGACACAGGGCGAGATCGCTTAGACTAAAACTCAGTGTGGAAAAGTCCAGGAGAAAACACAGCAAAGCAAAAGGAATGGATATTTTGAATGGCCTGAATTTAGCAGATCACAACACTTGGACAATGAATTTGGCTCTAAATTTTCTGGCAGCGTAGAGACAAACAAAAATACACTGGATTGCATAGTTTTGGATTGGGGATAACAGAAAGCATACAGATTAATTTTCAGAACAAAATTTTTTCTGTAATTGAACTCAACTGAGAATTTGTCATGTAGTAAAGACTAAAGAGTGGCGTAGAAAAATGTATTCCTGCCCAGCCGGCTGGCGTGGCTCAGTGGTTGAGCGTTGACCTGTGAACCAGGAGGTCATGGTTCTATTTCCGGTCAGGGCACATGCCCAGGTTGTGGGATTGATCCCCAGTGTGGGGAGTGCAGGAGGCGGCCGATCAATGATTCTCTCTCATCACTGATGTTTCTATCTGTCTCCCTCTCCCTTCCTCTCTGAATCAAGTCACCGAGAAGGAGGGAGGGAGAAGGTAAAATTCCACAGGACTATCTTTCTATACCATCTCCCTGTTATGGCTGGGAACATACTGCATTTCTGTGGGGGGCTGAGTGTCAGTTCAGGCTTGAGGGCAGTGAGGGCCCTGGGAATCCTATATGGAGGAGCCATGGTCCCTCAAATGTAGGAAGAAGTGGCATCTACTTCGAGGAATGTGGAGAGCAAAGCACCCAGATTGCCCAACCCTGCAGGGTGAAGCAGGCACATCATAGTGTGGCTTGTGGGTGGGTGGGCTGAGACTCTGGTCTGGAGAAGGGGCCACACAGGGCAGAGTGTGTTGGGAAGGACAGCATCTGGCAATCCTGACCAAAGGGAAACGGGGAGAGAGGGAACAGCATTTGAGGATTCCATTCAGATGGACGAGTCCACTTCTCCAAGTGGCTCAGGTCTTCCCGCCCTCAGACCTGAGGTTAAGCTTGCTTCTCGGGGGTGGGGAAAGGGTGAGACTCAGGAGACCAGAGATCCACTCGGAGAGAGGCCAGCTCAGAGGGTGGGATATTGTTTGCTGCAACACAAGGAATGTTATAGAAGAACAAGGAATTCCAGCTAAGAGCTGACAAGTTCTGCAGACCCAGCCACAAATCTCCAGCCAGGTCCTTCTCTATGGTTTCTGCAGAAGGGACAGACCAGCAGAATCTACGTTAGTGTGTTCCTAATGTGCCTTTTAGTCTAAAGTTTAAACCATTTCTTGCCAATGATAGATGCCTTAAATTAACATTGAGAAATTAGCATTTCTCCTCCCTGTGATTAAAGACATTAAAACGTTAAAAAAAAAAAATTAACATTGAGGTATGAGAGTCTACTATTCCCCCCCCCTCCCCCCGCCAATCACATTTCTTAACATTTTAATTAATTAGAGGTGCCCTGTAACAACGATGCCGGGGCCCCACCCTAGACCAAGTAAATCAAAATATCTGAGAATGGGCCCTGCTCATCAGGACTTTTGAAAGGTCTCAGGTGATTTTAGGGTACAGCCAAGTTTGAGAGTGGCTGCTTTAACAATCACCTAGGGCTCATTAGAGCAGGGGACAAAAACCTTAGAGTCCAAACCAAGGATCCCATCGAATTTTAAATTAGGAAGCCTGTTACTCATATTGAAATCAACTGCCTAATCAGCCTTCAACATCAAGATCTAAAGCCGCCTAAACAGGTACAGATAAGGAGGCTGGTAACAGACACATTTATGTGAAGCTGTGTGTGTGTGTGTGTCTGTGTGAAACACTTTTAGAACAGAAACTCTAAAAGGATAATGACAAGGCTTCTGCTGTTCCATCTGTCTGGTCTAATACTATTGTATGCAGTGCTGCCCCGCAAGTCTTTCTCTTTTCCTCTGGAACCTTTCTTAAGTGCTGAGCCTCTGACCCATGGATTCTTTCCACTTCCCTCCTGATATTCAAGTGCATTTGTTCTCTGACCCATGCCTTCTAAATTGGAGAGAAGTTAGAAGAATTCGTTTGCAATTTAACATGCGTAAAGTCTCAGTCGGAAAGAATGAATCTTTCCTGGCCAGTGTGACTCAGTGGTTGAACGTCAACCTATGAACCAGGAAGGAGGTCACAGTTCAATTCCCAGTCAGTAGGGGTCGTGCAGGAGACAGCTGATCAATGATTCTCTCTCATCATTGATGTTTCTCTCCCTCCCTCTCCCTTCTTTTCTGAAATTACTAAAAAGTATATTTTTAAAAAAGAAGGAATGAGTCTATAAGGGTTGAATTTTAGCAACTCTGACAAGATAATCGGGAAGATATCTTGAAGGTCAGAGCCTTTCCCAACAACCTTCAAATACACCTTGCAGGTAGCTGCTTCTTTGGCTATGGGCAGAGTTGACTCGGCCTCCCTTACTGTTTCAGGAACCTCAACCCCTTCTTTTTTGCCTCCCAAAGGCCAACGGAATGATTCACAAGTGACCAAGGCTGAGCCCTGCTTGTGCCGTGTGTCACACACAGGTCTGTGTCCAGGCATGGATCCTTCTTTCTCCACCAGAACCTGGCAGCCTCCACAGGTATCCAGGCTCTCTTTGAATCCCCCACACTGGCTACCTAACAGAAAGATTGACAGCCACATCTTTCCCTTTAATTACAGGAGGCAGGTCAGTGTTTGGAACTGAGTCACGTGATTAACTCAGTTCTCTACACTTGATGGCCAAAAGACAGCAATATATCAGGAAGCAATATACCAGACCATCTTTTCCCCTTGTGTTAAAATCATGGTCTGATTTGGGCAAAAAGTTCGCCCGAATATCTGTTTGTCTAGAACAGCCGTGGGCAAACTACGGCCCGCGAGCCGGATCCGGCCCGTTTGAAATAAAAAAAACTAAAAAAAAAAAAAAAAAAGACCGTACCCTTTTATGTAATGATGTTTACTTTGAATTTATATTAGTTCACACAAACACTCCATCCATGCTTTTGTTCCGGCCCTCTGGTCCAGTTTAAGAACCCATTGTGGCCCTCGAGTCAAAAAGTTTGCCCACCCCTGGTCTAGAAGTTAAGCTCTTTGCCAGCTGGAGCCCAGAGTTGCTTTGCCTTTGGTCTCCCTTTGACATTTTTGTCCTGGTCATACAGTCGGCTAAAAGAGAGGTAAGTCTGATATCCCCTTTCCTGACTGGCTGAACTACCAAAAACCAAGTTATCAGTTTTTTCCTGGCCTTAGGGAAGGAAGGGGTGAGTCACCCTCACAGCAAGCTTAGGAAAGAGGTTAGCTTCCCTCAGCAGTGGGAAATCTGGAGCGTCCATGCTCCCTTCCGAAGTGAGAGTGAGATGGAGCTGGAGAGTGGGGTCAGGACAGGAGGCCTTGACCATAACCATGACCGTTCTTCCATGGTACCCAGGCCTTCCATGGGCTGTGTGTCTTATCAGGAGGGTTTGTCAGACCAGTTCAAACAGAGAATCAAATGTATTTTGTTGTTTTATTTTCCTTAAAAGTATACTTAAGATTTTAAAGATATCTACATATATATATATATTTCTATATATATATTTAAAGTAATATATATATTTCGTCTCTACATATATATATATTTTTTTAAATATATTTTTATTGATTTCAGAGAGGAAGGGGAAAGAGAGAGAGAGAGAAACATCAATGATGAGAGAGAATCATTGATCGGCTCCTTCCTGCACTCCCCCTAATGAGGATCGAGCCCGCAACCCAGGCATGTGCCCTTGACCAGAATCGAACCTGGGACCCTTCAGTCCCCAGGCCGACGCTCTATCCACTGAGCCAAACCAGCTAGGGCTCTACATATATTTTTATATATACATATAGTTACATGTAAACTATGAAAGTTATGTTTGTTGAATACATAAAAAAAAAATAAAATGAGAGTTTACCCCATACTATCTCCCTCTTCAGAGGCAATCACTGTTTGGTGTATATTGACCAAATCCTTCTGGACATTTTTTTTGCATGTAACTATTAGGTTTGTTTGTTTTTTTGTTTGTTTTTTTTTTTTTTTTTTTACAAAAATGGAAGCATGCCATTATATTGAACAGTATTTTGTGAGAGTAATTCCATGTGGTACATACATAGTTCTCTCCTTCTTAACAACTGCCTATTGTTTCTTTGCATGGATTGACTTCATTTGTTGAACAAACTATCTACAGGGTGTTCCCCAAAAATGTATACACACTTTGAATGATTCTAAAGTCAGTGTTTATTACCATACAGTTCATCTTCAAAATTTAAAAGAATCTACAGAAATGAATAAATTTTTTTGTCAAACTTGTTTTCAGACAGATAACCATTCTGGTTCAGGCACTGCTGATAGCGCAAAGCAATAGAATTGTAAACATCAAGACATCAAGAATCTTTTTGTTCGGTATTTGTGTGCCCTCAATTAGTTGACTGTTGTCAGTTTTGTGCTGTAAACTTTATCTTATACTAGAGGCCCGGTGCACAAAAATTTGTGCACTGGGGGGGGCGCGGGGAGGGGGGTCTCCCAGCCTGGCCTGTGCCCTCTCGCAGTCTGGGACCCCTCGGGAGATAACGACCTGCTGGCTTAGGCCTGCTCCCGGGTGGCAGAGGGCACGCCCAATCCCTAGGTGCAGCCCCTGGTCAGGCTCAGAGCAGGGCCGATTGGGGAGTTGGGGCGCCGCCCCCTGTCACACACAGAGCAGGGCCGATCAGGGGGTTG
>NW_005367384.1:1927331-1929589 GCF_000412655.1 Myotis brandtii | reverse complement strand
GACCCTTTCACAGGGGTCGCCTAAGACCATCGGAAAATACATATATAATTACATATTGTTTTTGTGATTAATCACTATGCTTTAATTATGTTCAATTTGTAACAATGAAAATACATCCTGCATATCAGATATTTACATTACGATTCATAACAGTAGCAAAATTACAGTTATGAAGTAGCAACGAAAATAATTTTATGGTTGGGGGTCACCACAACATGAGGAACTGTATTAAAGGATCGCGGCATTAGGAAGGTTGAGAACCACTGCAAGAGAGGCCGTGGTGTGATATGGCTGCCCTCTTTGGTAGGAAGCAGCAGAGAAAGAACACAGGAAGATGGTGGTTGTGCTGGGCACCTCTCCTGGACAACTGACTGATGGTCCAGACCATGAGCAGTTTTCCTCCTGATCACTCATCATCCAGGCTCCTGGTCTATGAAGGCTGGAGAACATTTACTTACTTAGAATCACTGAAGGTCACACTTCAGTGATAGGGGTGGGGGGAGGTCAGGGGCGGGGCCAGCAGGTGGAAGGGGTCATGGGCGATTGGCTGACTGGCTCTGTCCCTGATTGGGCTGGTTGGCTGCTGCAGTATGCATCATAGCCACCAGTCATTCTGGTCATTCTGGTCATTCTTGTCGTTTTGCCATTTGGTCGCTTGGGTTTTATATAGAGAGACTAGAGGCCCAATGCACAAAATTCATGCAAGAGTAGGCCTTCACAGCCACAGCAGCTGCCTCAATCCCTCCCTCACGGCTGTGGCAGCTGCCTTGATCCTGAGGCTGCAGCCTCGGCTTCGTCTGGAAGGTGGTCCAAAAAGACGTCCAGACATCTGTGCGGTCAATTTGCATACTACGCTTTTATTATTATAGACTAAAGGCCCGGTGCACAAAAATTTGTGCACTCGGGAGGGGGGGGTCCCTTAGCCCGGCCTGTGCCATCTTGCAGTCTGGGACCCTTCGGGGGAGGTCCAACTGCTGGCTTAGGCCTGCTCCCTGGGGGATCGGGCCTAAGCTGGCAGTCAGACATCCCTCTGGCAGCCCGGGAGCCCTTGGGGGATGTCCACTTGATACCAGGGAGCAGGCCTAGGCTGCAGTCGGACATCCTTAGTGCTGCCGAGGAGGCGGGAGAGGCTCCCACCACCACCACTGTGCTGGCAGCCATCAGCCTGGCTTGTGGCTGAGCAGAGCTCCCCCTGTGAAAGTGCACTGACCACCAGGGGGAAGCTCCTGCATTGAGCGTCTGCCCCCTGGTGGTCAGTGTGTGTCATAGTGACCAGTCATTCCCAGTTGTTCTGCTGTTAGGGTCAATTTGTATATTACCCTTTTATTATATAGGATGTGTCCCCATAAAAGAAAAGCCTAGCCTGGCTGGCATGGCTCAGAGGTTGAGCATTGACCTATAAACCAGGAAGTTACGGTTCGATTCCTAGTCAGGGCACATGCCCAGATTGCGGGCTTGATCCCCAGTATGCAGGAGGCAACCAGTCAATGATTCTCCTTCATCATTGATGTTTCTATCTCTCCCCCTCTCCCTTTCTCTCTGAAATCAATAAAAATATATTTTTAAAAATGACTAGTGACGCTTTAGGATAAATTTTCTTTGTCCAAAGTTTAGTCTGGCTTCACCCATTATTTCAAATCAATTAAACCTGAAAAGGAGTGAGATATTTATGTGCAATTGGTTGTTTCTGATTTTAGCCACCAGAAATACTCTCTGGCACTTATTCCATTATTTCTGTAAGTTAAATTCCCAGAAGTGGAATTGCTAGATTAAAATAGATTTCAAAGCCAAATGCATGTTGAATATATTTGTGCCCAGTGATGGATATTTTTAAAATGAGATTCTGATACCCAGTTTTTATTTTATTTTATTTATTTATTTAAATATATTTTTATTGATTTCAGAGATAAAGGGTGGGAGAGAGAGATAGAAACATCAGTGATGAGAGAATCATTGATTGGCTGTCTCCTGCATTCCCTCTATTGGGGATCAAGCCAGCAACCCGGGCATGTGCCCTTGACTGGAATTGAACCTGGGACCCTTCAGTCCACAGGCCAACACTCTATCCACTGAACCTAACCAGCTAGGGCCTGATACCCAGTTTTGTGGGTTTTTTTGTTAATTGAATCTTTATTGTTCAGATTATTACAGTTGTTCCTCTTTTTCCCCCCCATAGCTCTCCTCCACCCAGTTCCCACCCCACCCTCTGCCCTTACCCCTCCCACTGTCCTCATCCATAGGTGTATGATTTTTGTCCA
>NW_005367384.1:1916020-1925755 GCF_000412655.1 Myotis brandtii | reverse complement strand
CTGTGAAGCAATGCAAGCTGCTGTGGGGCCTTGGGCCTTCTCTTGGAAGTTCTGGGTCTGTCTGGCCCAGCTGCAGTTTGTTAGGTACTTTTCAGATTGCAAAAGGCCAGGGCATTGATATGCAAAAGCCTCTGCCACAGCTTGGGTGGGGTGGGGTCTCAGGGAATCAACAGGGCAGAGCAAGCAGCTATGGCTGATCCTCAGCCCTGCCCTAAGAGGCCCCGAGTCTCAGCATCCCGGTAAATAATCGCTGCAAGCACCGCTGAGAGAAAGCTGCCCTCGAGTTCTGAGTTCTGCCCGCTGCCAGACAGTCCAGTCTCTCCCTGTATGAGTCTGGGTCCCCAGAGACTTCCCGGAACTGGAATTCAGAGCAGTCGGGAGTTTGTGACTCCCTCCCGATTCAAAAAGACAGCCACGTCCTCAGTTGCCAGCCCTTGCCGCGTGCGCCTCCGTACCTCTGCACTTTACTTCCGCACCGCACCTCCTCTGAGTCTCAGTGTGCTTTTCTCTTTCCTTCTAGTTGTAGAATTTCCACTCAGCCAGCCTTCCTGTAGTTCTGGATGGTGTCCGTTTTGTCTTTAGTTGTATTTTTGAAGTTGTTGTGGGAGGCAGCAATTTCCGGTATTTACCTATGCTGCCATCTTGGTTCTCCTCAGTTTTTTAAAAATTGTAAAATATGTTACCTCTGTCTTCCCCAATCCACGTTCCCACTCTAGTTCGCCACTGAATTTACTATGAATTTCTATTTAAGTTGATATGAAAATTAAAATTCATAGTGTGGCACATTCAAAGAGGCAATCTCTTATTTTGAGTTTTGTTATGGTAAAAAAGGCAACATGTTAAAATTAGAGTTCCTAAGTTTTTGTTTTATGGATTCTCACCCAAAAAATTGCCCAGTTTTATCTCTTGCTGTTGGTTTCGTGTTCCCGTAACCTTGATCCCACATCACCACGATTCCAAATATGGTTAAAACTGGGGTTGGTGGGTAACTTACCCACAAGAACCAACCCAGTGGAATAATCTAAAGTGCCTCCTTCTTTTTCCTTTATACTTTCTCCTTTCTCAGTAGGGAAGATGTAAGCAAGACTGAATTTGACTTAGCACTAAGTTCTGTGCAAATCCACTGTGGGTAATAGCTAGGGCAACCATGTATACACACTGGGACACTGAATGATAAGTGGTCCAGATGCACTGATACAGGCAGACATGATTTTGAACCATCCTCTGTTAATCCTCACCAGAGGATATTTTCTCCATTGCTTTTCAGAGACTGGGAGGGTGGGAAGGGGAGAAGAGAGAGAGAGAGAGAGAGAGAGATTAGAGAAACATCGATGTGAGAGAGACATGTGGACTGGCTGCTTCCTGCCCTTGACCAGGAATTGAACATGCAACCCAAGTATGTGCCCTTGACCAGGAATTGAACCCGAGACCCTTTGGTGTGCAGGCCAGCACTCCACCCACTGAGCCACACAGGCTAGACACACACACACACACCCCCAGCCTTTTTTTCTTTTCTTTTTTAAAAATATATTTCTTTATTGATTTCAGAGAGGAAGGGAGAGAGAGAGAGAGAGACACACACACACAATGAGAGAATGATCAGCTGCCTCTTGCACGGCCCCCCACTAGGGATCAAGCCCACAACCTGGGCATGTGCCCTTGGCCAGAATTGAACCCAGGACCCTCCAGTCCACAGGCCGACGCTCTATCCACTGAGCCAAACCAGCAAGCTCCCCCCCACCCCCCAGCCTTTCTTAGCCTCCCTAGAGTAGAGGCCTGAACCCAGGGAAGGAAGCGGGTCAGGTGGATGCCCGGTGCTGCGTGTGAACTTCTCGTCCCCACTGAGTGAGTCAGAGGAGAAGGGTACTGCTGTCCCTGCCACCATGGAAAAAATAACAACTGACTGCCTCTTCCCAGCAAATTGGAACCATTGGAACAGGACGCTTCTGTGATTTGTGCTTCTCACGTCCCTGGGAAGTACAGGCTCGACCTCCTCAGATGACCAAGCAGAGGCATTTGTATGGGATCTTGCAGCAAATTAGGATTAAAATGGACCATATGTGATTAAGGGAGGATTTAGTTGGGGGAGAGGCTGTAGAGCTCTGATTTGGTCACTAGACAGGAGTGCTGGGCTGCCTGAGACACAGAACTTGCGTCCCCTGCAGCTGGAGTGGGACCAGTTTCTCAGCCACAGGCTTGGTCAGGGTGGTGGTGGGAAGGCGCGGGACCTTCCCACAGCAGCTGGCCTGTGCTCCGGCTTCTGCCAGGCAGGGTCTCCAGCTCTCTGGTGCTCAGAGTGATTCTCTACGTAATACTCTGAGCTGTGGGTGAGACTGGTTCAGATGTGGAATGAAGTGTATGGTCATCCAACCCCAAGTATGACTGACGCCCTGGCATCTTGTGGCGACTGTCATCCTTTACATCTGGTCCATTTCATCATCTGTTGGTGACAATCAACAGACACACATAAGCTCCCAGGACATCAAAAGGGGCCAGTGCTCTCTGTTTACCCTCCAGCTGTGCTGGTGCATCTAATGGGGTGGGAAAATATCAGAGAGGAGAGAGCTAGATGCTTCCCAAAACCATGAGACTTGGTGAGTCCAGCACTGTAGAGACAGTGCCCGAGAGCTTTTACTCCAGGTTCTCCTTTCACCCTGAACACAGGGCCACTAAGGTCCTGGGACATAGAGGCGAGAGATGGGGACAAGGGTCAGAGAGGCTGCTGCTAGGTACACACACAACCCCGGGCTCAGACTGCCAGTTGACTGAAAGAAACTAGGAGAATGCTCCTTTCAGGATGGGGAGATAGAGCAACCGGAAGACCCAGCCCCCTGAGGCAGATCTTCAGGCTCTTCTCACATCCCTGGAATCTGGCTTTCATCCCTACCATCTGCTGAGACCTTACCCCAGGTTACTACTGCTGCATCTAGTGGCTAGTTGGCTGTTCTGGTTGTTCTTGAGCCACAATGTAAGCAGGTCAAGGGAGATGTAAAACTGGCTCTGACTCATCTGTGCCACTCCCCAAAATGCCGAAATGCTTCCCTTACTGTCCCACCTTCCTGGGACCTGCTAGACCTCCCACCAGGATTCAGCCATTAGAGGATTAACAATAAGGCCATTCTGATTGGCTGATGTCCGAGCCACACCTTTGTTAAGTATTTTGAATATTGCCCCCTCATCTGAGACACCATACTATTTTGGTTGTCCTAATTGTCTTAAAAAAAAAAAAAAGATCTTCACAGATTCTTTTTTTTTCTTTATTTCACTTGAAGTGTGTTAACTTTTATCTATTTATTTTTTTATAAATCTTTATTGTTAAAAATATTACATATGCCCTAGCTGGTTTGGCTCAGTGGATAGAGCGTCAGCCTGTGGACTGAGGGGTGCCGGGTTTGATTCCAGTCAAGGGCACATGCCCTGGTTGTGGGCTCATCCCCAGTGCAGGAGGCAGCCAATCAACGATTCTCTCTCATCATTGATGTTTCTATCTCTCCCTTCCTCTCTGAAATCAATAAAAATATTTTTTAAAAAAAAGAAAAGATTACATCTGTCCCCCATTTTCTCCCATTGATGCCTTCTAGGGCCCCTCCTCCCCCGGCCTTCACCACCCTATTTTCTGTGTCCATGGGTTATGCATATATACATACAAATTCTTTGGTTGATCACCTCCCACCCACCGACTCTTCCCCGCCTTCCCTCAGAGATCTGCACTCTGTTCCATGCTTCCATATCTCTGGATCCATTCCATTCATCAATTTATTTTGTTACTTAGATTCCACATATGAGTGAGATCATGTGATACTTGTCTTTCTCTGACTGACTTATTTCACTAAGCATGATACTCTCCAGGTCCCTCCATGCTGTCTCAAAGGGTAAGAGATTCTTCTTTTTTTACTGCTGCATAGGATTCCACAGTATAGATGTACCACAGCTTTTTTATCCACTCATCTACTGATGTGCACTTGGGCTGTATATTAACCTTTTATCAGATGTATCATTGCCAAATATGTTCCCCCATGCAGTGGGCTCCCTTTTCATTTTGTTGATGGTTTCTTTTGCTGTGCAGAAGCTTTTTCTTTTGATGTAGTCTCATTGGTTTATTTTCTCCTTAGTTTCCTTTGCTCAGGAGATGTATCTGTAAACATCTTCAATTGATTTTTCAGGATGGTTCTTCTGTATTTTAGTTGTATTTCCAGTTTGGTCCTGGGAGAGTGGAGTGTAGCTTTCACTTACTCCACCACCATTTTGGTGATTCTTTTTCTTCTCATTTAACAAGTATTCACACTGCAGTCACAGCAGATCAATATCTGGGCTAGACGATGTAAAGGGATGAAAATGAGTGCAATGTGTGTGTTCAGCCATCAGACCTCACTGTCTAGTTGGCAGGCCCAGATAAAGAAAATGAATCAAGAGCTGAGTCACAAGGGCAGTGTAGGAGCAATCCCCATGGCTTAGTTCTCCACTCGCTTCTTTTCCGTCACCTCTTTCAGAGAGCTCATTCATGCTCTCTGGTTCTCTGGTGCTCCAACTTGTTTTCACCTCACCCTTAGATCTTTGCCTTTGATTGTCTACTGTACTTGTTTCCTCTTAAATGTACCATTTTAAACCTTATCATGTCCCAGAGATCTAAGATGTAATCATACCTTCACTATGTATCCTCTTTATTTTCTGAGGGTAGCAAATCTTAACTCCTCTTTCTTACTTTCAGAATATCCCAAAGCCTAGTCCTCTAACCCTTTCCATCTTCTTCTCCATGGCCCCCCCTTCCATTTCCACCCCCACCACACATCCCCTAGATCCAGTCCCACCAGTCAGTCTTTGTCATGGGCTGGAGCACCCCTATTTTCTTCGTGTCCTTGCCTCACCTTGAACACGTCCTCCTTCCCCAGCTATTGGAACCCAGTCAAACTTTAAGGGCCCCCGTACGCTACTTCTTTGAAGGAGTCCATGACGCTTCTGACTTTCAGTGCTCACCTCTAAATTCCTCCGGTTTATGCTGGTTTCATAACATTTACCACTGCAGTTCAATTTAGTCCTTAAACCAATCTGACATTGTGACCTTTGGTAAACATGTGTCAGGCACTTCCAGGGCTCATCTTGTCTTTTTGTCTTGAACAATTGCAATCTTTTATTGCCATTTGGTTGTTTGGGGTTTTTTTATGTAAGGACCATTCTACCTGTAGAGAATTTGTATGAGTTTGAGCCAAAACTCAGGACAATTGCCAGGAAGCAAGATCTCAAATGCTTCTGCAAAATGACAGTTTGCCGTTTCTTTCGTGTATTTGAAATTAAGGAAGGAAGATTATGAGAAGAAGATGGGAGAGAGCAAGGTGGGGATTGGATTACAGGAGAGTTAATAAGATTATGTGCTCTCTTGAGGGTGGTCACCCTTCCAGGGGGTCTGAAAGAGAGGCATTTCAAAGGTATGTTAACCTAGATACACAGAAACAATGGACAGGGCCTGCTTAAGGCAAAGATAAACCTTTTATTAAAAAATATTTTTTATTGATTTCAAAGCAGAAAGGAGAGGAAAAGAGAGATAGAAACATCAATGATGAGAGAGAATCACTGATGGGCCGCCCCCTGCAGGCCCCCTACTGGGGATGGAGCCCGAAACCTGGGCATGTGTCCTGACTGGGAATCAAACCCGGGACCTCTTGGTCCATGGGAGACGCTCAATTCACTGAGCCACCACAGCCGGGCCAAAGATAAACCTTTCACTAAAGAAGTTATATGCCACTCTACTGGTGTGGCTCAGTGGTTGAGCGTCGACCTATGAATCAGGAGATTATGGTTCGATTCCTGGTCAGGACACATGCCCGGGTTGTGGGCTCATTCCCCAGTGGGGGGTGTGCAGGAGGCAGTTGATCAATGTGTGTATTTCTCTCTCTCTCTCTCTCTCCCTCTCTCTCTCTCTCTCTCTCTCTCTCTCTCTCTCTCTCTCTCTCCTCTCTCTCCCTCTCTGAAATCAATAAAAATATACTTAAAAAAAGAAAAGCCTTTTCATCCACAGTTTATATCCCTAGCTCTAGGGCAGGGGCCAAATATTTGTATGTTTCCCAACAACACCTCACATGGAGGATTGCATTCAACTGGTTGATTATCTTATTAATTTAAAACCCACCCATGCTAGCTCAGATTAGCTGACTAAAATAGGGAAAAGACCATTTCCCATATCTCAAAACTTAGCCAAATAAAAAGAACACATTCCCAAGCATTGCACAACTTCTGAGTACAAAACACCAGGCATGTATAGTAAACAAATAAAAATGCCTCAGCCTGTCAGGAGCCTAAAAACACGGTGGGAGGGGAGGGAAGTCAGGGTGAGCAGGCTGCGCTGATCAGGGTGGGCTCTTCCTTACATTCACGTCTGCCCTTGAGGCTAAGCACGTGTGCGCCCTGGCTTCTATGGAAAGGAAAGGAAAGGTCAGCTCCCCCTCAATTTCAAAATCAATTTTTATAGATTATACTGTAACAACAATTATATGGTTTTTAAAAAATATTTTTTATTGATTTCAGAGAGGAAGGGAGGAGAGAGAGATAGAAACATCAGTGATGAGAGGGAATCATTGACTGCCTCCTGCACGCCCCCTACTGAGGATCGAGCCTGAAACCAGGGCATGAGCCCTGACTGGGAATTGAACCGTGACCCCCTGATTCATAGGTCGATGCTCAACCACTGAGCCATACTGGCCAGGCAGCAATTATATGTTTGAGAGCATTTTACAGCTTTATCACACCTGCAAACCATTCAGGCTGGGTAAGCAGCCTTACAGATGAGTTGAGGAGGTGGTATTATTATTAGTTATTCAGATAAGGTCTTGTATCATTACTTGGCAGAGTTAAGTTCACTTTATAAGGACAGAAGACGTGTGTTGTTTTCCATGGGACAGGCACTGGGCTGAATGCTTTACGGTGGAATCTCATTTAATCCCACCACTGGCTTTCAAAGTAGGTGCTACGATTATTGCTGTTTTTCAGAGGAGAGAACTGAGGCTTAGAGAGTAACTTGCCACTGGTTCCTTAGCTCTCAAGTGGCAGAGCTGGAATTCGAACCTGGGTCTGTCTGCTCCCGAACCCTTTGCTTTTAACCCCCACGATATGCCATCTTTCAAGCCCTTTTCCAGAGCTGGGATCAGGGCCCGAGCGGCCTCAGCCCCCTTCTCTCTGGGCTCAGGGAGCCATGGTGCCGGCCCAGGAAAGGGGATGGGAGATGACGTCTCTCTGTAAGATTGCTGCCTTTTGTCCAAATGTGCTGGCCAGGAGCCAGGCTGGAAACTCTCTGCTCATGGAAAGAAAGAGAACAGAAGCCAAAAGAGGGTGGGAAAGGGTCTGAGGGGGAGGAAAGGAAGAGGAAGACAGGAAGGAGAGAGGGAGAGAGGAGGTGGGGAAGTGAGGAAGTGAGGGGTTTGGGGCAGCGCTGCTGGAGCCAGAGCCGTCCTGCCAGGAAGCAAACAAACCTGGGCCTTCAGGTGCACTCCCTGCAGGTGCTGCTTCTGGGGTGCTGGGAGCATGCAGCCCTGGTGGGCCCAAACTGGGGCTCTCCAGTGCTCAGTGGCCCAGACAGATCACTCTGGGGGCCCTGCTTCCCCCGCTCCCCTCCTCAGTATTACTGTTGGGCGAGGTCAGGTTAAAATGGACATCAGGAAAGCCTTCTGAGTTTGGAAAAATAAGTTACAACATGGAAGCCAGAAGTAGAGGGGGATGGTCAGGCGGTGCTTGGTGCCTGGGTGTGCAAGGTGGGCATGGAGGGGCTGGTGAGCAGGGAGGAAGGGTAATGGGGGCCGGGTACTTTGAGTAAAAGTCCATCATAACAATTTACTGAGTTCTACTCTATGTCCAGGAGGGGAGGCCTGTCCCCTGTCCTCAAGGCCCTGGTTTGGGCATCAGACACCACAAAAATCCGACAACCTGGATTCATCCAGCATCTACATGGCTTGGGAAAGCTAACCCCTCCAGGCCTTGGCTTTGCATTTATAAAGGGGAGGCCACAGTAGGGTTGGTGTGAGGATTCAATGAAACAATCTGTGTAGAATCTTGCCTAGAGAAGAGTAATTGCTCGGTAAATGTTAGCCATTCATTCATTATTGCAGTTTAATTTGACATGCCAAACATAAATATGTGAAACCATGAATAGAACATATACTTAACAAAGCTGCTACTCATAAAAGAGATAATACAGCCCTGACCGGTTTGGCTCAGTGGATAGAGCGTCGGCCTGCGGACTCAAAGGTCCTGGATTCAATTCTGGTCAAGGGCATGTACCTTGGTTGCGGGCACATCCCCAGTGGGGGTTGTGCAGGAGGCAGCTGATCAATGTTTCTCTCTCATTCATGTTTCTATAACTCTCTATCCCTCTCCCTTCCTCTCTGCAAAAAATCAATAAAATATATTTTTAAAAAAGAGATAATACAAGGTCATGCATGTTTAGTAAGATAATCAAGTGTAGATAAATTAATAACTGCTATGGAAATTCAGGGGAGGGGCAAGAACTTCAGTTTGGGATGGCCAGGGTAGGTATTATAGAAAAGTTGGGTCTTAAGCCAGATTTTGAGTTGGGAAAATAACAACAAGGAAGGGGTAGAATGACAAATTGGGGAAAAGAGTATGAGCCAAAGATGGGGCTGGGAAAGTTCTCATTCACGGAAGCCCAGGAGTGTTGGGACATTCTAGCCATTCTCTTGCCCACAATATGCACTTGGACATAGTACGTCATTTACTGTATACATTCCAGCTGCAAAAACATTGATCACCAGGATGCTGTACCAAACGAAGAGGCATCTGGCTGTGACCTAGCATAAGCCCCTTGCTCAGTCTGTTTCGCCTTCTCTGTGGCTCCGGCTGTTTAAGTAGCATTCTCTGTTTATTTTCAGTCTCTGTGTCTTCTTTTGATTCTCTGTCTTACCTTCAGTCTCCAGTTTGTTTCCTTTAACCTGCAGACACTAAGACTGTTTTCCTCTCTGGTATTGGGCAGAGAAGCTCTTGAACACTATTTTTTTTTTCATAAAAGAAGAAAAAGCATTCAGTAGGAGCCAGTGGCTAATATTACCTAGAAGCTTTGGGGCAAATGTTTTTTTGTTGTTGTTTCATAAAAATCTACATCCTAATAACAAAGAATATTTATCTTTTAAAAAAGAAAAACCATCCCTGGCCGAGTAGCTCAGTTAGTTAGAGAATCCTCCAGATACACCAAGGTTCTGGGTTCGATCTCCGGTCAGAGCACATACAAGAAACAACCAATGAATGCATAAATAAGTAAAACAATAGATTGATGTTTCTCTTTCCCTCCCCCCTTCTAAAATTAATAATTAAATTTTTTTTAAGAAAAAGAGAAACCAACAATAAAAAGAACACTAACCCCAGAAATCTCTGGGTTTCTGAAGAGTTGGGCTCCTCAATTGACCAAAAAGAAAAGAACCACCTTCATCCCAAATAGTAACTAGTAGACTCAGGTTCTCCAGAGAAACACGAGTCACCTGAGGAAGGGAAAGGAGCGTGGAGGAGGTGAATGAGCTCTAGATGGGGTGACAGGAACCTTGGGTCCTGCTGCTGCCTTGGCTACGCCCCAGCCAGGTGACAGAGGCTAGGTGAGCCACACAACTTCTGGGCCACGCTGTCATTTCTAGCCCTGGCTGCTTCCCTGTCACCTTCTCTGCTCCTATCTTGGAGCTTCTCCATGCCAGGGGCTTTTCTAGCTTTATTATGTATCTCTTCATCCCTCCTCCACCCCCCCCC
>NW_005367384.1:1861762-1916000 GCF_000412655.1 Myotis brandtii | reverse complement strand
CTCTGGACTGGGGCCTCTAAGAAGCACTGTCATTTGCAGGCTGGGTTCCCAGTGACCGGCTGGGTCACGAGGGGCGAGCACTGAGGCCAGGAGGAGGATGTGGAAGGCTGGGTCAGCCAGTGCAGGCCTTGTTGCCAACAGGGTCCTGGGAGAAGGGGCTCAGCATTTCCTGAAGGGAAATGACTCCCATAAATAGTCAGAGGGATGGGAAAAGGATTTCTCCATCCCTTTCATCCTGTCAACTCAGCTCTTCCTTCTGGTGTCCAGACTCTGCAGCGTCTTGTAAATGCTTTTCATTCAAATGTGTCAGTGTGTGTGGGGGAGATGAGCTCTGCTTTCTTGTCTATCCCAGATTCAAAATAAGAACTGAAAAAGACATGCATGCCTTTTGTTCGTTCTTTTACCCACACTAACGTCTCATTGGTCCATTCCAGTAAAAGGCCAGAGGGTTGTTGTGGGGTTTTTGTGTTTTTTTTTAAGCCAAAATATACCCAATAGGCATTTTATTATATTTCTTAGCTGTGGTCCCAGTTTATTATAAGATTAGTTTTTCACTTATACATTGTAATTTAATTGTTCATAAAGCCCAAAACTATAGGTTACAAACGCATGAGTTTTGAAAATAAAATGACACATTTTAACAACTTTTTGGTATAGTACAAACTATTCTCCTTATTTTGCCATTAAAAGTTGTCTTGTTTAAGAAATTTTGTACACATTAAGTAAAAAACACTTTCGACTAGTATATCAGTACTTCCAATTTTGAGTTACTATCTAGCATTGAATTTTTGCAACTACTCATAAATTAAAAATTGCCACTCAAGCCTATGTTCTACAATAAGCAGTTTGTAAATGCTAGTTATTTATGACAGCATGAAATGATGAAAAAAATGTTATCATAGTTTGAAAATACAGTACCCAGCTACAGAAATACTAAAAAAAAAATAGCCCCTTTTCTTAACTTCAAATGTAGATTTCTAACTCCCTCAAATTTTTATCAAAAATTAAAGAGACTAGGTAACATACAGAAAGACTGAAAAAAAATTACTTGGAACTAGGACTTATCACTGACCATAAAGATAAAGCAATTTAGTCAAAACATCCATTAACTGGAAACATTTACTTTATTCATTTTCTCTCTCTCTCTTTCCCCCTCTCCTTTCTATGTTTTAACAGCAGACCTTGTGATCTTTTATTCCTAAGTTTCAGTACATCAAAAGAAAAAAGTGTTCACAGCTCATTTAAAGATAATAATAAATACATGAAAACAATGAAAACAAATCAGTGTGTGTTAGCAAACTGCAATTATCCTGAAGTTTTAGTCTTCTTGACAGGTAATGGCCAAAACCCAAACTATGGAACAAATACTCTGAAACTTTAAGTTCAATTTAGATATCGTCAATGTCTTCATCATCATCTCCAATGTCATCAAACTGAATTTCATCATCATCTCCAGGACCAAATGTATCTGTTTCGTTGATTTTAGCATGTTCTGGAAGCTCGCCATATGCCTTCAGACTTCTAGCTTCATCTGCATTGTACTTTAAAATTACATCAGCTTTGTTATCCTGATAGTCTCGCAGACCAACCAATATAATGTCTGAGGTATTTATCCAAACCTTTTTTCTCAGTTTTCCTCTGATATGACATAACCTCTTTACACCATCAAAACACATTGCTTCTAATCGTCCATTTCCCAGCATTTTGATTACCTGAGCATACTCTTGGCCATCCTCTTTAAAGACCAGTTCTCTCTTTTCAGATTCATTCTCATTCTTACCTCTTCGCCTGTTTTTACCTCCTTTCCCTTTATTCTTGGGCATGATGGCGCCGGCTTCCTGGCGGTTGGGATCTGATGGTGCCGGGGCAACGGCGACTCCTCCAAGGGGCCCACGAGACGAAACAATGGCAGATGTCGAGGAACGCTGATGCAACTGAGTTCCACGGCGATGCGGAGACAAACACCTTTTATATATATTTTTTAATTGATTTCAGAGAGGAAGGGAGAGGGATAAAAAAATTAATGATGAGAGAGAAGCATTGACTGGCTGCCTCCCGCACGCCCTCCCACACTGGGGATCAAGCCTGCAACCCGGGCACGCCCCCTGACCGGGAAGCGAATCATTCATAAGGTGAGGCTCAACCACTGAGCCACACTGGCCGGGTAAGGCCAGAGATTTTTAGTGGGATTTTATGGGGGAAAGAAGGGAAGTGCACACCTCCCAATGCCATGTCCTATTTACCTTCATCCAAGGGTTCAGCAGATGCTTGTCAGCTGCTGTTTAGGGTCCTTAGGAAGGCGAAGTCTCATGGCATCGGCCTCACTAAGGCTTGAGATGTTCCCAGCAGCTCCAGTGCCATGAAGAGTCACCTTGGAGAGGGAAGGGACTGATGGCCGCTGCTCTGCTGACCCTCAATACAGTGATGGGAGTGACCGGCTCAGGCCCAACCGCCCACGGCAAACCTAAGGGGGGCGCGGGGCGTCCCTTAGTAGCTGAAGTTTGCTCAGCCTCAGCCCTATGGCTGCAGACTCGTGTTTAAAACTCCGTGAAGAAACAGCTTTCCTTTTTCGCTGGAGGAAGGTAATTTAACAGAAATTGAACCTGACCGTCTGTGTTAGTGGGAATTCTTTTGGTCGCTTGAGCAAACAAGGGCATGGAGGTATCCTGTGGAGCCGCGGGCGGGAATGCAGTCTGGCCTCAAGAGTGGACGGGATCCAGGGGTGCACAGCCATCTCCCCACCCCATCGTTCTCCCCCGCAGCCCCGCTCCCAGGGACTCAGTCCGCAGGGTGGGAAATGGCTGCCGCCCAGCGAGGTCTCCTGGTTCCCTCCCGGCCACACCCATGAACAAACCTCCCTGGGACGGAAGCTGATTGGTCCGGCTTGAGTAAGGCCGCCTCTAGGACCAATCAGCTGTGGCTGGGGGGCGGGGTCATAGTCCAAACATGGCGGCCCAGTTTCGGTGACCCACGCGCGTGGGAGGCGGGGCAGTTTGCAGGAAGCGGGCCACCCTGTGAGGTAGGCAAGCTCCGCTGCCGCCTGCGGTAGCTTCTGCTGGTGGTCTGTTTTTTAAATGGTTTTTTAACCATTTTGTGCTCCATTGCCCTAACCACTGTGTTCATAAGAACCCTGCTTCCTCGAATCGCTTGCTAAGTCCCTTGACAAAGGTGTAGTGACAGACCTAGTGGAATACTAAAGCCAGGGCTTTGGGGCGGACACATTGCTGTTTGGATGTCGGTGATACTGTTATCAAATAGTTTCCTCAAGTGTGAAATGAAATTGACTTTCCATTATGTGTCCAGCACACAGTGCTAGGTGCTTTGATGGACCCTCCCTCCCTTCTTTCCTTCTTCCTCTCTCTCTCCTCCCCTCCCCTTTTATCCCTTTCTTCCTTCCTTACCGGCTTTACTGAGGAGGTCTAACTCGCATATCATAAAAATTCATCCACTTCAAGTGTACAGTGTAATGGTTCTTAGTATATTGATAGAGTTGTGCAACCTTCACCAGTCCATTTGACAACATTTTCATCCCACCAGAGAAGAAACCGGGACTTCTTTTGTTGTTGTTGTTCATCCTCACCCGAGGGTATTTTCCCATTGATTTTTAGAAGGGGGGGGGGGGAGAAACATGGATGTGAGAGAGGCACTTTGTTTGGTTGCCTCCGGGTGCTCCCTGGCCAGGCGGGGGATTGAGCCTGCGGCAGAGGGACAGGCCCTTGACTGAAATGGAACCAACCGGGACCCTTTGGTGTGCAGGCGGCGCTCTATCCACTGAGCCACCCGGCCAGGGTGAAACGTGCACTTCTCAACCAGTAGCACCCCTATCCCTTTCCGTCCTAAGCAACCACGAATCCGCCTTCTGTCTCTACAGAGTTCCCTACTCTAGACATCCTCCTTCCTATATAATAAAAGGGTAATATGCTAATTGACCTTAATGGCAGAACGACCAGAGCGACTGCTCGACCAGTTACTATGAGATGCACTGACCACCTCTCAGTCCCTTTCCCCAGTTGACAGGCTCCAGTCGCCTGATGGTGAACCAGGAACTGGGGTGGGTGGCGGCAGGGGTGGGGCTGACTGCGGGCAGCGGGGGAAGATGGCCCTGATCGCAGGCCAGGCCTAGGGACAGGATCCGCGCATTAATTTCATGCGCCAGGCCTCTAGTTTTATATAAATGGACTCATACAAATGCGAACTTTTGGACTCGCTTCTGTCCACTTAGCATAGTGTTTTCGAGGTTCATACGTGTGGTAGTGTATATCAGTCCTTCATTCTTTTTATGGCTGAGTAATACTCCATTGTATGGATATATCACATTTGGTTTATCCATTGGTCAGTTGATGACATTTGGATTACTTCTTAATGGCCATTATGAATAATGCTGCTGTGAATGTTACTGTAGAAGAATATATGTGGACATGTTTTCATTTCTCTTGGGAGATAAATTATTTCTATGATTATGTTTGTGTAGTGCTTAATGCAATGCCTGACAGATCACAGAACACAACAGTGCTAATTTCTTTACTCTGACCTTCCCAAAGGTCATGAATGAAAGCTATTTCCTGCTTGCTGCCCCTAGGAGAAAGGCAGCCTCTCCCAAAGAGCCTGACCCTGTGGGTCAGACCCCGAGGTTACTGTCCCTGGGGTCCTGGCATCATTGAGTAGCAGATTCTTCCATCAGGCCTATGAGTGGGTCGATCCAGGGTGGTTCTGGTTGAAGGTACTGAGAGAGCAGAAAACAAGGTTTGAGGGTCAAAATATAAAACCTGGAGTAGAAAGATAAGAATTGGATTCCGTGTTCTACTACTTAAACACGGTAATTCTGGGCAGGTCTCTGAACCTTGATCTTCTCACCTGGCAAAGGAGGATAATAATAATTACATTTTGAAATTGGTGAGAGGAAGGGGACTTTTGTGTGTTAACATATGTGTATAATATGGAAATCAGGGGCTTTACAAGTATATTCTAAGCTCTAGAAAAATAATCAGACTTAAAAGAAAAATTTTAAAACATTTTTTAAAAATGTTTATTTTAGAAAGGAGGGAGAGAGAAGAAGGGAGAGAGAGAAACACCGATTTGTTGTTCCACGTATTCGTGCATTCACTGGTTGATTCTTGCATGTGCCCTGATTGGGGATCAAACTGCAACCTTGGTGCATTAGGACAACACTCCAACCAATGAGCTACCCGGCCAGGGCAGGAATCAGACTTTTGAAACTCTTCAAGTCATAGCATGTTCAGGGGATGGGTGGAGCTCTTTTAGGAGCAGTGGTCAGATTCTTCTGGGCTGCTCTTAACTCCTCAGGGCTACAAACTAGTTCTTGCCTGCAGCTGGTTTCCTGGCTCTGAGAAAGACCCAGATCATCCTCAGTTCACCAGGGCTGCAGATACATCGGCCTTTCATCATGCTGTTACTGGAACACCTTTGGGCTATTCAGGTATCCCAGCACCACTTATTAGAAAGTCCATCTTTGCCCTAGTGATTTAAGAAGTCACCTTTATCATATATAAACTTCTGTGTGTCCTTGAGTCTGTGTCTAGACTTTCTATTCTGTTCCACTGGTCTATTTATCTCTTTATTTTATTTTATTTTAATTTTTAAAAAATTCTCTACATTTTTTTGATCTTCCAGTTCTTATCTCTTTTTATTTATTCATTCTTGTGGCAGTTTTAACGTTAGAGGCTTTATAGTATTTTTCACACCTGGTAGGGCTAGTTGCCACATGCTTCTCCCCCATTTTTTAATTTTTCAGTGTTTTCCTAGGTATTTTCACATGTTTGGCAGTCTGGTTTTAAAGTATTCATTGACCTCCTGGGAGGTCCTGGGGGTGGGTCTGGATGGGATTGGGTTAGGGTTGAGTTGTCTTTTAGATCTGGGGGTGCTTACCTATTTCAGTAAACTGTTTTTGTAAGATTCTGTTTTCTTTTAGATTCATGAACATGAAGGCTTCTAGTGGCTGGATAGCACTAATTTTCCCCTAAATCTTTAAAAGAACTTTTAAAAACGGTCTGTGAGAGAGAGTGTTAAAATTTGGTAAATTTTGAATAAAAAAATGTATGAGTTTTCTGTACTATTCTTTCAATTGTTCTACAAGCTTATAATTATTTCAAAATAAAACATATTTAAGGTCTTTATGCTTCTGGTAGCATCTTGGTAGAAGTTTTCAGAAGTCTACCCAAGTTGTGTTCACAGATTCTGCCTTTTCACATTTTGCTTGACCCTCCAAAGAAATTCAGCAGATCAGTGAAGTGTAACCTTATAGAATCAGTGTTACTTTTCATTCAGTGGTTTGTGCTTCATTGTCTGACTGTGGGGCAGAGACACAGTGGCCACCATAAGGAGAAGGTATATTCAGGCCAAAAGTCAATGCAAGCAACACCATCCTATATAATAAAAGCCCAGTGTGCTAAGTGTCTGGTTGACCAGTCAGCCGTTCAACCAATCAAAGTGTAATCCTATATAATAAAACCCTAATATGCAAATCAGCTGAATGGCAGAACAACCGGTCACTATGATGCACACTGACCACCATGGGGCAGACACTCAATGCAGGAGCTGCCCCTTGGTGGTCAGTGCGCTCCCACAGGGGGAGTGCCGCTCAGCCAGAAGCCAGGCTCACAGCTGGTGAGTGCAGTGGCAGTGGCAGGAGCCTCTCCCGCCTCCGTGGCAGCGCTAAGGAACAGTGAGCCTAGTGGTAAGGAGCAGCAAACAGGCGAGTGGTAAGGAGCAAGGGGTCCTGGACTGCAAGAGGGATGTCTGACTGCCAACTATCCCCCGAGGAGGTCCCAGACTGTGAGAGGGTGCAGGTCGGGCTGAGGGACCCCCCCCCCAACAGTGCACAGATTTTGTGCACTGGGCCTCTAGTATGCTAATGATATGCTAAGGCCACTCAACCGCTCACTATGACATGCGCTGACCACCAGGGGGCAGACACTCTGGCTGATAGGTTAACTTGCTGCTGGGGTCCAGCCAATTGGGACTGAGTGAGATGGGCAGACATGCCCTTGTGCCCTCCCACGATCCCTCCCCGGCTGGCCAACCTCCCGCATCCCTCCCTGGCCCTGATCGTGCGCCCGTGGGGTCCCTTGGCCTGGCCTGTGCCCTCTCACAATCCAGGACCCCTCAGAGGATGTCAGATAGCTGGTTTTGGCCCGATCCCACAGGCCAGGCCGAAGGACCCCACCTGTGCATGAATTCGTGCACCAGGCCTCTAGCCTGTATAATAAAAGCCTAAGCGACCGTTACAGCGGAACGATCGGAACAACCAGTCGCTATGATGTGCACTGACCACCAGGGGGGCAGACGCTCAAAGCAAGAGCTGCCCCCTAGTAGTCAGTGCACTCCCACAGGGGGAGCGCTGCTCAGCCAGAAGCCGGACTCAGGGCTGGCAAGCACAGATGCCACGGTGGGAGCCTCTCCCAACTCTGCAGCAGCAGGTGCAGCGGGCCGGGATGAGCACGAGCGGTGCCCAGCACCAATTCAGGCTCCTCCCTGGCCTCCTGCCGCTTGGCAAACTGCTACATCCCTCAAGGGGTCCCGGACTGCGAGAGGGCACAGGCCGGGCTGAGGGACCCTCCTCCCCCAGTGCATGAATTTTGTGCACTGGACCTCTAGTAGAATATAACAGTATTCTGTGGAAGGTAATTTACGTGAGGGATTTAGGGTTGGAGTGGACAGACTGCAGAGATTATTTTCTGCTAACAGACCTCTGTTACAGTAAATTTTTATATATAATTCGGGTTTGGCTGGTGGTCAGGAACTTGGAAGAATCGTGATTGGAAAATTGATGACAAGGAGGTGTGTGGATAGATTTCTCTGAATGGGAATGAAAGGGTGATCTCCGCAGAGGAGGATTTTAAATTTTTAAACTATTTTTTTATTGCCCATCCGGTGTGGCTGGGTGGTTTTTATTTATTTAAGAGAGAGGGAGAGAGAGAGAGAAACATCAGTGATGAAAGAGAATCACTGATCGACGCCTCCTGCACGCCCCCTACTGGGGATTGAGCCTGACCAGGAATCAAACAGAAGGATTTTAATAATCAGGTGGATAGATTAATCCATTCTGTGGATGTCATTCAGCCTCTTTCCCCAGCCACTCCAGCCATTGCCCAATATCAGGGGTAAAGGTTATTTATGGGCTCAGCAGTATGGATTTTAACTCTGTCCAACAATGGGACAAAGGCATAAAAGCCACAGTAATGCGAAGATATCTTCAGATCCAAACACATTGCAGGCAACTCTGTAGAATACAAGGGAATTTATTATGGGGTAATTTGGTTACAACAGAAATGTAGGGTCAGTGCGGACAGATGACTGGACAGATGACCTAGCAGTTCTGTGCAAATTATTTTCCACTATAGACCCCTATTACTGTACCTTTTTAATAGTATAACTCAGGTACTGATGATTGACAAGACAAAGGGACAAAGGATGCAATGGCTCCAGGGGACATCCCTCCTGGTGGTCTTGTGATGGATGATTGTTTATAATTGATACTATCTCCATGCATATATAGTTTCCCATGCAATTCCAGCCATTACTAACAAAAATGTTTATGGTTACATTTTATGGAACACAGATAATCATCAACTAGAAGGCTTTGATACGCTTGCTGTGATCAGTGAGGTTGGTCAGAAGTCATAGCATGAAGGAAATCCAGGACACAAAGATGGAGTTAGTTTTGTTCAAATCTACACAGCTAATGTAAGCATTCAGTCATTTGAGATTATGCAAATATCTATTGCCTTTCACCTATCTACCCCAAAGGAAATTCGGTCCATCCTTCAAGCCCAGATCCACAAAAGGATCTTCCTTTCACCTGTTTTGCTTATCATATTGTATTTTGCATTGGAGACATTCATGTGCATCTTTTTCCCCACAGCTTTATTGAGATACAATTGATATATGACATTGTGTAAGTTTAAGGTGAATAACGTTATATGATATACGTATATATTGCAGAATGATTACCACAATAAGTTAACACTTCCATCACCTCACACAGTTAACTCTTTTTGTTTGTGATGAGAACATTTAAGATCTACTCTCTAAGCAGCTTTCAGTACTGTCATATGCATCTTATTTGCTCTTAGAGGGCAAATCTATTTATTTTACATTTTTCCCAGGCTTCACTCAGTTCCATTGTGAAGTAGACACAACCATTAGTTAGAAGAATGACTTGCATGTCAATTTTCCTGTTAGTCATGGTTCTCAGTATAATCTCCCTTTGGACCCATTTAAATTTCTGTACTGGGAAGTAGTTACTACAGACCAAGTCTTGGTGGTCACTAAGGGAAAGGAGGTAATGAGAACAAAGTATCACTTACCCTTCCTTTCAGGAGATACTGTGACAAAGCAAAGTAAGTTGCAGAGTGATGGGCTCAGCCCAGCCAGAAGCCCTGCAACTGTGAGACAACTTTGGAGCCTTTTGGAGGCGCCATGGATAGACCTAGACACCCACAGACAATAGCAGGGTTTACATTTCCGTTATTTGTAATAGTAATAATAATGCATGCTTGTTATAGAAACCTAGAGGACCGATGCACAAAATTTATGCAAGAATAGGCCTTCCTTCCCCCAGCTGCCAGCACCAGCTTCCCTCTGGCACCCGGGACCCGGGCTTCCCTCGCAGCCCGGGCTTCTTCTGGAAGGACGTCCGGTCTAATTAGCATATTACGCTTTTATTATTATAGATTTGGAAATCAAGTTTTTTGTTGTTAAAAATATAGATGAGTAGATAATAATTTTTTTATTTTATGTTTTTTTCTGAAGAGTCTCTCCTCAGCCAGCCTTCCTGTGGTTCTGGGTGATGTCCGTTCCGTCTTTTAGTTGTATTTTTGAAGTGGTTGTTTGCGGCAGCAGTCTCCGGTGTTTACCTATGCCGCCATCTTGGTCTCTCCTCTGGTTAATTCTTGAATGTGTCCTGACCAGGGATTGAACCTTGGCGTATTGGGACAATGCTCTAACCAACTGAGCTACATGGCCAGGGCTAATAGTCATTTTTTTAAGGTTGACTTTTAAATTTACACTTTAAAAAACAGCTTTATTGAGATATATAATATAGAGTACAATTTACTCATTTTAAGTGTAGTTTAATGGTTTATAGTATATTCACAGGGTTGTGCAACCACCATTGATTTTATTTTTAAAATTTTATCTTTATTGTTGACGGTATTACAGATACCCCCTTTCTCCCCCATTGACACCCTCTATTCAACCACCATTGATTTTAGAACATTTCATCACCCCAGAAAGAAACCCCACCCCATTAGCAATCACTTCTCATCTCTACTGCCCACCCACTTGCAACCTAAGCAATGACTAATCTACTTTCTGTCACTGTAGAATTATAGTCTTTTTAAACATACTTTTCTTTGTTGTATAATATTTCATCAAATAGCTATATTATAGTTTACCATTATTTTGCTTGCTATTTTAGTTACTTTTAATTTTTCAATATTATAAATAATATAAGTATATACATTTGTATGTACACTTTTCCATATTTAGGATTATTTCTTAGGGTAGATGCCCAAAGTACAGAAATGTATAATCATAGAGCCATAAGAAAAGAGACTCACAAAAGTCTTCACTCTCCCTCCGAGCTCACTCAGCTAGTAAATGTCTATGAAATTCAGCATGGTGTAACAAAAGGATAAAACAATTGCTGACCTTGAAGAACTGTACAAGATGGACACTCAAAATAATGAGCTACAGTCTAGTTCTAGTGTGGATTAGATCATGTAACATGAGGCCACAGTGATAGTGTACAAGGAGGACCAGAATTGGATTCAAAACAGACTCATTCCTGGCTCTCACTCATGAGTTGTGGTATGATTTTTTTTTTTTTTTTGAGAGAGAGAGAGTAGATAGGAACATCAAGGGTGAGGGAGAATCATTGATCAGCTGCCTCCTGAACCCCCCACCCCGCCCACCTGGGGATCGAGCCCGCACCCCGGGCATGTGCCCTGACTGGGAATCGAGCTGTGACCTCCTGGTTCATAGGTTGATGCTCAACCACTGAGCCACGCTGGCCAGACATGAGTTGTGGTATGAAATTAAACTCTCCTGAGCCTTAATTTCCTCATCAGAACAGTGGTAGGAGCATTGACATCAACTTCTGTAGTGATTAAAAACAAGAAGTGGTTTCTGGCCTATCCAAGAACAGAGAGAAGGAAGAGCAAGTTAAAATATTTGGGAGGGCTCTAGCCGGTTTGGCTCAGTGGATAGAGTGTCGGCCTGTGGACTGAAGGGTCCTGGGGTTCCATTCTGGTGAAGGGCATATGCCTGGATTGTGGGCTCAATCCCCAGTAGGGGGCGTGCAGGAGGCAGCCAATCAATGACTCTCTCCAATCATTGATGTTTCTATCTCTCTCCCTCTCCCTTCCTCTCTGAAATCAATAAAAATATTTTTTTAAAAAAATAAAATAAAATATTTGGGAGGGGGAAGAAGTTAGAACCTGACTTCACATAGTTTGGTGACCTGCTGTACCCAAAAGAAACAAAAGGAAGTATACTTTTTATATAAAAGGAAATGCATTTACAAGAATTCAGATTTTAAGCCATCTTTTGTCAGTATTAGCATATTTCACAACTTTAATAATTTCATGATTTATGGCAAATTCACACTAAGTTTTACCAGAGAGGTGACACTGATAGTTATCCAGCAGTAGCTTGGTAGCACTGACCCCACTAAAACCATCTACACTCTGTGGTTTGGTGTTCACGTGCAAGATGGCCACCTAATTGCACTTTTCCTCTTCACCCTCCACACAGTGGTGAAACCAAAGGAGTCATAACGAAGTATTGCCACACTGCAAGTGAGTGAGGGGAAAAACATGATTTGCAAATATTGTCAATTAAAAAATGTGTTTCCATCTTACTCAGCTGGCCAAATACAATCTATATGTAAGAATATTCTGTAGAGGTGGGGGGAAAATCCTTCCTGGGTTAGGAAGGTGAGAACAATAAAAAAAATCTTAGCTGCCTCTGGCCTATGAGGTCCAGTCTGCAATCTCAAGGTGCTCTAGCCGCACATTCCCAGTGGCTTCATTTGTCAGACAAACTGACAGGTGTAGTTTAGGAAAATACTGACCAAGTTGTTAAAAGGAAATATTGTCAGGAACTGGGTATTCATACCGATAGAAAGTCTTAAAATTACTCAGATTATATATACTCTGGGTCTTGAGGCACCTTTTAGAGTGAACAGAAGCCCTGATACTGAAGCCTCTGTGGAACAGCTGGATTCCAGGGGCACAGCTACTCACTGTGTGCTCAGCTTGCAGGGATGCTCTGAAACAGGGGCAAACAGATACACTGGAGTAGAAGAGCAAAGACGGCCTTTCAAAGGAGAGTATTTCTGTGGCTGGCTGACAGTGCCGGTGGCAGGAAAATAAACATGGTCTAGGTTGGGGCCAGAACTCCTCACTTTTAGCAATTGCCCCTCCTTATTCTTTTTAAAAAATAAAAACAGCTTTATTGAGATGCTAGAGGCCCAGTGCACAGATTCACACACTGGTGGGGTCCCTCAGCCTGGCCTGCGGGGATCGGGCCGAAACCGGCTCTCCAACATCCCCCGTGGGTCCCAGATTGTGAGAGGGTGCAGGCCAGGCCAAGGGACCCCACCGGTGCATAATCGGGGCCGGGGAGGAACCGTGGGAGGGCTCTAGGGCATGTCAGCCTGTCTCGCCCAGTCCTGATTGGGGCCAGCCAGCCTGGGAGGGACTGTTGGAGGGCTCCAGGGCGTGTCCAATTGGCTGGACCCCAGCAGCAAGCTAACCTACCATTCGGAGCATCTGTCCCCTGGTGGTCAGTGCGCGTCATAGCTACTGGTCGAATTAACAGTCGGACACTTAGCATATTAGGCTTTTATTATATAGGCCAATTCATATACTGTAAAATTCACCCTTTTAAGGTGTACAGTTAAGTGGGTTTTCTTTCTAGCATATTCACTGTTTAGTGCAGCCATCACCACTATTTAATTTTGGAACATTTTCATCACTGTCTCTCCCCGCAAAAAAACCCTTACCTATCAGCAGTTACTCCTTGTTCCCACGCCTAAGCCCCTCCCTAATCTACTTTCTGGATTTGCCTATTCTGGACATTTCATATAAATGGAATACAATGTGTGATCTTTTGTCACTGGTTTTTTTCATGTAGCATGATGTTTTCAAGGTTTATCCATGCTTTAGCATGTGTCAGACCTACATTCCTTTGAATGGTTGAGTAATATTCCATTGTGTGGCTAGACCACAGATTGTTTACCCAGTTATCTGTGGATGGACATATGAGGTATAAGAACATGGGGTGTGCTCATGCACTCGTGTCAGACCTACATTCCTTTGAATGGTTGAGTAATATTCCATTGTGTGCTAGACCACAGATTGTTTACCCAGTTATCTGTGGACGGACATGTGAGGTGTAAGAACATGGGATGTGCTCATGCACTTGTAGAAAAGTCATTACCGCCCTGACCGGTTTGGCTCAGTGGATAGAGCGTTGGCCTGCAGACTCAAGGGTCCCAGATTCGATTCCGGTCAAGGGCATGTACCTTGGTTGCGGGCACATACCCAGTGGGGAGTGTGCAGGAGGCAGCTGATCGATGTTTCTCTCTCATCAATGTTTCTAGCTCTCTATCCTTCTCCCTTCCTCTCTGTAAAAAATCAATTAAAAAAATATATTAAAGAAAAAAGAAAAGTCATTACCTTCACCCTTCTGCTGTCTGCCTGGTGTGGTGCACTGAGGACCTGATGTGCAGTCGTGGTGTACCGTGTTTTTGTGCAGGCGCGGTTTAAGGATTTGGTCCAGGAGTGCAGGCTGCTATTTCTCCAGTCGAGGTCCCCTGGTGTGGCTCTGAAGCAGCACATAGCCTTTGGCTTCTCGTTCCTCACTTACCTGCTCAGAGTCCTCCATCTTCTTCCAAATGTGAAAAGGTTGGGTTGTTTTTTAAAATATTCCAAAACTTTAAAAATTAAAGCTATTATGTAAAAAAAACAAACAGCAGTCCACTTTAATTTTTAAAATTTATTTGTTTGAAAATGATAAAGTAACAACAGCTTTATTGAGATGTAATTCACATACTGTAAAATTTACCCTTTTAAATCTATTTGAAGAAGATGATAAAAATGAGACATCAAAGGACTCAGGAGTGGGCTTCACTGAATGAACAGTTAGACACAGCAAGAGCTGTATTATGTGATTGCATGCTTTTTTTTCGTTCTCAATATATTTTCTGAAAATAAGCACCTTCTAGATATGCTTGCTAATAAGGATGCTCAGTTGAGAAAATTATTTTTTGTTCTGTAATTTTTATGGTTTATTCTCAATTTTGTTGCCAGTTCTTTATAAGCTGATAAGCTAAGAGTTATTAGAATCATTAAAGCTGAACAGTTTGTAGCTTTACTTGCCACACAAATAAAAACCATTTAAAATGTAATTTTATTAGTATATAATCATTATCCAAACTGCATTTGTCATTCAGTATATCCAGTATGACCATTTTATGAATCACATTATATGTATTTCAGAAATAACATATTAACTTTAGAGCACTAAAGGGCAGAGGACTGTTATAACTGTGTATGTTTTATTCCTTACTCCACCTTCTCCCATGTCTAAAAATTTTTTTTCGTTAATCCTCACCTGAGGATATTTTTTCCATTGACTTTTTTCTTTGCTCTTTCAGAGAGACTAGAAGGGAGGAACGGGGTGGGGAGAGAGAGAGTGAGAGAGAAATATTGATGTCAGAGAGACACATGATTGGTTGCCTCCCGCACCCGCCCTGACCAGAGCTGGAGATCGAACCTGCGATCCAGGTACATGCCCGTGACCAGGAATCGAACCATCAACTCTTTGGTCCATAGGCCAACACTCTAACTGCTAAGCCACACCAGCCAGAGCTAAATTTCTTATTTTTTATTGAATATATTTATAATGTATTTTTAATTGAGATATAATTCACATAAAATTTAGCATTTGGAAGTGTACAACTTAGTCACTTGTAGTATATTCTCAAAATTGTACAACTATCACCACTGTCTAATTCCAGAACATCTCTATGATCCCCAAAAGAAACCCTTATCTATTAGCAATCAATCCCAATTCCCCTCTCCCTCTATGGGTTTGTCTATTCTGGATATTTCATATACTGTAAATGGGATTACATGATATATGGCCTTTTGTGTCTGGCTTTTTCACTTACTATATTTTCAAGTTCATCCATGTTGTAGTATGAAATAGTACTTCATTCCTTTTTATGGTTGAATAATATTCCAATTTATGGATATACCACATTTTAAAATCCACCCATCAGTTGGTCAGCATTTCCAGATCTCACTTTTTATTTAAATCACTGTTTTTGTTCTAAGGTTTAGGGAAAATCAGTCTCCTCCCCCATGGCTTAAACATGTCCGGATTGTTTTTATAGCAGTTTCTAAAGCAGTAATATCTGAACTACTTTTTGTCGGTGACTTTGATAGCAGTGTTTCAAAGTTAACAGGAAGAAGGTTATTATTGTTGGGAAACAATCCATCCTGCAATCCCACACCCATAAAGTGATATTGAAGTTTATCATAATTTAAGTCACAGAGTACTCCTAACTAAGCAAATTTAGCTAGGCTTGTCACCTAATTAAGGACTTTTAACATCAGAGACAAAAAGGGAAGGGTCATAGCTTTGTGGGAGGAGTATTTTCCATTCCTCTGTGAATTCGGAAATGCTGGTGGGCTGATATCTGAGTGCATGGGCTTCCATGTTCCCTGAGTTTCAGCTCCTGAATCCCACTTGAACTTGCCTCAGAATATGGTATCAGCTGTTCCTCTAGAGACCATGGTTTTAGTACCGGAAGTTATTACTGCCAATGGAAAGCGAGTTGACTTAAGTACCATGTTGTTTAAGTGTTTCTATTTTTTATTATTTTATTGTTTGATTACAGTTTGCATTCAGCACTATTTTGTACTAGTTCCAGCTGTACAGCACAGTGGATGGACATTCATATAGGTTACATAGTGTTCCCTGAAGTGTTTCTTGATCTTTAACCTCAAAGTGCATATGTGGTTCTCTGTGCATTAGACATAGTGGGCTTTGTCCCTTTTGGAAAAGCTGTGGCTTCTTGGGAATTACAGGGAGGCTGTTTCCTTGGGGAGAGAGCTGGATTGCAGGACTGATCGTGACCCAGGCACAGTCCTGGCACCTATTCATTGTGCCAGTGAAAGGGAGGCCAGCTTGAAAGAAGAGCATGGGCGGGTGAGTGGTGCCCATGTGAAACAAGGCTGCATCACAGTGGTTTGGTCTGCGTGGATACACAGTGCACACACGAGGCGGGCGGGTGGTGGGGAGTGCCGCCAGCCTTGTACTCTGATGGGCCCTCTGCCAGATTCAGGACAGAAGAGCAGTGTCTGTCAGCCCAGCCAAACGGAGAGGCTCCAGAAGCTTTACGGAGCATTGTGAGAGGGCAATGAGTTCCTTCCTGTCCCTGAAAGGCCTTTCGAGGCTCTCCTCCATAATGGGAAGGGAGAGCCCTGGGGCCTAGCTTCTTTAAAGAACTGGGCTTGCCCTGGCCAGTTTGGCTCAGGGGTTGGAGAGTTGGCCCTCGGACTGAAGGTTTCGATTTCAGTCAAGGGCAGGTACCTCGGTTGCAGGCTCAATCCCTGGCCTTGATTGGGGCACTGTGCAGAAGGCAACCAATCGATGTGTCACTCTCTCTAAAAAAAAAAAAATCAAGGGACACAGTATCCTTGTGTGAGGGTTAACAACAACAACAAAGAACCAGGCTTGCTTTTAGCATTGACACACCCCAGAATGCAGAGTGCTGCATAGCTGGGTAAGGGGACAGCTGAGCTCCATGGGCAGGCCTGAGTGCCGTTTCCTTCCCAAACACACACTGGTCCCTAACCTCCTCCTTTTAGTATATGTGCTGCCAAAGTGAGCACACTCTCTCTTTTTAATTTGCTGCCCATGTTCATTCTCTTTTTCTTTTTCTCTTTCTCCCTCTGACCTTCCTCTCTTTTTCCCAAGAGTTATATGCATGTCTTGAAATCTAGCGCTTTGAGTTCTTGGGGGTAAAGGATGCCGATGCCAGGACCATGGACAGCCACCCTGTCACCTGGCAGGTAAACCATTTTGGGAGAAGGGATAGGAATCTTGGAAATATAACGAGTTGGGAGAGAGTTTCCCTGGAGGTTCAATGCTCCTTGAACTTCTGGTCAAGCATTACCTCCTCTCCCTCAAGAGGGTTGGCCATGTGGCACGCATGCTTTACATGCTTGGCATTCCCCAGTGGGTCTCATCTTCCTCGCCACATCCACCCGTGCAGTATCCTTTCATCCTCACGATGAGAGACACGGATTGCCGTAGGGAGTTGCTATAGAAATCATGCATCTTAATCAGCTACTTCAGTTCATTTGGATGTTAGGCACCAGAGCATTATAAAACTGCTACTTCTGCCCAGCTGGGCGTGGCTCAATGGTTTGAGTGTCAACATATGAACCGGGAGGTCATGGTTTGATTCCCAGTCAGGGCACATGCCCAGGTTGGGGGCTCAATCCCCAGTGGGGGGTATGCAGGAGGCAGCCAATCAATGATTCTCTCTGATCATTGATGTTTCTATCTCCCTCTCCCTTTCTCTCTGAAATCTACACATATACATATGTGTATACACACACACACACGCACACACACATATATATACATATATATACCTCTAGTATATAATAAAAGCCTAATATGCAAATTGACTGAAAGGCCAAACGACCGGTGGAATGACCAGTCGCTATGATGCACACTGACCACCAGGAGGCAGATGCTCAATGCAGGAGCTGCCCCTAGCCCGCAGGCCCCAGGCCAGCCAAGGCGGATGCCAGCAGGGCCCCCCCCCCCATTGCCCTGCCAGTCATCCCACAGAGGGAGGCTACCAGTGGCAGTGGGGCTGGGGCTGGCAAGTGGGCAGCACCAGGCTGGCCAAGGCAGGTGCCAGCAGGGCTTTCCCCCACCCGCCCCCCTGATCGGCCCTGATCGCCAGCCAGGCCTAGGGACCCTCCCCATACACGAATTTCGTGCATCGGGCCTCTAGTGTATATATATATATATTTTTTTTTTTAAACTGCTACTTCATTGAGGCTGCTGCCTTGGTATCCAATGGTCCTTGTCATCTTTCAGGTTTGATAGGCTCAGTGGGATTCCTGGGTTTGCCAGGCCCATCTCCTAGTTTTCCTTAGACCTGACAAATGACCTAGTGGGTAGGCAGTTCCTCCTCTTGGGTTTGGAGTCACTGGACAGTGTGGGTTTATGCCTACCATCAGGGCCAGCAGAAGAGCAGAGTTCCTCTGTGTGGATATTAACACTTCGGTGGGTGGTTTATTTCTTGTTTCAAATAAAGTAACAACTCTTTCCTTTTGCGGGGCTGTTAGCTCATCCCAAATTCTTAGCCTGAAAAAGTGTCAGGTTGTACTGGTATTTATGTTTTGCTTTCTAAGGTTACGTGTTTTCTTGTATATGTACACTCACGTGAGAAGAGGTTTGGTATGGCGTCTGAATCTGGGGGGACCTCAAGATTCTCTGCCCTTGCCCCCACTTCCTTAGTGAGGGATTCTGAATGGCTCATTCCTGTCACCCTCCACTCCTGGGAAGAATCCATCAGGGGTAAACAGTTTGGGGTGTGGGCCCTAGATTTGCTGTCATGGCTCACTGAGTATGCATCCCTGTTCCCCCAGGAGACTTGGAGCTCCTCTCCGTGCTGACATGATGACCGTGTGCAGGCCGACCAAAGGCAGCCACAGCCAGACTGAAAACCTGAGCTTCAAACTGGCTGACAAGTAAGAACTTTTCTCCCCCAAGAGTGAAGAAGTTGGCCCGGACTCTCAGTCTCCTTCCTTTCACTACTGCCTTTCCCTGTTCTCTAACCCCACTTCCTTGAACTAAGGAGGTGTTCTTTTCTGAGTCATTGTGATGAGCAGGACTCCTGTCAGTCATCTCCATGCGCTGCACTCAGTTAAGAACCCGAAACCAAAGTGGTCAAGGGAAGGTCTGACTAGCACCCAGCGTTTGGAGAGGATGACCCCAGGGCCATTCCAGGCAATGTCCCCCGTCACACATTCTAGTCCAGGGCTTATTTTTCTCACTACTGGAATGCACAGGTATTGTAAATATCAGTGAGCCCTAAATCTTGGCAGCTGCATCTGTCTACATAGCGTCTTTACCCATCTTATATCAGCAGGACTGTTTTCTCCCCAGGTGTTTTCCTCTGATACTCTCTCACACATTCTGCAAAGGAGTTGGCAATCCCTGAGCTTTTCACAGCTGTAGAACCCCTCCTGGGGCCATAGACTCCTGGAAACAGGAACTGGAGAAGTTCTTGGGTGCGGCAGCCATGTGAAGTAGGCACTCTGCCCTTTGTTTCATCATCCTCGCTGCTCTTGCTGGAGCTTTGTCACTCTAGCGTGGTCTTCCAGCAAGGCATCCTTTTTTCGTTTTTAGATAGGGCCTCAATGATTGTGAAGTCATGCCAGACGTTTGGAATCTTAGACAATAACTTAAACAACACTAATTACCATTTATTAATATCAAGATTTATAATGTACGTACTCTGGACATGTTACATGTATTAGCTCGTTCATTCATTCATTTAATAAATATTTAATGATACCTATTATGTGCTGGGCACAGCAAATGAGGTAAATTAGACCTCTGTACTCCTAAAGTTCCAGTCTAGACAAAGGAGATAGGGTTCTTACTTTAAGATTAAAAAAAAAATGGAACCAAGAGTCCAACCCAGGTCCCTCTGACTCTAAAACCATGTATTTATATACTGTCATCATTGTTTAACAGAGTCCTGGCTGAATAGCTCAGTTGGTTAGAACATCGTCCCAATACGCCAAGGTTGTGGGTTCAATGTCTGGTCCAGGCACATACAAGAATCAACCAATGAATGCATAAATAAGTGCAACAACAAATCAATCTCTTTCTCTCTCTCTCTCTCTCTCTCTCTCTCCCCCTTTCTTCTCCCTTCCCTCCCTCCCTCTTCCTTCCCCCCTCTCTCAAATCAATAAATCAACATTTTTTCAGTGTTGTTTAACAATATATGTGATATTAGTGATTATATATTTGTCACTAAACATGCACTAACCTGAACTGTGTTTTTATGTGTCTGTCATATTTCTTCATATCACTTCTAGCTCCGTGAGAGCAAGGACTTTAACTTTTGCCTTTTGAATTCTCAGTAAAATATCAACAAAATGATTCTGATTCCAATTCTGACTAAAATCTGAATTCATGCCAATGTTCTCAGTGGTAACAGAACAATTAAAAAATGTGTTTCTTTTCTGTAAGCACTCTGTTATTTATGCTAATTGTTTATTTAAATAAGGAATTCTGCTTTGGTAGCCATATGTAACATGAAAATGTGTTTGCAATTTCACACGTTTCTAATTTATATTGAGCAACCAAGAATAGCAACACAAGTTACGAGCTATTGTTCCATAGGAAGAAGTCTTTACATAAACAACTGTTAGTCTTTGGAATAGAAAGCTAAATAGAAATAGAGTGTGTGAAGTTGGTAATAATTCATCCCTCATGTAAACCTAACTGGGGTTTCAGAATTCCTACACAGCTTCATCTATGTTTCACAGAATGTGCACCATGAAGTAGGCCTATGCATGTTTGCTAATCTTGACACATCTAAAGTCACTGTGTTCAGGCATGATCTATGTTGGTGGAAGCACAGATACTCCCATTCTCATTAGACTAGCTTAAAAATGTTTTTCTGGTTTTCTTTCAACATAATTTTCAACATCTTTATGACACTAATCTCCTAAGATAATATTTGGAGGCATGTATCCCCATATGTACATTCTAGGCCAGCACTTTCTGGAGTGGTGGGAATGTTCTACTCCATCCGATTAGAGTAACCATTAGCCACATGTGGTTACTGAGTCCACGACATGGGGCTGGTGCAACTGGGGAACTGAATTGAATTTGATTTCAGTTTAAATAGCCACATATGGCTAGTGGCCACTATATTGGACAGTGCAGTTGTAGGCCACCCATGAGATCCGGATCTGCTTGTTGGTTCACTCATTTATGCAGCAAAGATTTATTGGCCTTCCTACTCTGCTAGGTGTTGTTCTAGGTGCTAGGGATGTATCAGTAGCCAAAACAGACCAAATTCAAAACGAAACGAAACAATCCTTGTCCTCATGGAGAGACCATTCTAGCAGGGCTCACATTCTAAAGGAGGTTTAATTCAAATGCAGCCAATCATTGTGTCTTCACCGATTCAGATCAGGACAACTTACCAAGCCCAGGATTAGCAAAAACTTTGTAACTCATGGCGTTGTTCTAATTGTGAATAATCATTACAAAGGCCCATTCATTGAAAACAGAAGCAGAGGAAACTTAGATTAATAGTATCTTCTCCTATTTTCATGAGGGAGAAAAAAGCTCATAATAATGGTAACCACCACGTCTTGTATATTCATGACATGCTAGATATTTTATGTGGGCTAGCTCATTCAGTGTTTACAGTCACCCTGTTAGATATGTATTATTATCACTATTATTCCTATTTCACAGAGGAGGAAATTGAGATTTAGAGAAGTTAAGCATCTTGCCCAAGGTCACACAGCTGGTCAGTGGTTGAATTAGGATTTAAACCCAAGTCTACTGGACTCCAAATCCAATAGCTCCATGATATCTTCCCCAAGAAAAATATTATGTGATTTTTTTAGGTGGTGGTTTCAGTGTTTGTGATTTGCAGCCAGCATATAATATATCTGAGTTCTAGGAAATCTCTATGACCAGCCAAGAACAATAACGTGGCTACTGAGTCCTCACCCAGTGTTTATCTTTCTTGTTCAGGGTCCAGGTGGAAGGCCCAAAGGCTGGGGGAGATCTCCAAAGGCAGCCCTGTCGGTCCTCCAGTCCTTTCCTAAAGACTGATCAGGACTCACCCCTCCAAAGAAGCCCGTTGGAAAACCTCAATAACCTGAAGCTAAAGTTAAGAGTAGACTGTTTTCAGCAGAACATGTTCAACTCAAATATGATCATCAATGACCCAGCTTCAGGTCTCAATGCTAAAGAAGCCAGCAAGGCTGGCAGGAGGCAGCTCAGTGGAGTTCAGAACCTCTGCCCTCCTGCCCGAGGCAGGGCCGGACACAAGTCCCTCAGCATAAAGGACAAGATATCAGAATGGGAAGGGAAAAGGGAGTTGCCCACTCCTGCACCCGGCAGGAAAGCAGATGGGCAAGAGGATTACCTGACATCCTGCGTGACGGACAGGAGATGTGATGATGGTGTGATGACTCAGTTCACAGCAGCTGAGAACGGAACGAGGCCGGAAAGAGAGAGCAAAGAGAACAAGAGGAACAAGGAGGTAGTGGAAGTCGTGGGACAGAATGCGGAGCGGAGGCTAGACCTAAGCCAGCCAGCCAGGGAGCTGTCTCCGAGCATGGGCAAAGGCCTAGAGCTGAGGCTTAGCAAACAGCGCTTTCAGAACGATAGCCTCTCTGTGCTGGTGCAGGTCAAGAAACTTGAGCAGGCTCTGAAGGATGGCGTGGCAGGATTGGATCTCCAGTTACCAGGGACTTGTTATTCCCCACACTGTGTGCCGGACAAGGAGGGGCCCAGCCTCACAGGGAACCGTGGATGTGGGAGTGGCTCAGAATTCAGGTCCCACCACTTGGACCTGGAAGCCAGGCAGCCCACCCCTGAGGTTGCAGAGGAATGGAGAGGCTCCTACGGGAAAGCCTGTGATCAGAGCCTGGAGAGTGTATACAGAGGCTCCTCCTCCAAACACTTCATCAACCCCCTGCCCAAACCCCGGAGAACGTTCATGCATGATGGAGAAGGGGACAAGGATGGGAGCCCGGGCATCAGCTTCAGGAAAGATCGCAGGAACCTGCCTCCTCTGCCCACTCTTCCTCCCCCACCCCTGCCCTCCTCTCCACCACCTCCCTCTGTGAACAGAAGACTGTGGAATGGGAGACCGAAGCCCAGTGCTGACCACAGGTAGGTGCCGGCGACTGTCCGCTTCAGTCGTCTATGCCGCATCACAGCTGCTGCTCAGTGTACTTACTTGTTTTCGTAAACTGATGGGTCTTGTAGTTAGTCGAGACTGTTTATAACTTAAGGTAGTTTATTGACTAAACGTGGACACGTGATAACTGATGCATGTGTTTTGTCTTTGTTTTACCCTTTGGATGTGATGAGTACTTGTGATTCAGACAGTAACCAAGCATTCAATGGAAATTTGTTTTATCCCTGGCATCTACTAATTGCTGCTAACGGGTGCTCTATTTTCGACTGCCATCCCTGCAAGTGCTTGGTACTTTCAGTCTTTCCTGGCTCTTCCTTTCATGTTTTGTCTTGGTATGGGCTATAGACACACACTGCCTGGGTCTACCATGGCCCCATCATGGTCATTCTCTATGACCTTGAACAAGTGACTTAACCTCTCTCGAAGCCTCAGGTTCCTCATTTATACATAGATGCACACACTGTGAATATTTTATAATATTAAAATAAAACATTAGGTAATAAAGCATGTGAATGCTTGAAAATAAAATCTGTGCTTTGGATTCAGTTTCTTCTCTGCTTTGAAACTTAAATTTCTAGTCCATTTCTGTAATGTGCTCATTG
Source organism: Myotis brandtii (assembly GCF_000412655.1). Taxonomy (NCBI): domain Eukaryota; kingdom Metazoa; phylum Chordata; class Mammalia; order Chiroptera; family Vespertilionidae; genus Myotis; species Myotis brandtii. The sequence continues at coordinate 1,892,372 of NW_005367384.1, read as the reverse complement.
GTTGATACCCACTAAAGTGGAAACCGGCTTTAGAGCAGCTCCTCAGACAGTTGTCCGTACTTACAGTCATCACTTCTTCACCTCCTGTTTTTTTCCTTGACCCACTGCAGTTGGGCTTTTGCCACTTATCCTGAGACTGCTCTTGACCAAGGCTACAAACAGCCTCCATCCTGCTACATCCAATCACTAGTTATCTGTTCTTGTCATTGACCAACGCTCTTGGCAATTGAGGAACAGCTGAGGTGCTACATCTTGAACCACTGTATTCACTTGGCTTCTAGGTCACCCACTTTCCTGGTAGTCCTACTTCACTGGCTGTTCCTTTTCGTAAGTGTCAGAATATCCCCTCCACCACCACCACCAATGCATCCATACCTCATCCTGGGGTCAGAACAGGAACTTCTCTCCATCTACATGCACTCCCTAAATGATCTCATCCAGTCTCATGGCTTTAAATGTCAATTACATGCTCATGACTCCCAACTATGTATCTCCAGCCCCAACTCCCTCACCCAGCTTCAGATTAGATTAGTCATCTCCTGTTTGGGTCTCCATTTGGTTAGCTAATATTAGTTTGGACTTAATATGTCCAAACCTAAATTCTCAATCCAGGCCATGGCAAAGCATCTCCTCTCAAAGTAATTCCCATTTTATTAAATGGTACTGTCCTTCATTTTGCTTAGGCCAGAAACCTAGGGGCCATCTCTGAGTCCTCTCTTTTTCACGTACCCCCATCTAATTCATCAGCAAGTCCTTTGGTTCTAGTTTTAAATATTATCTTGAATTTGATTACACCTCCTCCACTGCTACCACCTTAATCATCTTGGATCCACCACTACCCCCAGTATATTCCTTTCTCAGCAGCTAGGTGAAATTATCTAGAAATATAGATTAGAGCATGTCACTCCCCCACTCAACAAGGTCTGTCAGGTAGGATTCTTTTGGCTGCCAAAACACAATTTTTTTTTTAATTTAAATTTTTTATTGTTGCAAGTATTACGTATGTCTCCTTTTTCTCCTATAGACCTCTCCCCAGTTGCTCCCACCCCCCTAAAACAATTTCTTATGTTCTCTTCTAGGGAAAAAGGTTTGTATATTCTAGAATTTTATATAAATTTACAGTATATAAAAAATTACGTCTTTTAAAAGTGAAAGCATGCTATATATCTCTTCCTTTTTATACTCTTTTTTACTTAAAATATCATTGAGATCTTTCCATCTTACTACCTTCCTTTTTTTTCTTCCACCTTTCTACAACTACCACATTCTTTACATCATGTGGATAGATAATTTTTTATTTAGCTGTTCCCCTACTGATGGACACTTGGGTTGTTTCCAGTTTACAAATAATGCTGTGATGAGCAGTATATAGCATTAGAGAAGATTCTAGAGCCAGAGTACTTCTAGCTCTGCTACTTGTTAGCTGTGTGACATTGTACAAGCTACTAAATTTGTCTTGGCCTCATTTTACTTAAAATGGTGATAATTAGCCCTAGCCAATTTGGCTCAGCAGATAGAGCATTGGCCTGCGGACCAAAGTGTCCCGGGTTCAATTCCGGTCAAGGGCACGTACCTTGGTTGCAGGCTCCTCCCTGGCCTGGGACCTGGTCAGGGCTCATGCAGGAGGCAACCAATGTGTTTCTCTCACATCGATGTTTCTCTCTGTCTTTCCCTTTCTCTTACACTCTCCCTATAAGTCATTGGAAAAATATCCTCCAGTGAGGATTAACAAAAAAAAATAATAAATAAATAAATAAATAAAATGGTGATAATTATAATAATCACTTCATAAGTTGTGAAGAAGATAAGTAAATATGTGTAAATCATAAAACAAAGCCTGGGATATAGTAAAGGCTTAATAAATGTTAGCTATTACTGTTTTCTGGCTCTCTTTTGTTTAATTAATCAGGGTATCTGTTTCTTTTTCAATACCAAATATTTTAATTATTTAATATATTAATATATTTCAATATTTAGTAGAGTTTACAGAAATTTCTTATTGTTGCTGATAATGAGTCAGCTGGTTCTCCTGGACATTCTCCGTATTCTATCATGTCATATGAAAAAAAATGATCATTTGGTCTCCCTTCTAATAATTATAAACCTCTTATTTATTTTCTTATTCTCCTTTTTAAAAAATGTCTTAACTATTCTTGCATGTATTTTTCTAAATGTTCTATATAGCACTATCAAATTTCACTCACACAAAATGTTAGTTTTAATTTTTTTTATTTTAAAAATTAAAAATTTAAATTATAGTTTGTCAGTTGATTCTTTTGGACTTTCTATGTATATAATCATATTGTCTGCAAAGAATTATCATTTTACCCTTTTTAAAAAAATTTATACCTCCAAATTCTTTCTCTTACCGCATTACCCTGGCTAATACTTTCAGAGCAGAATTAAATAATAAGCAACAGGCAGGCTTATATCACCCCTAACTTTAATGGTAATGGTTCTAGTATTCCACTCTCAAACACTCTTGTTTGAGGTATGCTTTTATGTTATCAAGGTAATGTTCATTTATATTTCTTATTTTATTGAGTTTTAAAAATTAGGATTAAATGGTAGATTTTTGTCAAATTATACTTCAGCAGCTTTATACAATCATATGGTTCTTCTCCCTTGACTATTAATAGTGAATTTATATCTAATACTAACCCATGCTTAGATTTTTGGGATGAACTCTTATTTGGTCTTGGTTTATTTTTTATTTTTTAATGTACTGCTAAATTCTATTTGCTAATATTTTAAGATCTTTGTCTCAGTATTCTATAAATGGGACTGGCCTGTACTTGGTACTTATTGAACTATCTTTATGAGGCTTTGGTATCAGTGAAATCTATAGAAGAATTTAGAGAATTTCTTCTTTATGTTTTGAGAAAGTTTGAATCCATCTCCAACCCTACATTCTTTCCCAAACAAGTGCCAAGCCCAGGGCCCTAAATACTCTGGTGACTTTCTACTCCCGTCCCCATGCTTCCCAACGGCAGCTCTCCCACACCCTTTTCTGGGCTCTTCCTGAAAAGAGGCCCGCTCTCTGGGGCAGGTTGATTCTGGGAGATTGGAGTCTTTCATCTGTGTCATCATTGGGAAGACAGATCAACCTGGTGAACAGTTATTTCCATTATCATTTTTCTTTTAGCTACCATCTGCTATTTTCAGTCTTCCAGCATTTTCTTTCAAACCAGCTAAAGTTACTTAGTTTCAGTCCAAAGATGAAATTTTTCTTGGCCTGTTTGAATATGGTTGCATCAGCTGTGTTTTAAGAATTTTGGCTTTGGATTTTTCATTTTGTTTAAAATAGTACAATGGGAGTGATTAGGGCAAGATGTTCACTTTCTGCTCTTAAAAAATAAAGTGTGCTCTTTATTGTGGTCCTATCTCTAAAAGAAAAAAGAAATAGGAAGAAAAAAAAAGGGGGGGCTCAACTCTGCATTTGGCAGACTTACTGCCCTGAGGCAGGAAAGCCAAGCCAAGGTTGAAGAAAGAAATGATTAAGGATTTTGAGGTTATGAAGGTTTAGAATTACATGGCCAGGCTGTGTGCATTAGAGAATGTATTCAGCTTATTTTCATAGACCAATTAGTCCACCTCAGCACGAGCCAAACCAATGAATTCAGATACTCAGTTTGAGAAAATGTTTTTTTTTTCTTTCTCTCTTTTAATTTTTCCCTTCCCTTTTTTCTCTTTCCTCTTTTATCTCTTCTTCTTCCTCATCTCCTTCCTTTCTTTCTTCCCTTTCTTCTCTCTTCTTTCTTCATTTCTCTAAAGCCCCAGGAAATGAAATGCAAGGCCTTATGTCTTCAGTCCTAAAATGGAAAATAAGAAACCCTCAAATATCAGGAAATTCCAAAGATAAGGTTCCTGCAGCAGCATTAACTTGGTTATGTATGTTTTATGGCATACATTTAATAACTTTGACAGGAATGCCTTAAGGCTGACATTAAACAAGAAAAGTTATTATTTTTTAAGTATAAGCAGCATCCTGAATTCACATGTATCTATTTACCCCAAAGGTTTTAACTTGAATTCAGATTTTTTTGTTTTAGTTTAATTTGATCATATGACAGAGTTTTTTAGGTCATTATCCAACCAAATAACTACATTGACCAAAATTTCAACTTGTCGACTGATTGTTTTGGCATTATGTAGATTCAGCCTTTCCTTGGGACCTTAGCATGAGACTTTCAGAATTTTTTGAGGACATGAAACCTCAGTCATTTTATGGCTGTTATTGATTCCTTAATTTTCATCTTCTATAGGACTGATAGGGATCTCCATAGTGCTCTAGCTGGGCAGCAACCCTCAGCTACCATCAGTTTAGTGGTTAAAGTTCACTTACCAGCAACGCTGAGGCCTGTCCCTGTCGTTATGAGTCTGCCTTAGTCAACATGACATCCATGGGGTAACTCTCACTGCTGTGTCTAAAAACTGAATGTTTAAAAGCTTCAAAGAGGCCCAGCTGGTGTGACTAAGTGGTTGAGCATCGACCTATGAACCAGGAGGTCAGGAGGTCACGGTTTAATTCCTTGGTCAGGGCACATGCCTGGGTTGCAGGCTCGATCCCCATTGTGGGGCGTGCAGGAGGCAGGCGATCAATGATTCTCTCTCATTGATGTTTCTATGTCTTCCTCTCCCTTCTTTTCTGAAATCAATACAAATATATTTAAAATAATAAAAAAGCAGCTTCAAAGGGACAAATTGTTTGATTAATTTGAGATTTAGACAAAAATTAGTCAAAAAGTATCTGAGAAGCTTGATTTTGTAAATTTGTTTATTTCTATAGTAGCACATTGGAAAACAGTGATGAGAGTAGAGAGGGTGGTGGTTAATCTACCTTAGAAGAGTGGTTGTCATGTCTTAGTTCTCATCAGAAGGTGGAAATGGTTGGATTTTAGACACAATGGTGGATAGAGATAGTTTTTCTTCAGACACTTCTATTTTGGATTCAGCATAGAGAAAAGCAGAAACCAAATGTGGATAGTCATAATCCTTGATGGGGAAATACCTGATAACAGAGCAAGCCAAGAGCTGACATAAGCAATCTCCCACTTAGCTCCCTACTCTGGACAGCCAGTGGTACGCACGCCCTTCCCCAGAGGTGTGGTGGGCTGTGGGGAAAAATGCCTGGGCAGCAAGAAGGGAGTCTATGGCAGTTGGAGGCGGATGAGGGAATCAGAGCATGGCATCCCTGGTTCTAGCCGATTATATTATGGGTTTTAAGTGGTGGCTGGGTCCCAGGCTATCTAAGCTTATTTAGCCCATTGACTGAAAATAATTCTGGAGGAAATGTGTTCAAAACAATCAACTAACAATTAGCTCTAGGAATACAGTTGCTTTATCTGTTTGCCAAAATAGGGATAAATTATAAGCAGTAAATGTAACTGTTAAAGCCAGCTTTTAAAATACTCATTCAGTTATTCAACCAGCAAATATTTAAGGTGAACCAGTATAGTGTTAGACACGGGAATATAGCAAAGAACAACGTAGACTGAGACTCTGCCCACGTGGACCTTACAGACTAGTAATAGTTGGAAGTGCACAACTAGTTATGTAACCACGGTGCTATGGGAATGTGTGTGTGTTGCGGGGGGTGGAGTGGGGGGTTGTGGTGGTATTTAGCCTGTCATGAAATGGCCAGATCGGAAGGGAGATAGCACTCAGACTGAAGCCTGAGGTTCCCGGGGAAGGGTGACAGCGGGAGATGGGAGTTCAGTTTGAGTGAACAAATAGGTGAAGGTCCTGGGGCAAGAAAGACTTCATTCAGGCCTCTGGAGGACCTGAACTGCACGGTGTGGCCAGAGGGTCAGGAGGGGTGTGACCCTAGAGTCCTCTGGAGCCAACCTCCCGAAGAGCCCTGTAGACCAGGCAGGAATTTGGGCCTATTGCCTAAGACGAATAGGAAGCATTTGAAAAGTTTAGGAAGGGGAGAGACACAATCTAATTTGCATTTTAAGGATCTTGCCCCACAGCAGCATGGAGACGGGAAAGGGCACCGGTGACAGGGTGGCCAATTGTGAGGGTGGGAGGAAGAGCCAGGTGGTATTGGAGTTACCCTGTGGTGTAGTTGCAGTGGGGACTGAGAAGTGGGTGGACTTCAGGAGTATTTTGCAGGTAGAACTCTTGTGCATAGGTTAGAAGTGGGCAGTAGGAGAGAGGGTGACAGCCTTTGCTGAAATGACCTGTGCTGGAGGAGGCTCTGGTCCTCGTGGGGAGCGGGAAATAAGAGTATGAGTTCAATTCTGGATCTGTTAATTTTGAGATCCCTGTGCGTCATCCAAATGGAGGTGTTGGATGAACTCTTATATTAGTACTAGAGACCCGATGAACGAAATTCATGCAAGAGTAGGCCTTCCTGCCCCAACAGGTTTGGCTCAGTGGCTAGAGCAGCCGTGGGCAAACTACGGCCCGCGGGCCGGATACGGCCCGTTTGAAATGTTTCTCTCTCATTGATGTTTCTAACTCTCTATCCCTCTCCCTTCCTCTCTGTAAAAAATCAATAAAATATGCTTTTTAAAAAAGAGTAGGCCTTCCTTCCCCCGGCTGCCGGCACTGGCCTCCCTCTGGCACCTGGAACCTGGGCTTTCCTCTGGCTGCCAGCAGGCACCCAGGACACAGGCTTCCCTTGCAGCCCCGGCTTTGTCCGGAAGGTCGTCTGGAAGGTCCACTGGAAGGACATCCGGTCTAATTAGCATATTATAGATTTCATTTACAAAAATATGAGAAAGTCACAAATAACATTCAAAATACTACTTGAAATCACAGTATTTGGCACTGGTTGTTGAAATTTGGATATTACATAAAGTATAACCTACTTTAGCAAACTTCAGTGGGCCAATAAGATCATTTCAGCATTTCTAAAACTAAGGAGTATACAAATCATGTGATAATTTGAGGGCCCAGGAAGCAAACTCAGGCTGAGAGAAGGTTGCACCCCTTCAACAGGCTGTGGGCTCCACAAAGGCAGGGACTTCTTGCCTTTATATCACCAGCTATGAGCTCATCCCAACCCTCGTAAGGTGCTTATTAAACATGTGGGCTGGATGTGGAACGAATGTGGAAATATTTAAACAAGAGTGAAGCCAATTTAGATATGGCTATCATTAGCCTTTCGAAAATTCCTTTCTCTCAATATATAAATAAAGGCATTAAAATCTTTTTTTCAAATTAAAAAATATTTTTATAGGAAAGACTTAGCTAAATGGTGGGATGGTTTGTTTAATCATATTTTTCTTCTTTGGGGGCCTAATCACGCACCTGAGCTTCAGAACCAGAGGACCCCCTGTCCTTGGAGGCATCTATGCAAATTACAGGAGGAGCTGTGTGAAGTCATTGCTAGCAGATGTTGTTACCAACACACGAGGATGATAACTCAGACTTTGTAACTGGAACTCTTCCCCACAGGCCCTAGAAACTGGGCATGTAAAGATTTTTGGTTTCTTCTTGAGTTTTTTATGCCCCGTGGCTTCATGTTGATTCAAATTTGTCTTTCAGGCTTCCTGCATAGAACTTAGTTACCTGAAAACCAACATTTTAATACAGAAATAGAGAAATTTTGTGATGAATTCTTTTGCAAATTAAATGAGAGTTTTGCAATGTGAACAAGCATCTTCTAATCATTTTTTTTAGGAATTTTATAATTTATAGAAATTGCTCTTTTCTAATGCTATTTAGACTGGTGGTACCTTTTTTTTAGCATTTTTGTTGGCTTTTTTTAAAAAATATATTTTATTGATTATTTTACAGAGAGGAAGAGAGAGGGATAGAGTGTTAGAAACATCGATCAGCTGCCTCCTGCACACCCCCTACTGGGGATGTGCCCGCAGCCAATGTACATGCCCTTGATTGAAATCGAACCTGGGACCTTTCAGTCCGCAGGCTGACGCTCTAGCCACTGAGCCAAACCAGCCAGGGCTGGTGGTACCTTTAATGTGTTGGAAATTACAGGCAAAGTATAGCTAACCTCTTATATTAGCACTAGAGGCCCAGTGCACAAAAATTTGTGCACTCGGGGGGGGGGAGGGGGGTCCCTCCATCTTGGCTGACAGTTAATTTGCATAAGGATACGCTGATTAGCCAATGGGAAGGGTAGCGGTCGTACGCCAATTACCATGTTTCTCTTTTATTAGTGTAGATACTGTTCTTGGAACTATGGAAGCATCATAAAAAACATCCATACTATGGCTTGAAATCCCAGGGTGTCTGACAGCAGCCATTTGGATACAGGCTAATCTCATCCCAACAAACCCCAACAGATAATCCAGGTTGTGTTACGTATACTCTAAGTAAGCAAGCCGTCTGCTGGGACTTGGAGAGCCTAGAGCATGCAAACATCTGTTTTGTTAGGGCATTTATTGTTAATAAAACATTTTAATTATTCAGATATTATTTCATAGGTACTTTATAATTTTTCATTTTAAAATTTAATCTGTACAAATATTGCTTCATAGGTAACTCAAATGAGATTTTTAAAACGTAAAAACAGTTATAGAGCTCTCTCAACAGCACAGCTGCAGTCCCTTCTGAAATCAGATCAAAGACCAAGCTTATTCAGGGTTATGCTCAGCTTCCAGACAGTCAGGGCTTTCCCTTAAGGGCTGTCACTCTGTCCCTCAGCTGTCAGGAGTGGGGCTTCCTGACATTAGGGTAGAAGCTGCCCAGCTTCCAGGGAAGCGACCCCTGACTGTCCCCTCTTTTTTCTATGAGGGTTTTAGCTTCTCTTCATAGTATAATTTAGTTACATTATGAGGGAAATAGAGAGCTTGCTGGGTAATTCATAATAACGTGTAATGCGATTTCATATGGAAAATTAGTTCAAGTTCATAACTTCATACTCTGGAAACAACCTGTTTTAATCTGTGGACTGCAACTGCAGCTTTTCTCATGCATTGCCTTGAATTTACACACACTGCTCAGTGCCCGTATTGTTCAGAGCATGAGCCTCCAACCAGACTCCCCAGTGCACCACTTTCTCCCTGTGTGATATTGAGAAATTTATCTTACCTCTCTATGCCCCTGTGTTCTCATATATGAAATGTGTACAATAATAGTAATTCTTTACACGATTGTGGTGAAGTCTGAATGTGCTAATCCAAGTAAAGTGCTTAGTTGGTACTTGATAGGTGTTGAATGGATGAGTCTGTGGTCTCATTGAACAGTTTGCCTCTTTTCTAGCAGATTTAGATAGTGGGCATACTGAGGACTCTGGCTAATATAATCTGATGAGTTCACCAGAGAACCCAGGAGTTGTGGCTTCGCCCTGCTCTGGCCACAGACCACCACCACTCCATCTCTAATCAGATCCCTGTGAATGCCAGTCTGGGCTCCTGGCATCCCAGCCTAGGGATTGTTCAGGGTGGGTGCACAGCACTGCCCATTCCCATCCTAGAGAAAACAGCACAGCCCTGCTTCCCCCTTCACCACCACCACCACCACCAGACCCCATCTGCTAGAGCCCTGGAGCTCAGTCCTCTTCTCCAGGCTAGACACCTCAAGGGGAGGGAGATGGGGCTCATGAACTTCTGTTAACAAGTCAGGACCCCAGTGCATGGATAGCAATTTTAGCTTCCTGGCCTCACTTAAGACCACAGACACCCAGCATGGACGTTTCTGGCTTGGCCCTTCTTGGTTATCCTGCCCTAAGTGACAAGTTCAAGTTCCTGAAGGAGTGGGGATGAGGTGCAGATAAGGGGTGATGAATTTAGATGGCGGGGATACGAAAGTTTAGAGCCTAAAGAGGAAAAGCCTTGGGAAGCACCCATTGCCCAGAAAGAGGAAGAGAGGCCCAGGAAGGGTTGTGTGAGAGGGGAAGTAGCCTGGGGCAGCATTGCATCAGCCTTCTCAAACCACCCTGACCCTGTGCTTGTGTTTGCAGTCCTTTGCCAAACAATACTGTTGTAAAATATAATAAAATACCAGAGAAATGAAATGGAAAAAAAAAAAAGATAATACTATGTACAAGATTCACTTTTTTAAAAAATGTATTCTGGCCCTAACTGGTTTGGCTCAGTGGATGGAGCGTCAGCCTGCGGACTCAAGGGTCCCAGGTTCGATTCTGGTCAAGGGCATGTACCTTGGTTGCGGGCACATACCCAGTGGGGAGTGTGCAGGAGGCAGCTGATCGATGTTTCTCTCTCATCGATGTTTCTAACTCTCTATCCCTCTCCCTTCCTCTCTGTAAAAAAATCAATAAAATATATTTTTAAAAAAATGTATTCTGTCAAATTGCTTTAAAAGTTTCTAAATGTTTACTTTCAATTTCTGTACCTATCTCATCAAGGACCGGTCACAACAGTTGACACACCAGCCCCTGGCCGTGGATGGCACATTAACTACTGCTGCTTACACTGTAGAATCTGAGAGATGTCTTGTAAAGAAAAGTGGTGTCATGTAAAAAAAAGACCAAGAGCCCTGGCCCATGTGGCTCAGTAGATTGGGCGTCATCCTGTGCACTGAATGTTTGCCTGTTCAGTTCCCCATCAGGGCACATAGCTGGGTTGCAGGCTCCATCCCTGGTGGGGAGGATGCAAGAGGCAGCCAATCAATTGATGTATCACTCTCACATTGGTCTCTCTCTCTCTCTCTCTCTCTCTCTCTCTCTCTCTCTCTCCCTTTCTCTCTCTCTAAAACTCAATAAAAAGTGTTCTTTTTAAAGGACCAAGAAACTGGTTAGATTTTACCAGAAAATCACTAGTGACTTTTAGGGGACAGTTTCAGAAAAGGGATACATAGAGATGCCAGGTTGAGACGGTAAAGGAAAGAAAAACCAGTGAACTATGGTAAGCTAACACATAGACCAGGGGTGGGCAAACTTTTTGACTCGAGGGCCACAATGGGTTCTTAAACTGGACCGGAGGGCCGGAACAAAAGCATGGTTGGAGTGTTTGTGTGAACTAATATAAATTCAAAGTAAACATCATTACATAAAAGGGTACGGTCTTTTTTTTTTTTTAGTTTTATTCATTTCGATCCGGCCCGCGGGCCGTAGTTTGCCCACGGCTGACGTAGACAGAAGTCTGCCCCTCCTCCTTCCCTCTCCCCAGTTAGAAATGTTGGCAAGGAAGGTGAGAAATAGCAGAACTACCAGGGTCATTGCCTCAAGTGAAAGATTTTTCAAGATAGAGGAAACCTGAGCATGTTTTTTAAAAGAGAGGAAGAAAGGAGCAAAGAGGAAAGATTGGAAATGCAAGAAATCCTCAAAGTTTGGGAAGCAGGCAGATGGCCTCTGCCTGGTTCTGCCGTCGCATTGCCCAGCACTCTCCACTCTTGTTCCCTGCAGGCCTGCCTTGCTGAATGGCTGTCTTTCCACAAATGCACACATTCTCTGTAGCCGCTGGACCTTCACACATGCCCTTCCCTCTTCTTGGATCCCTTTTCCCCAACTAAGCTCTTCTTATCCTCTACGTTTCAGCTTTAAGGAGTGACTTTCTCATCAAGGCCTTCCCCGACGCATCCCCAACCTAAATTGATAGTCTCATTTGTAGCAACCTGTTCTTTTCCATCATTGAACTTAGCACATTTTATATTTTGTGTGTGCATGAGCTGGCTGAATGTCTGTCTTCCTCCCTAGAATGTAAGCTCTTTGAGGCAGGGACTTTGTCCCTCCTTATATGTTTTTTAATATATTTTTATTGATTTCAGAGAAGAAGGGAGAGGGAGAGAGAGACAGAAACATCAGTGATGAAAGAGAATCATTAATTGGCTGCCTCCTGAGAACCACCCTACTGGGGATCGAGCCCGAAACCCAGGCATATGCCCTTCACCAGAATCGAACCCAGGACCCCTGAGTCCACAGGTTGACGCTCTATCCACTGAGCCAAACCAGCTAGGGCAGTTCCTCCTTATTTATCAAACCCTAAGTGCATTGCCTTCCACACTATAAATGTTCAATATAAAACGTTCACTGCATAGATAGTGAGTATCACCACAACAGTAATAGTAATAGCTACCATTTGTTGAGTGCTCATTAGGTGCTAAGGACTTGGCAAACATTCTCCTTCCTATGCTTTGGACAATCCTATGAGGTAGTGACTATTTTACAAATCAGGACACTGAGTTTCAGCCTTAGGTGGTTTGTCCAAGGTTAAAAGGCTTATGAATGAAGGATCCCAGCTCTGCATCCAGTGGGGCACCTTCCCCAAAGGGCCAGAGAGAGATTGGAGGTGTGGGTGAAGAAACAAAAGCACTATATCTAAGTAGTCAGCTACAACTTACCATGCAGCGTGTTTAGAAGACTGTGCTAGACCCATGTGAACAAAATAAGAGAGATGAGCTGTGCTTTCAGAGCCATAGGAGTGTTGTGACCCTCTGGACCCCATCCAGGGAGGAGTGAAGGGCCAGGACAAAGGTCAGCTGGAGGGACCTACGTCCCATTCTAGGAAGGCCCGAGTGTGTTCAGCAGAAATTCCTGACAAATCTGCTTGGAAGTGGAAGGGGAGCCTCCAGAGCCTGAGTGGGCAGGGCTGTTCTGCTCTAACCAGAGGCAGGGTAAGATGTGGCTTACTGTGGATAAGGATAGGGAGGGAGAGAAGAACAAGGACCGCCATGTGGATGTAGGGTGGGGGTAGGGGTGGTAGAAAGCCATAGAGTGAGCCAAGCCACAGAGACCCAGTCAGGTTTCCACAGATCTCTGAGGGGCAGGGTGGAGTGTCCATGGCCTCGGGAGTTTCATTCTGATACTACCCACCAGGGTGAGAGGGGGGAGGTGCCCGGGCCCCTGGTCCACTCTGAACTGTCCATCACTGCTCCTTTCTAATTATTAATACGTGCGCTCTGTAAACATTGTGGACCATTTAAAAAGTCCAGAGAAAAGTTTTAACAGTGAAGAGAAGCCAGGAGCCATCCCTCAGTCCTGAGATAGCAGCTGTGTATTTTACTTTCTTCTTTTTATTTTCTTTGTGTATGTTTGCTTACAAAGTTGGGACTGTATTTATGATATATACTTTGCTATCTTTACCTGGCATAATAGTATAAACATTCTTTCAAGTCAAAGTCACATCGGCCCTAGATGGTTTGGCTCAGTGGATATGCGTCAGCCCTCAGACTGAAGATCCTGGGTTCTGGTCAAGGGCACATACCTCAGTTGTGAGCTCCATCCACCAGGGCCCGGGGCACGTGTGGGAGGCAACCAATCAATGTGTTTCTCTCAAGTAGATGTTTTTCCGTCTCTGACTCTCCCCCTCCCTTCAATTCTCTTTTTAAAAAAAATCAGCCCTAACCGGTTTGGCTCAGTGGATAGAGCGTCAGCCTGCGGACTGAAAGGTCCCAGGTTCGATTCCGGTCAAGGGCATGTACCTTGGTTGCGTGCACATCCCCAGTGGGGGGTGTGCAGGAGGCAGCTGGTTGATGTTTCTCTCTCATCGATGTTTCTGACTCTCTATCCCTCTCCCTTCCTCTCTGTAAAAAATCAATAAAATATATTTTTTTAAAAATCAATGGAAAAATATCCTCAGGTGAGGATTAACAAAAAACCACATCTCATATTTGAAGATTTTCACACCCGTTTTACAAACACCAGAGTTGATTTCAGTAATAGAAATTTGTGCAAGAAAAACATTTTTTTCGGTATATATTCTCTGAACCAGCCTAATTTAATTCAAGATTTTGGGGTTGCTTTTTTTTCCCTCCCATCTGCTACAACCTAGAAAGTCCTATGAGTTTGAAGATTTACTGCAGTCTTCCTCTGAGAACAGCAGGGTCGACTGGTATGCACAGACTAAGCTGGGGCTCACATGCACTTTATCAGAGGAGAACGTCTATGAAGACATTCTAGGTAAGAGGCCAAAATGTCTGTATATGGGTATGAGTGTGTCTCTGCGAAAGGGAGAAATGGGGCTGGGTGCTTTAATCTCTCTCTCTCTCTCTCCTCTCTCTCATACATGTACTCGAATGAATGAGAGAACAGGTCGGTGGGTGGGAGAGTGACCACAATGGAATATGTGAGAGAACATGGGGCTGGGGGGAGAAGAAGGGCTCTGTTGACCATCCAAGGAGGCAGTGCGGTGCAGCGTGGTTTGCACTGGAGACTTGGAGCCTCAATATCCTTGATCAAATCTTGGCTCTGCTATTTATTAGCTGTATGACATTGAGCTGGTGACTTAACATCTCTGAGCTTCAGTTCTCTCACCTGTACACTAAGGATGATGATAGCTACCTTCCAGGGTTGTTTGAGGGCTGGAGAAAGTGGTATGCAAAATACCTGGCTTATAACAAATGCTCAGTAATGTAGGGATTACTGAATGAAAGAAAACTAAAGACCACCGTACTCTCTCTGAAACCGTAGGAGTATGACAGTAATGGGGCATCAAAAATTCAGGCTAAATTGAATGTATACTATTATAAAGAAACTTTAGCCTCGCTCTGAATAATTCTTTCAGATTCCAAAATCAGGTTCAGATTCACAAGAGTTTGTATGTATTTAAGTTTGGTGAGTTAGCCCAGTCATAAGAAAATATGAAATATTATCATTTGCAACAATATGGATGGATCTTGAGAATATAATGCTAAGCAAAATAAGTCAGACAGAAAAAGTCAAGAACTATATGACTTCACTCATGTGGGGTTTAAAAATGAAAGCAACAAATGAACTAACATGACAAACAAAAATTCATAGACACAGACAACAGTATGGTGGTTCCCAGAGGGAAGGCAGGTGGGGATGTAGTAAAGGGAAAAGGGGGTCAAATATATGGTGACAAAAGATGATTTGACTTTGGGTGGTGGACACACAATGCAATATACAGATGCTGTATCATAGAATTATACACTTGAAACCTATATAATCTTATTAACCAAGGTCACCCCAATTAATTTAATTTTAAAATTTTAAATAAATACATTCAGTGAGTTAAATTATCTTCAGGGAAGATCACAGTTTCAGTGAGCTGTGAGCTCAGACCAGCATCTGCATTTTGGGGATAGGAGTGGGGGCAGGGGAAGAAACCCACATGTGACCGTATACAAGGGGCAGGGAAGGCATATACACACATACATGCATGTAATGAACTCCAGAATTGCTGTGTCCAAGCTGCTGGAGATGGGTTCCTGCCATTAGGCTTCCCAAATCCAAAGCAGGAATGAGATCTGGATTTTCCTCAGCAGTGAGGCTACCTGACAGGGAAGCTCTCCTTACAAGGAACAGAAACCCACTGGAAACAACAAAGAGAGTTGGTTGGCTCATGTGACCAGAACTGGCTTCTTCCTCATTTCTTATTTCTCAGGTTAGCTCCATTCTCAGCAGGTTTCCCAAGTTCCCTTGATGGCTGCCATTGGCTCCCTGGAGGGAGAGTCTGTATCCTGAAAGTCCCAGCAAAAATCCCGAGGCTGGCCCCAGCTAGACCAGTGTAGGTCCCTTGTTCACCTTCAGAGCCCATGAATGCCATGCAGTGATTGGCTTAGACTTGGGGTATGGGTCCTTCCTGGCACAGGTCACTGAGACAGGGACTCTGGAGACTCCGATTGGCTAAAGCCCTAAAATGGGAGTGGAGTTAATCTCACACATCTAAGAACGGGAAATGGGGAGTTACCAAGAGAAGAACAAATCAGGGTCTGTTACCAAGAGAAGAACAAATAGATAGCAAGACATCAGACATCTCCACATGGAGAGGCCTGGATGCTAGGTAGATCCGGTAAGGAAAACCGCAACGTTCCCAGTTCCTGACCCACTGCCTTTGACCACAGACCTGCCAACGAAGGAAAACCCTTATGAGGACATTGACTTACATGGTCGCTGCCTGGGAAAGAAATGTGTCTTGAATTTTCCTGGTTCTTCCGCCTCTTCAATCTCTGACACATCCACCAAGGTATGAGCCCTCAAGGGAGTGTTGGGGGGCAAGGGGTCCCCAGCACCATGTCTTGAGCAGCCTGTAGCTCTGGGTTCCACTGGAATGCCAGGCCACCCTCAGCTCCAGGCTCCAAGATCTACATTAGCTGCCTTCCTGCTCTTTCTGCCTCTAATTCTGGAGCCTTCTGTTCAACAAAGTTTCCTAAAGTATCATTTTAGCTTCTTCTGGTTTCAGAAACCTCCCCAACTAGGCAAATAAGATAGTGGATAGCCATAGAGCCGTTAAGAAGAGTGTCATAAAACAAACTCTAAACTATAGAAAGACACCATTTGTGGGTATTTTAAATGAAAGAATATATATCCTATATAATAAAAGACTAATATGCAAATTGACCAAACGGCAGAACAAACCGGTTGCTATGATGTGCACTGACCACCATGGGGCAGACACTCAACACAGGGGGAGCGCCACTCAGCCAGAAGCTGGGCTCATGGCTGGTGAGTGCAGAGGTGGTGGCGGGAGCCTCTCCTGCCTTCATGGCAGCGCTAAGGATGTCCAAGGGCTCCCGGGCTGCGATAGAGCGCAGGCCAGCCTGAGGGGACCCCCCCCCCCAAGTGCACAAATTTCGTGCACCGGGCTTCTAGTATACGTATATATGTAATCTCATATATGTTTTTTCATGTAGAAGACCTCTGTAAGGATACTTAAGAATGAGTAAGTGGGTGCCTCTGTGGAGATGTATGAATGTCTGAGTACCTGGTAGTCAGGGTAGAAGACTGACATTTTTTACAAAATATCCTTTTGAACCTTTGAATTATGTATGTATAGATAATATAACTATATTGACATACATGATTATTTCAACATATTGCCTATAGGACTGAATTCATACTCCTTACCATTGCATTAAATTTCCTTCATAGAAAATAATAATTAATAAATAAATTTCCTTCATAATTGATCCCTGGATATCATTACTACCTAATTTCACAATGCTCCTACATACAAAAGCTCCCCTCCCAGGAGAGCCTACTGACTACCCCCTGATATAATTGGCCCAGGATTAGCAAACTTTTTCTCTAAAGGGCTAGAAAGTAAATATACAATCTCTGTTGTGACTACTCCCTAAAGCCAAAAAAGAAAGGCTTAGCTCTTTTCTTCCCCTTCCTGCTGGACTAAAAACACCTGGGTCCTCTGTCCCCAAAATAGCTCAGCAAGTAGGCTTCGTGTCAATGGGAACTTGGAAGTTCAGAGGCAGCTCTCCTGCAGAAAGTAATCCAGTTCCTAATGCACAAGTCCGATAGCCACCGATCCCTGTAGGCTGTTTGGGGCCATTGCAAGTCATCGGCAGAACTCTGTCCACGCTCCCTTCTCTGCTGTCCTACACTGGGTGTCTGGTTTGTGCCCCCATTCTGGGGACAGCTGCGGACTTTTCCACTCCCTCCATTTAGCTCCTCAAATATTCATGCCACATCTGGGCGACATGTGGATCCTTAGAACTTGCTGAAGCAGTTCCTTCTTCTGTGACGACCTCCTCTACCAGTCACAGAAAGGTTCTGAATGATATTTCATCATTTTAATGTAATGTCATTACGCTACACTAGGGTTTTCACCTATTTAGACTGTCCCAGTAGAAAAGGACATTTGGACAAACGCGCTAGAAAGGAGCAGACGTGCAGCCAGAGGCAACGCTAATGCCTGCACACACAGTGCTAGGTCCTGAGAAGGGCCGTGCTCTTTTCCTGCTCTGTGAGACCCACCATCCCACACCTCCAACAGCACAGTGAACAAGGCAGGAACTGATGTTTATAATGAGGGAAATATAGGCTCCTATGAGAAATTATTTTTTATGTATTGACACCTAAGGGGAAAATGTATCACTAACTAGCATTCTCTGGTTGCCTGCATAGGCCCCCCACACCAACACTCAGTCGTAGCTACTGAGAGGCAGCATCTGATCAAAGGCAGCATCTGATCAAAGGTGTTAGAGCCTGACTGCCTCCATTCAGAATTGCCTAGGCCTCTTGTTAGCTGTGAGACTTTGGGCAAATGATCTCATCTTCATGTGTTAGTTTTTCATTGGTAAAATAGGAATAATAATAGCATACTCCTCTTCGGGGATTTATGAAGATTAATCAAATTAATCATTGTAAGCCATTTAGACTAGTGCCTGTAACATAAGTACTATTTATATTTGCTAAATGCATAGAATAACGCCTTTAATATATATTCTTTTAAAAATAAGCTTATATTCAGGGGAGTGAAAAGAAAAAACTTGCTGACCCTTGCAAAGTCCAAGCTTTATACCCTCACTTTCCAAGGCCTTCCACAGACAATTGAATGTCTTCACTATTGTACTGGTCTGTTTGCTCTTCCTCACCTCTATGTCTATTCTCAGATTGTGCTGCATACTTGATAATGCTTGGACAGCCCATCAAGTCCTCTTTTTATCAGCTAAACAGCTACTGAAATTCCACTCCCTCATGAAAGCTCCCTGGACATCTGGGGCTTTGGGGGAGTGCTTGGGGCACTCCAAGGCCCCTCCCTCCAGCAGTGTGACCACACGCAGCCTCCACCAGGTCTTTTACACCCTTTAGAAAATTGTGACGAGTTTTGATTCCTTTCTCTTTGTTTTCCTCTCAGACCTTTTCATAGGTCAGATGTTCTCTGAACAAACACTCCACAATCTAAATTTCTAATGAAAACAGATACCTGCTTTTTGCCAACAATTTGATATAAGATTCTAATGCAGTGAAAGAATTGGGGCCATTTCCTTGGATTTCATTGCTGATGCAATTTGGTCTTTAAGAAGGCTCACTATTGCCCTGGCCAATGTAGCTCAGTTGATTGAGCATCATCCTGTACACTGAAAGGTCGCAGGTTCGATACCCAGGCAGGGCACATACCCAGGTTGCGTGTTCGATCCTCATTTAAAGTGCATACATGAGGCAACCAATTGATGTTTCTCTCTCACATCGATGTTTCTGTCTCTCCCTCTTCCTTCTTCTCTCTAAAACCAATGAAAACATATCCTCAAGTGAGGATTTTTTTTTTTAAAAGGCTCATTATTATTTCTTGTTCTTGTGCTGCATCATTATTAAGATGCCCATAGTGAGCAAACCCGGTGGCCTCTTGCTGTACTCAGAACTTGCAGTACTCAGCAATTGATGCTCCCTGTAGGCCCGTGATAAAACATTGCAGCAGGCCACTTAGAAAGGCTAGGAACCTTTCTTCCTGGCGGCCTTTAAAAAGAAAAGGTCCTGAAGTTATTGTTACACACTATTTGAAACGAAACAAGAGTGGAGAAATGAATGGAATAAAATAAGCCTATTCTGTGGAGTTCAAGATATGATAAATGTGGGCTTATAAAATGATATTAAGAGAAAGGCTCATTCATTAATGAAATAGGGATAAGTTAGATGGGGAAGAATCAATTTAAACTAACATACAATAAAATTCATTACTGACATTAAGTTCAAAATAAATTAAGAACATATAGAAAAAAATGGAATTATTTATTAAATCTATAAAAAGATAATAGATTTTCTAGGTCAAGCATGTCAAACTCGAGGCCCGCGGGCAGCATGCGGCCCAGCCAATGTAACAGTATGTAAGAAATGTTTTAATAAAAATTTCATAACTTAATTTTTACAATATTCTATTATACATAATTATTAATAACGACTACAACGTTCGCTAATGACTAATTACTATAATCGTGTTGCATTCATTTCCCTTATGTGCCTTATGCACAGGCGCACCATTTCTCTCCACTAATACTAGCAGCGAATATTTTAGCAGCCGATTGCCGGAAATATTTTGCTTTCGGAGAACAAGAAAAATAGGTTTGTTTGGTTTTTTGTGTGTTTTTTAAAATATACTTTTATTGATTTCAGAGAGGAAGGGAGAGGGAGAGATAGAAGCATCAATGATGAGAGGGAATCATTGATTGGCTACCTCCTGCACGCCCCTACTGGGGATCAAGCCAGCAACCCGGGCATGTGCCCTTGGCCAGAATTGAACCCGGGACCCTTCAAACCTCAGGTTGATGTTCTATCCACTGAGCCAAACCAGCTAGGGCAAGAGAAATAGGTTTATTTGCGTTATGCTTATTTGTGCAGTTATTCAATGTCTGGTAAGTTAATGTTCAAGAAAAAATATTAATTTTTATTAAAATTTCTATTATTTTATGTTAACGGTTACTCATTATTTCAGCATGTCTCTATCGAAATAAACCTATGTTTCTACGAAAATTGAAGCTTTTGTTTTTTTGCGGCCCACATAAACTTAAACCTTGTTTACTTGGCCTGTGTTAACCTTTGAGTTTGACATGCTTGTTGTAGGTAAAGATTAAATCTCTCACAAAGGAAAGGATAAACATTTTCATATATAAAAATGTTATGCGAGAGATTCCACATATCCAACATATAAATAAAAGTGCACTTGCAGCAAAATTGACAAATAGTTAATATCTGATCTATATAGAGAGCTCATTCAAATTAATAAGAAAAACACTGGGATTCCAAAAGAATATAAACTATATACTAAATAAAAATGCAGTTTGCATATTAAAGTATGAAAAAAGTCAGTGTCATAGAGAAAGAAAAAGAAATAACTTATACTGAGTGCCTGTTGTTTATTAGGCCCTTTGCTAGGTGTCTTATCTAATTTATTATTTTAAAAAAGAGACTTTGCAACTGTATTTATAGTCTCATAAAATGTGAGTCTTGGAAGTACCTTTAGAGAACATGTAGTCAAAGTAGTTATTTTATTAGTATTTCTTATTTAGTGAATAGTTAATACATTCATGTGGTTCAGAATTTAAGGGGTATGAAAGTCCTCCTCTTCCCGGACCCTCTTTCTCTCCCCGAGAGAAACCACTGAATTGCTGTGATTCTTTGTAGAACTGTGCATATACCAGCAGAATAGCTCTGTA
This sequence comes from Myotis brandtii, assembly GCF_000412655.1. Classification (NCBI taxonomy): domain Eukaryota; kingdom Metazoa; phylum Chordata; class Mammalia; order Chiroptera; family Vespertilionidae; genus Myotis; species Myotis brandtii. The sequence goes on along the minus strand of NW_005367384.1, from coordinate 1,871,651 downwards.
AAACACACATACAAAGCCCAGCACACTATACTGACTAGTCTACACTTTGCACTGTGCTTTTTATGCTTAACAATTTATACCAGAGATAACCTTCCATATCAGTACATTACGATTTTTTACACCTGCATTGTATTACACTGTATAGATCTACAATAATTTATTTGACCAGCCTCCATTGATAGACATTTAGGTTGTTTCCAGTATTTTATGTTTACACATCATAGCACATTATACAATAGACTTTGCACAGTATAACTTTCCTTGTACAGTATAACTTTGTACAAGTATGAGCATATCAGTAGGGCAAATTTGCTGAAGCAGTCTATACGACTGAATTCACACTTGTATTGGAATTGCTGGGTGAAGGGTATGTCAATTTGTGAATTTGTTGATACTGCTACATTGCCCTCCATAGAGTTGTAACAATTTCCAGTCACCCCAAGAGAATTAATAAAGTTTTTATCTTTGCTAATCCTTGAGTGAAAAATAATTCCACAATGGCATTTTAATTTTCTTTTCTCTTATGAGTGACACTAAGAACCTTTTCATATATCTAAGAACCATTGTATTTTCTTTTCTATAAACTTCCCATTCTTTTGCCTATTTTTCTTTTGAATTGTTAATCTTCTCATTTATTTGTAGTGTGCATTAGAAAAATGAGCTCTGTGAGTTACCTAATTTTTTTGGTTGGCTTTTAACCTTAAAGCAACTCGTTTTTAGAAATAAGACAATGAGGCCCAGAGACGTGAAATTCCTTATCTAGGAGGCAATCAGCTTGTCAGCGGCAAGGTCAAAGCTAGGCTTAAGTGTTGTACTGTGTGTATACTGTGTATACCCTGTATACCGTGTATACTGTGTGCCTTGGGTTGTCAGAAACCCTCATCTGTTAAGTAGTGATTAAACCAAGTTAGCTCCCACCTGTCTAAAAAAGAGCATTAGACCTGTGTTATTTATTATACCAATTTTCCATAATTGGATGATAAGTGTTAATAGACAAGTTCAACGGACCTGGGAACCTAGACCAGTTCCCCTTCTCAATCTCATGGTCTCTGGCATCACCAGTGATCGCCCAGTTCATCCCTTTAGTATTTATTTATCCTTCTTTCCCCTCACAGCAGTTATTGTCCAAACCTGCTTTTTTCCGGCAAAATTCAGACAGGAGGAACTTCAAACTTCTGGACACTAGGAAGCTGAGTCGGGATGGAATGGGGTCCCCTTCCAGAATCAGCCCCCCCTCCACTCCCAGCAGCCCCGACGACATTTTCTTTAACCTTGGAGACCTGCCAAATGGCAGGAAGAAGAGAAAGATACCCAAGGTAAGGCTTGCAGCAAACTTCGTCTTCAGATACGCACCCCACCTCCTGCAAAGGAAGGCTGCAGAGGAGTCTGAGCAGAGGACAATCCTGGGCCCTCTTCTGCCTGCTTTGTCACAGGCCAGGGGGACACCGGGAAGCCGGCAGGATGGGATGTCTGGGCCTTTGTCATAATAATTCTTGTGGCCCTGTAGCCTTTCACAGCACCATCCTCCTCCCAGCTGTAACTACTCTTCTGATTCAGACAGTGTTCCAATGCCCAGCCTCAAAAGGCCACATCTTCCTCTTTCATGACCTCAAGCAGTAGAGCTCCTTCCTCCATGCCCTGTGCCAGTGTCAGCACCCACTGCAGAGACAGCACTGGTGGTCTGGTGCTCTGGCCTGTGGTTATGCCCTGAGGGATCCAAGAAAGGAGGATTTACTGTGACATTCCAAGGGTATGTTATCTTAGATGCAAAAAGACTATAGACAGGCTTACTTAAGGTAAAGGCTGACCTTTCTCAAGGCCTGTAAGCCTAGGACATGACTGTTGCCATGACTTGCTTTTAGTTAGGAATTTTTATGTTCAGACTCTCCGATGTGGTTACTTTCAGTCTCTGAGTTTGTAAGGCCTCCATGCAGGCCTCCCCTGAGCTTTTCCAGTTTAGTATGCGACCCCTTTTTCATCCACATGTTTAATTTGCACCAGTTTATTTCCTCTTACTTTACTGCCTGAAATTAAAGTGAATTGCCACCGTTTAAACAGCACACAGGCACTGGGTCAAATAGCCTTTTGACAGGCCTAATCAAACCAGAGAAAAATCAGCATGTTTTACCATCACGTTACACAAAATCTTATAAAAACTTGAGCCATAGCATGGCATCACTCGGTGCTGAGGTGAGGGCTCAGCACCCGTAATCCCTGGGCCCTTCCCATTCAGACATTCTTTGGCATGGTTCCCACGAAAGGGGCCCTTCTGGGAGCTTTTTTATGCTTTCTCTTCCTTTTCTTGTTTTGTTTTGGGGGCAAAAGCTTTTTCCCAAACCACAGTGATATTGGAATATTGAAAGGGGAGCAGCCATCACACCGTTAACCGATGAAATCATCCTCCCTGGTGTCTCAGCTGGAGGTGTTAGCATATTTAGACAACACCGCTCATACATCAGTGAGGATGGCAGCCTCCTTTAGTGTTCCTGACAGCCACGTTCCTGTCTGGCAGAAAAGACGCCAGTGGGCCAGTGGGACATGTCTCCTCCCTGCCCCTTTCCCTGGCCCTCCATCATTCTGGAAGAGAATGGGCAGTGAAGGGATCCCAGCTGCACATGGGGAGTAGGCTGCCAACACTGGTGTTTCTTCTCTTGGTGTCTGGCAGCTGGTGTTGCGAATCAATGCCATTTATGAGGCCCGAAGAGGAAAGAAACGAGTGAAGAGGCTGTCCCAGTCAACAGAGAGCAACTCAGGAAAAGGTAGGAGCATCCCCCAGAGGATCTGAAAACAGATTCTTCCTAGAAGTGGATTCCTGTTGCTTTGGGCTGGCCACCAAGAGAACAAGCTGGTGCTTTGTGGATGTCTTCCTAGTCCCCAGGACGGTCCAACAGCCAGGAGCTCAGCTTGGTGGCATGTCCTCTGGTCCTCTCTCCCTGTCCTTCCATCCAGTGAGCCCAGGGCAGCATGCTCCAACCTCACTATGGGAGCAGTCCTACTTGCTTAGCATGCATAAAAGGGGCCAGTATCTTTTGCTGTATAATTTGATATAGGTACCATCTAATCCAGGGCCGAATTAATTTGGAAATACATTTTGTTGGACAAAGACATAATTTGTCCATTACATTTAAATAGACAAAAGGAAAACAGTCCTTCTAAACTAGAAATCTTGGCTTTGTGCTATCACATATAAAAAGTTTCCTACAGCCCTAGCTGGTTTGGCTCAGTGGATAGAGTTTCGGCCTGCGGACTGAAGGATCCTGGGTTCAGTTCCGGTCAAGGGCACATGCCTGGGTTGCAGACTCAACCCCCAGTAGGGGGTGTGCAGGAGGCAGCCGATCAATGATTCTCATCATTGATGTTTCTATCTCTCTCTTCCTCTCCCTTCCTTTCTGAAATCAATAAAAATATATTTTTTAAAAAGTTTCCTACATCAGAAAAACTCACATTTGCAACTTTCTTCCTTTTTTTTCGATCTAGTGACAGATGAGAACAGTGAGTCTGACAGTGACACCGAGGAGAAGCTGAAAGGTGAGAAGAGCTGTAGCCATGCCGGGACGGGGGTGTGGAGGGGCACAGGATGCTTGGGGGGGCGGTCAGTCCTCAGCATGACTAGGATGGGCCTGTTCCACTCCAGAGATGCAGGGTGGCTACACCTGCAGGGCCCCACTGTTCCCATGCCTTTCCGTTATGTCATAGGTGTGCTTCACACCTGAGTGAAGTACACCACCTCTGGCCTAAGTCTCCGGACACCTAGGGCTTTGGCCCTATTGTTCAAATGTCTGTATGATCTGGAGGAACTCACATAAGATCTCAGGGCCTCTAGCTCCTCATCTGTCATATGAAATCATTGAAATAATTAGTCCCTGTGGATCAAAATGTGGTGATTTAGGTCAGGCTTTGGTGAGTTTTCGGCAATTTCTCAGACCCCAGGTGGAAGTCAAAGAAAGCTGTAGCCCAGGGCTATGTTGTAAGGCGATGGAGATCCGTCCACCCAGTGGCCCTGCCTCATTCACCTCTAACATTCTGCTGCTACACAGCCCACCTAGAATAAAGCAGGCTCGTTTCCATTGCACAGAATGGTGAAGGCAGATGGGAGTTCTTGGGTTAGTCAGGTCTCTCTTGGTTGAGTCACAGGGGATGTTTACAAAGCTCCCAGCTCCAAAAGCTCTATGGTTTGGGTTTTGTCACATCCCACAATTGGAAAGATGAGGGAAATGAGGGAGAGGAGGAGTCAGTGTCTCCACCCCATCTGACAGAGGAATGCAAGGATTGCTCCTGGCCCAGCCCCAAGTCAGACAGCAAATCCATGGTGGAGCAGAAGCCCAACATTCCAAGTTCCTGCACCCCAATTACCAATTAGCCTGGCGGCCTAGAGAGTGTTCTCCTCCCAGAATTTTGGCAAAGATTCCAAAGAAAGAATTTCTACTAATTTTTTAAATGTGGGAACACTTTTGGAATTAGAAAAGTACTTTGAGCTGGGAATTACATAACCTGTTGCAGCTCTGTGCAATTGCACATTGGAAAATGGGTCATTTTCAGACTCTCTATCTCTCTCTCTCTCTCCCTCTCCCCCCCCCCCCCCCCCCCCCCAGCTCATAGCCGACGCCTGGTCAATGTGAAGTCCCGCCTGAAGCAGGCTCCAAGATACTCATCACTTGACCGAGAGCTTATCGAGTACCAGGAGAGGCAGCTCTTCGAGTACTTTGTAGTCGTGTCATTGCACAAGAAGCAGGCAGGGGCCTCCTACGTGCCAGAACTCACCCAGCAGTTCCCTCTGAAGGTACTGGGTGGGCCCGGCCTCTGTGGCCTGCCAGGCAACTGCAGAACTCATGGATTCAGGGAGGTGTGGGAGTCTAAGGATCACGTAGTGTCCAGATTCTCAACACTGGGTCCAAATTAGGGATGTCATGAAGAAACTTCTGCTGGAGAATTTGGGAGCTCACAGGAGGTGAGATCCAAGAACTCAGCGTGTGATCAAAAATACATCCTGAATTCCTGTGGTCTCTGTGCCAACCGTACCATCCTTCCCCCCTCCCCCGTCTCCTTATCCAACCACATTTTCCAACATATTCTAGAAGCCTCTTTCCCATCCCGCCACACAGTTCTCCCTAAGGAGTGTCACATTTGTTGCCATGCTAATAAACATCTGTATATGTACCGTGCACCTCTGTATGTGCATACATACAGGAATCCTATTCTGTTCTAACAGGGTTCATGGCTATGAGTATTGGGCTCTACCCATGTATTAAATCATGACACCTAAAATGAAATGGCCCTGAATAAAGCCTCAAATGGCGTGGCCAATACTATGTAAATTATTCTTAGGCTTTGACAGCAGTATTAAAGAGTTTCCATCACATTCTAGTTCAATCCAGCCAGAATTTACTGAAACCCTATTGCATTTAGCCCCAGCGGTTTCAAAGATGAGCAAAATGTGTTTTCTGTTCACACTGACAGGAGAGCACAAGATAAGCATACAGCCCAGCCAGCATGGCTCAGTGGTTGAGCATCGATCTATGAATCAGGGTACATGTCTGGGTTGTGGGCTCGATCCCCAGTGTGGGGTGTGCCAAAGTCAGCCAATCAATGATTCTCTCTCATCATTGATGTTTCTATCTCTTTCTCTCCCTCCCTTCCTTTCTGGAATCAATAAAAATATATATTTTTTAAAAAGGTAAGCATACAAAAGATTCAGGAGGTAGCATGTGACACTCTCCCTGTAGGGTTCATGCAGGCCCAAGGCTGAGGGTGTTCAGGTGGAGAGGAGCCTGTGTCCTGGCCCCCTGAGGGCCTTCCTTTACCATCACCACCCAAGTGAGGCCTAGGTTCCAGCTGCCCCTCCCTTCCTTTCCTGGGTCAGCCTTCCTTCTGTCCCACCGCAGTGGTTCAGCACTGCAATAAAGCCCTGTTCTTGGAGTTTAGGATGGAAACTCTACATAAATGAAGTGAGCCAAATTGGCACAGAGTCACCTTCATCCTGCTGACTTCTAGGGACAATCCCATGAAAACTCCCATGCTATGGACATGCCTAGATTGGGGACGATGTCCCCTGGCTAAGAGAGGCTGCTGGTTATCACTGACTCACAGTGCCATTGAGAACCACACATAGTGAGCGCCAAGGGAGGAAGGACTGTCCTGTCATCCTGTTTACTCCTTGGGGCCAAACACAATGTTGTATATGGCAGTACTTAATCAGTGTTCCAGGAATAAAGGCATTAGTTCATGAATTAGTTAATGAATTAATCACCGTCACTATTGAATGCTAGTTTCCAACCTGGAATCTCCAGACTGCTAGACATCCACATTGAAACTTTTTTGCCTGGAAAATTGCATAGTCACTGTTAAGAGATTAATCAGCAAATGTGTAAAGAAACAAGTGGCCCTGGCCAATGTGGCTCAGTTGGTTGGGTGTCAACCCATGCACCAAAATGTCACCGGTTCCATTCCTGGTTGGGGCACATGCCCAGGTTTCGGGCTCGATCCCCAGTAGGGGTTATGCAGGAGGCAGCCGAGCGATGTTTCCCTCTCACATCCATATTTATTTCTCTCTCTTCCCTTTCCCTTCCTCTCTCTCTAAAATCAATAAAAACGTATTTTAAACAGAAAAGAAAAAGTCACCTATAATCTCATTCCATAGAGATCAACACAGCATTTGTTGTGTTTTCTTCTAGTCTTTTTTCATATTATGATTTTCTGGCAAAACAGCATGGGGCAAAAGTAGGTTTATAGTTATTCATATAGAAAATAATACAGTAAATTACTAAAGAGTAATATAAGAATAAACTGTTTCATGTACACACAACTGAATAGTCTTTGTCCCATCCTGTACATGTATCATTTTTTAATCATGTTTTGTAAACCACTGATTATTTATAAACATATTCAATACAAATTGAATATGTATTGGCTCAGTGGATAGAGCAATGGCCTGTGGACTGAAGGATCCGGGTTCGATTCCGGTCAAGGGCACATGCCTGGATTGCAAATTCTAAATCATCATTTTTAAAATTAGATAATGCTCCATTATGTGAGCACCCTAATCTAGTTAACAACCTCCTCCTGCTGGAAATATGTCTTGTGGCCAGTGTTTCTTTAAATGTATTTTTTATGTTATCATGACCATTCCATACATGTATTTTGCATGCCACGCTACTTTATATCTACTTCCTTCACTCCGCTCACTCTATCAGAAGAACTGCTTCCTCTTTCTTTCTCCTTCTCTTTTCTAACTCATTTTCCTGAGTTTTATGTCCCACTCCTATAGTCACCGTACTCAAGGTTTATACTTCATATTTGCATGCTAGGAATCATTGTCATGTTCCATAAGATGTTTGCTGTCATGCAGTTCTCTATGACAATTTACAGAGACTGGGATATTTTCCAGCCATCTGTGATACTGGCTGTATTTGTGAGAGGGATCTGTTTGTGCTACTCCCTGTAAATGTGCTTATGTGGCCCTAGCTGGCGTGGCTCAGTGATTAGGGCATTGGCCTGAGCAACAGAGGGTTGAGGGTTCAATTCCCAGTAAAGGGCATGTACCTGGATTACAGGTTCAAACCCTGGCCCCAGTCCAGGCACATTTGGGGGGCAACCAATCCATGTGTCTCACATTGATGTTCCCTACTCTCCCTCCCTCCCTCCCCCACTTCCACTTTCTCTGGAAATCAATGGAAAAAAATATCCTTGGGTGAGGATTAACCAAAAAAATAAATAAATAATTAAACATTTAAAGAATTAGAAGCGCAGATTCCTGTTCATAAACAAAATAAGCAAACTCGTGGCTTTAAATATAATCTCTAAGTCAGACTTTATTCATTTGTTCTGTTTTTAAATAAGATGATGCTCACCTAGTCTATGGTGTCAGATAAATTGGAGAGAGAAAGACAAACTAGAGACTAAGATCATTTTTTAAAGATGTTTTTATTGATTTTAGAGAGAGAGGAAAGGAGAGGGGGAGAGAGAAACATCAGTTGGCTGCCTCCTGCATGCCCCCTGCTGAGAACAGAGTCTGCAACCTGGGCATGTGTCCTGACCCAGAATCGAACCAGCGACCTTTTGGTGCATTGGACTCCACTCAACCAACTAAGCTGTACCAGCCGGGGCAAGATCAGGTTTATTCCTAGCTCAGTTGTGTGATCATGAACAGATGACAACATCTCAGGGCTTAATTTCTTATCTCTAAAAGAAGACTGTGAGGCTGGATGATGTCTATTTTCCTTCTGGCTCTGACATTCAAGGACTCTGACGTGAGTTGAATTCACTGTATGATATAATGTGACTGGATGTATTCACTGAGAAGTGTTGTACACTTCTTTGCAGGACAGGCAACTTTGTTTGGGCCCAGAGGTTTGAAGTCTTGATTTGAGGCTCAGCCTTGCATACTCATGAGTCTCCTATTTGGAAGGGATTGCTATGACAGATTTTCCTTATTGATTAAAATAGTTATATTCCAGAATGGTAGGCATAGAAGACACTTCTCTAAAGCACACTGTTTTTCCTCCTGACTCCCCCATAAGACCATAGTTCAAACTGGCCTGGGGGAAATGGCCTCAGCAGAATGAGCTGGAAACCCTTCCAAGGAAGGGGGTTCGAAGGTGGCGGTCATGACTGTGGGAAGGTTGGAGATGTGGTCTGCCTCATTCTCCCATGCTATGGTTTATTCTCCAACCTTCTCTCACCCTTTTCCCTGCAGCTGGAAAGGTCTTTCAAGTTCATGAGAGAGGCTGAGGACCAGCTGAAGGCCATCCCCCAGTTCTGTTTTCCTGATGCCAAGGATTGGACTCCTGTCCAGCAGTTTACTAGGTAGGTGCTGGCATCTCCCCTCCCCACCCTCAAAGACTAAGGCGAGCCCTAGCCAGTTTGGCTCAGTGGATAGAGTGTTGGTCTGTGGACCAAAGGGTCCTGAGTTCAATTCCAGCCAAGGGCACGTGCCCCGGTTGCCAACTCAATCCCCAGTAGGGGGCCTGCAAGAGGCAGCCAATCAATGATTCTCTCTCATCATTGATGTTTCTATCTCTCTCACCCTCTTCCTTCCTCTCTGAAATCAATAAAAATATATATATTTTTTAAAAAGAATAATGCGAGAACTAGAGATGGGGTCATAGATGGCAGACCCCGTAAGTCAGGCCTACCATTAAGCGATCTTTTTGGACCTGGACTGAGGTTTCCCTCACCAGTGTTATTAAAACTTTCCTGATGATAAGAATAACCTTGCTAAGTATGCAGGTTCCCAGGCTGCTCACTCGTTCTGCGTATTTGTTTACTTCATGAGCCTTTGTGAAGGGCAATAAGGTCATTCTTAGTCTCGGGCAGTGGTTCTCAACCTTGGCTGCACATTAGAATCACCTGGGAATCTTTTTAAAAGCCTGATTTCTGGGCCTTATCCTCCGGAAATTCTGTTTCTTTGTTATGGGGTGGGGCCACAACATTAGTAATAAAGAAACAGAATTTCCGAAGGATGAGGCCCAGAAATCAGGATTTTAAAAAGATTCCCAGGTGATTCTAATGTGCAGCCAAGGTTGAGAACCACTGCCCGAGACTAAGAATGACCTTATTGCCCTTCACAAAGGCTCATGAAGTAAACAAATACGCAGAACGAGTGAGCAGCCTGGGAACCTGCATACTTAGCAAGGTTATTCTTATCATCAGGAAAGTTTTAATAACACTGGTGAGGGAAACCTCAGTCCAGGTCCAAAAAGATCGCTTAATGGTAGGCCTGACTTACGGGGTCTGCCATCTATGACCCCATCTCTAGTTCTCGCATTATTCTTTTTAAAAAATATATATATTTTTATTGATTTCAGAGAGGAAGGAAGAGGGTGAGAGAGATAGAAACATCAATGATGAGAGAGAATCATTGATTGGCTGCCTCTTGCAGGCCCCCTACTGG
>NW_005367384.1:1855772-1859891 GCF_000412655.1 Myotis brandtii | reverse complement strand
TGGGAATCTTTTTAAAATCCTGATTTCTGGGCCTCATCCTCCGGAAATTCTGTTTCTTTGTTACTAATGTTGTGGCCCCACCCCATAACAAAGAAACAGAATTTCCGGAGGATAAGGCCCAGAAATCAGGCTTTTAAAAAGATTCCCAGGTGATTCTAATGTGCAGCCAAGGTTGAGAACCACTGGTCTAGGGAAACATTGCCCATCACCCATCCTGCCCAGATCCACTGAGGCATTTCTTCAGTAGCTCTCCAGCTGTTACTCAGACTGTGATTAGTTCACATTTCTGCTCTAGCCCATGTGGCTAGGTCTAAAATTTTTATTATCAGATGTTCAGCCACTGACCAAACTCAGTAGGCTGTGTATCCTAAATGTTTGAGGGCTGCTGTGTTCCTCAAAGTTGACCCAGCAGCCTCTAAGGACAGTCCAAGCCTGGAGGTGGCTCTGAACAGACGGTCCCCTGGAAACGCCACACCCAGGGCAGTTCTGAGGGGGCCCAGAACTGTCCCACTCGTCAGCTTCTCCCTCACTGAGTCGCATCCCTAGACCAGTGCATGCGACCTCACCCTCATGCTCATGGAAGGCAGTAGTCACAATCAGTGCTCAGTAAATGACTGTTTTGTGTCCTGGGATGGCTCAGGTGATAGAATTATATGAGATCTCAGAGTGAAAAAAAAAAATCCTCTGAGGACACAGTGACACTTTAGAGCTCCCTGTCCCTGACAGACTCCAAAGTGAGAGGTGACCCGAGTCCCAGCCAGAGATGGACAGCCTCCTTCAGAATGTTTACAGCACTCACCGTGGTGTGTCTTTGTTTTGTTTTGCTTCATAATGTACTCTTGTTTTCCCCACCACAGTGAAACATTCTCATTTGTCTTAACTGGAGAAGACGGAGGCAGAAGGTTCGGTTACTGCCGAAGACTGCTGGTTAGTACATTTGCTTCTCAGTCAGCAAGAGTGCCGTACAGAGCCAGTGCTGGCTTCCTACGGTTTCACCATGTGCCACGAGAGAAGGGACAGGCGGTGTGGCAGGTTAACCAGGATGGTTAAGAATATGGAGGAAGAGCCCTAACCGGTTTGGCCCAGTGGATAAAGTGTTGGCCCGAGGACTGAAGGGTCCCGGGTTCATTTCTGGTCAAGGGCACATACCTTGGTTGCAGGCTCAATCCCCAGTATGGGGTGTGCAGGAGGTAGCTGATTGATGTTTCTCTCTCATCAATGTTTCTAACTCTCTATTCTTCTTCCTTCCTCTCTGTAAAATCAATAAAATACATTTTTTTAAAAAAGAACATGGAGGAAGATTGGGGGCTTCAGCTGAATCTTACTGACAGATGGGAACAGTTGTTGCATTGGACGATGTCTCCTTTGGAAAGAAAATACTTTCTCCAATGTTTTCCCCACCAAGTAAAAGACTTCCTCTTCTTAAACCAAATGTTCTTTCTAATAAAACATGCTAAACAGACCTGGGTACCTTAGTGAGAACATTCATAATGGAGCTAAGGACAGAAAAGGGTTGGTTTTATTGTTCATGATGCAAATAATTGATCAAGTGTCTCCTTTAGAGCCTTTAAAAGTCATAAACTATCCCAATATACTGACTGTGCTAAAACATTTGAAAACTTGTCCTCTGAGGCCCATTCCTTTGAAAATCTTTCGTAGTGACACATCATTTTCTACTGAGAATGATTTTAGTCTTAGAAATAGGCTAATATAATTTAGAGTCAAGAATAATGCATGGCCGTGGCCTGTGTGGCTCAGTTGGTTGAGCACCATCCCATGCACCAAAAGGTTATGGGTTCAATTCCCGATCAAGGCACATGCCCAAGTTATGGGTTCAATCCCCAGTTAGGATGCGTGTAGGAGACAACCAATCGATGTTTCTCTCTCACATCAATGTTTCTCTCATTCCCTTTCACTTCTCTCTCTAAAATCAATAAAAATCTATTCAAATAAAAAAAGAATAATGTACCCTAGCCAGTTTTGCTCAGTGGATAGAGCGTTGGCCTATAGATTGAAGGGTCCTGGGTTCGATTCCAGTCAAGGGCACATGCCTGGGTTTCAGGCTGGATCCCCAGTAGGGGGTGTGCAGAAGGCAGCTGATCAATGATTCTCTCTCATCATTGATGTTTCTATCTCTCCCTCTCTGAAATCAATAAAAATATATTTTAAAAAAGAATAATGCATGGCCCTGGCCGGTGTGGCTCAGTTGGTTGGGCATCGTCCCATGCAACAAAAGTCACCAGTTCAATTCCTGGTCATGCACATGGCCAGGTTAGTAGAGGGCGTGCAGGAGGCAGCCAATTGACATTTCTTTCTCTCTCTCTCTCTCTCTCTCTCTCTCTCTCTCTTTCTTCCTTCCTCTCCCTCTAAAATCAATAAAAGCATTCTTAAAATAAAAAAGAGTAATGCATGGCACATAGTAGCTCTTCAGTAAATATCTGTTGAATTAATTACTGATTAAAAAGTATGGATAATCCTTGAAAAAGTTAAGTAGGATCATAATTTTTGTTGGTAAAATTAAAGTATTGAGATTGATTTTGTTTTTTGTTGAAAATTAGCTTAAAAGTCAGTTTCCAAAAAGGATTTTCAGAAATTATTTCTCCTTTGGAATTATCAATATAATAAACATATAGTTTATTTAAAAGTTTATTATAATAAACATATAGTTCCTTACAAGGAACTATAGTGATTTGGGTAAACAAATTATGCCCCTTATTTATGATTACATACATAGGTCATGTTGAGCACCTACTGTGTGCACAACAGTTGTCCGAAGGTATGGTGCATGAAAACATCAGACAAACGATAGCACTCAGAAATCTTTGGGTTCTTTCCTTCCCTGAAGTTGGTAGCACTCATGATTTCCTGTATTTCTCTCCAAAAAGCCTGGTGGCAAAGGGAAGCGTCTCCCTGAAGTTTACTGCATCGTGAGCCGCCTGGGATGCTTCAGCCTCTTTTCAAAGGTGAGGAATTGGGCCTCAGAGAAAGGAGGCAGGGCCCAGAAGGACACAGGAAACCCCCAACTTCCGGTACTTTTATAATCTAACTCTCCACTCTTCCTTCCCACTTCCTCCTCCTCCCCTCACAGTGGCCTCTATTCTCTTATCATTGCATCAGGAAATAACAGTTGATGAAGGTCAGGGCTCAGAAACTGGGGAACGGGAGAGAATCAAAGTAATTGTAGCTAAGGACGGGAGGGGCAGAGGATCTTCCCAGAATTTCCCATGTTTTATTTTTTTTCTTCTAAGCATTATCTTTGGTCATATTTGCTTTTGCTGGACAAAAACCCACTATGATGCATGTATGTATGTATATGTATCGATGTACATATGTGTATATGTGCTATGTGTATATGATTTGTTATTGTAATAATGCCCTGAGTCTATTGAAATCTTAATATAATTTGTTCTTCTGCTAATATACCAAGATACAGGAATTGCCATATTGAGTTGGCCCATCCGCCGCAGTATTTTAAATTGGTGTATAAGAGATTATTATGCTATATCATGCTAATGTCAAAAGTCAGATATAGCTAAGTTTCCTATATTAACTGGAGATACTCATAAGTTTATATAAAATTCTTCAGCATTTATTTCAGTCTGAGCTTTCTTTTGGAGAATTGAAGTCTTACATCTACTGTCCATGGGTGTGAGGCAGCATTTCCTAAAAAGCATTCCAAAACAAAAGTCTACCTCCTGCCCCACCTCCACCAACCTCAGAGGAAGCCTGAATTATGCTGATAGAGTGTGACCTCTTGCCAGATAGAACTTACACTCTATGCAAGTGTGTTTGAAATAATTAGTAGTATCCGTATAATCTGAGACATGCTCTTTCCTCCAGTCCACTGGTGGTAATCAGTCTACATTAAAGTTGGTCATTTATAAATTGCTGCTCCTGCAAGTCTTTGGCATGGGTTTAAAGGCAGAGATAAGGCTGTAGGTCACAGCATTTGTTATTGTGAGAATACTTATGTGAAAGCTGGAAGTAGCCCTGGTCGGGTAGCTCAGTTGGTTGACCCGTCATCCCGATGCACCAGGGTTGCAAGTTCAATACCCAGTCAGGATACATGCAGGAATCGACTAATAAATGCATCAGTAAGTGGAACGACAGGTAGATGTT
>NW_005367384.1:1828151-1855720 GCF_000412655.1 Myotis brandtii | reverse complement strand
GGATAAGGATACATATGTAATACCTTAATCAATAAAGAAAAAAAATTTTTTTAATTAAAAAAAAGAAAGAAAGCTGGAAGTAAAACAGCTCATGTGAGTTAGCTTCCAAAGACAGCTTTGGAATTCACATGAGCTTCGTTGCTATGTCCTGTGCAGGGGATGTGGAGCAAGTAAACATGCCATCATGCTTGCGTGAGGCACAATCCTGGGATTTCACGTCAGTTTTGTGACCAGGGATATTTTAAGAATGTAGTGTCATGACTTGCCAAAGACAGTACAGCAAATACTCAGGGTAGAATTAGAAACAGAGCTTTGGCAAATTGATCCCTAGAACTCAAGCTATTTTCAGGTGAGGGACAAGGATGACAAAAATGGCAAATTGTTCTTTAGTCCAAATAGGAATCATGGATAAGAACTGCTCTTAGAATCTCTGAAGAAGGTTTATCATTAAATATTGCCACAATAATGCTGTATAGCAAACCACAGTGGCTGAAAGCAACAATCATTTATTCTCACAGACATGCAGGTCAGGGCTTGGCTCTGCTGATCTCCACTGGGCTCCCTCATGTGCTAGGAGTAGGCGGGGGTTGGCTGATCTGGGCTGGCAGATCTGCTTTAGGCTGCAAGTCCGTTTGGGTCTGGGCCACATGTCTGTCATCCTCTTTAGACAGAGAGCTGGCCCACGTCTGCTCTTCTTACGGCTATAGCAGAGGCACAAGCAGAAAAGCAAAAACTCAAAGGCAGGCCTCCAAAGGCCTCCGAAGGCCTGGGCCGAGCACTGGCACTCTCATTCCACTGGCCCTGTGCTCCTCAACCATTTTTCGTTATTGTTCCCCTGAGCAGCCTTTTAATATATTTTTTCCCTGACTTGTCTCCCCCTCCCTATGAAATTCTTTAAAAATTTTTGCCATATTATTTTCTTTTTATTGTGCTAAATATATATAATATAAAACTTACCATTCTAACCATTTTGAAGTGTACAGTTAATTGACATTATGTATATTCACACTGTTGTGCAATCACCACCACCATCCATCTCCAGAACCTTTTCCTCTTCCCAAACTAAAACTCTGTACCCATTAACCACAAACTCCTCATTCCCTCCCACCCCCATCCATCAGCCCCTGGCAACCACCATTCTACTTTCTGTCCCTGTGAATTTGACTACTCCAACATCGCATGTCAGTGGAATCATACACTATTTATCCTTTTGTCACTGGCTTATTTCCCTTAGCACATGCCCTCAAGGTTCATCCATGTTAGAACCTGGGTGAAAATTTCTTAACTCTTTAAGTCGGAACAATATGTATATACCACATTTTGTTTATCCATTTATCAGTTGATGGACATTTGGGTTGTTTCCACCTTTTAGCTCTTTATTATGGATTATGCTGCTATGAACATGACTATACAAATATCTGTTTGAGTCTCTGCCTTCAATTTTTTCAGATTTGTACCCAGAAGTGGAATTTTTGGATCATAGGATAATTCTATGTTTAATTTTTTAAGGAACTACCATATTATCTTTTTAACTTTAATAATAAATTTTATTTAATATATCCAAAATACTATCATTTCAACATGTAATCAACATGAAGTCATTGATATTTTACATTATTTATTTTGTATTTTGAGATCCACTGATTATTTTACACTTACAACACATCTCAATTCAGACTAGCCATATATCAAGGGTTGAATAGGTACATGTGATATTCTTATAAATGGCTTATTTTCCCAATTTTTTTACAGTTTTATTAAGGTATAATTGAAGTATGAGGTTTTGGGGTTTTTTTTAAAGTTATTATTGAATTTATTGGAGTGACATTGGTTAATAAAATTATATAGGTTTTAGGAGTACAGTTGTATAATATGTCATCTGTATATTGTATAGATATACAGTCAAGTCTCTTTCCACCACTATTTATCCCCCCCTTTACCCTCACCTACCTCTCCCCACCCCCATAAATGGCATTTAAATTGAAATAGATTGTGAAGCGTCTTGCATTTGAAGTTTTATAGTAACAATTTTATTGCGATACAACTCACCATATAATTCACCCATTTAAAATATACACTTCAGAGCCCACAGGGGCGCAGGTTCTGGGGAGTACCATCCTGGAAAAAAATAAAAAATAAAAAATAAATAAATAAAATAAAATAAAATATACACTTCAAAAAAATAAGTAAAATAAAATATACACTTCAGTGGCTTTTAGCATATTTGTATATTATTCCCACTGAGAATGCCCAAAAACTCACATGGTCTAACCCAAAATCAAGGGGGGCTGGAACTATATTTCGCCCCTTTAGTGGGAGGAACTACAAAGTCACATGGAAGCCAGACCAGTGTGGCTCAGTGGTTGAGCGCTCAACCCATGAATCAGGAGGTCACTAGTTCAGTTACTGGGTTGCGGGTTCGATCCCTAGTATGGGGCATGCAGGAAGTAGCCGGTCAATGATGTTTCTCTCTGATCAGTGTTCCTATCTCTCTATCCTTTCCCTACCCCTCTCTCTAAAATATTGATAAAAACATCTTTTTTTAAAAAAAAAAAAAAGATAACCTGTTTAAAAAAAAAAGTCACATGGCAAAGAGAGTAATGACAGAGGGGGGAGAATTGGGGTAATAACACATAGGGTAAAAGAGACTGTAAGCTTGGTCTGATGAGGACAGCAGGGCTTCCCATGATTCTTCAGTCTCCATGGCAGGCCCACTGCATCTGGAACAGGCAACACCTTGGTGCCCTGGCTCAGGATGGCTGAGCTGCTTTTCTGACCCTTGCAGATCTTGGATGAGGTGGAAAAACGCCGAGGCATCTCTCCTGCCCTCGTACAGCCCCTCATGAGGAGTGTCATGGAAGCCCCTTTCCCAGCCTTGGGCAAAACCATCATTGTCAAGAACTTCCTGCCAGGAACGGGAACTGAGGTGAGTGGTCAGATTCCTTTCCTCTCCTGGGGGAGAGAGTGGCCCAGACAGCCAAGTCCGAGTGCTCTGAGGGGCTGGCCTTTGGTGGGCTGTCACGTTCGGTGGTGTCCTCTTGCCCCTCGGGTGTCATCAGTCCAGTGCATCCAGCCCAGGATTCCGGCCCAGAGAGCAACCCCCAGGACTGCGCCCTGGCAGCACATGTGTTTCTGTGCATGATGTTGGCCTTCTAGGTTAGGGACCTGCACAAACATTCTTGGTTTCTCAGTATAGCTCATTGCATTCTTTACTTTTTTTTTTTTTTTTTTTTTTTTTTTTTTTGTATTTTTATTGATTTTCAGAAAGGAAGGAAGAGGGAGAGAAACATCAATGATGAGAGTGAATCATTGGCTGCCTCCTGCATGCCCCCTACTGGGGATTGAGCCTGCAACCTGGACATGTGCCCTGACCGGGAATCAAACCCTGATCTCCTGATTCATAGGTTGACGCTCAACCACTGAGCCACGCCAGCCAGGCCCATTGCATTCTTGAATTGTATATGAACCTGTTCATGTTTTCAGTCTGCATCACCTCTGTAACTTGATTATGTAAAACATTACTTTTAGGGAAGACAAGCTCAGGGACTACTCCTTATTCACCCTAGACTCCGAGAGCGCTCCTGTCCTTGCTGGGCCGGCATTTGATGCAGGAGCTGGTTTGCATTCTTCCCATTCCCCTTATGTGGCTCTGGTACCTCAGGAGGCACATCTGTCTCAGACTTGGGTCTCTAGTTCCAAAGTCCCTGGCAGAACAAGTCACCTGTGGAGCCAGGGCGGAGGCGGGGAGGGGGAGGATGGGTCTGGGACATTCCGGAACAACCCAATTTCCCAGCATAGAGAAGAGCAGTCCCCTGTGGCTGGAGAAACATCCCACACCAGATGCAGGCGGCTTGGCCTTGGGGATGTTAGCACTAGTGAGCCCACTGCATGGACAGCCCTGAGCAGGCACTGTGCTGAGAGTGAAAACCAGTCTCTGCTCTGTGAAGGAGCCAGCTCCCTACAGAGAAAAAACATGCACATGAGTAGTGATCACGATGAGTTCAGGAACATAACAGCAAATACGGAATGAGAAGACACACACTCAACGTAAGCGCTGAAAGGCTCCACATCAGGGGGTTGGGATGAGGTTGGTCCTTTAAGAAAGTCCTTCTAGAGGAGGTGAGTCTGGAAAGTGCTGCTCGGACCTGCTGGTCCTTCTGAATGAGCCTGTGACTCCATACCTCCAGGCGATACTTCCTCCTGAGACCCACGCTCACCCGCTCACCCGCGGGGCTCTAAGGGACAGCACACAGTCAACAGCCAGAGAACTCTGTGGGGAGTCCAGGAGAGCCTCCGGCCACTTTGGGCCAAGGGCACTGCTTCCGCCATCCTCTCCCCACCTCCCTCCGAACTGTCCTCAGTCTCATGGTTGAGTGCGAGGCACGTGCTTCCCTTCCACACGTACCTGCCACCAGTGCCCTGGGTTCTTTCTTTTCCCCGATCCCTTTCGTTTTCCTTTCCCTTTACCCTGCCAGTGGGCCACCCTTGCAGAGGACGACTTGTTGCGTGAGCAGCCTGGCTGAGTAGGCGGGCCCTTCACGGCTGCTCCTGTTCCCTGGCAGGTGATTGAACTGTGCCGCCCGCTGGACTCCCGGCTCGAACATGTGGACTTTGAGTCCCTCTTCTCTTCTCTCAGCATCCGCCACCTGCTCTGTGTTTTTGCCTCCCTGCTTCTGGAAAGGAGGGTCATCTTCATCGCAGACAAGCTCAGGTACAACCTTGGCTACTTCTGATAAAGTGTTTGAATGGCAGGCAGTCTTGGACTGTCTGATGCCGGGGTGGGGGTAGGAGATGGCGTAGGATTTCAGAGGAAGTTCCTCTGGGGTGACAGTGGGAGTCAGTGGGCATCTAAGATGCAGGTTCGGAAGCACACGAGTGGTGTGAAACGAGGTAGGCCTGCACTGCTCTGCAACACTTACCTGGTATTGGGCCTACTTTTTACTCATTCTACTTTGTGTTGGGCACTCTACCATGTATGTGCTGGGGACAGGGGGAAAGGCCCAGAGCTGCCCTCAAGGAGCTCTCAGTACAGTGGGGCGACAGGGAAGAGAACAAACCACCCAGTAGTGCTGTGAGTGCTCGCTAGAGGGGTGCGTCCTGGAGATGGAGAGGGCACTCACTCCCAGCACAGGCGCGGTCCCTCTGAGCCTCAGACATAGTCCAGGCAAAAGCAGCTGCCTGTACAAGGACGAGGAGACAGGAGGCTGAGCACAAAGCAGTTCACTGTGGCTGAGCAGAGCCTTCTTCGCTCTGAACTGAGGGCACAGGAGCCTCAGTGGCAGCTGCAGCTCCAGACAGCCTGCGATGTGGGCCCGGCTGAGAGGGCCCGCCGGCCGGAAGCAGACGAGGCCAGCTGAGGAGTCCATCTGGAGAGAAGGCCATTTGCCAAAACACAAAAATTGAAGCACTGTGGTTCAGAGAGGAAATACGCCTCTCAACTCTGGAAAACAAAAGGGAGGAAGAAGAAAAGAGAAGGAATGGAAAGGACAAAGCACATGAATGTGGAGCTCATCAGTGGGCGTGGTGGGAGAAGGAATCCAGCCCCCCACCACCACGCCATCTGGTCACCTTGATGATGTTGCTTTTGGACGGCAGCCACTTGGCTCTCCCAGCCTGCTCCACCCTGTGTTCCAGTTCTTCACTCTCGATGTCACCGTTACTGTACTCCCTGGGCACTCCGTCAGCTCAGCTTGGGAAGCAGGCCTGCCTCTGAGCCTGCAGCTGGTGCTGGGCGCTGGGCAGCTCTCCAAGCTCCCTGGACCCTGGGGAATTCAGACCAGAGAGTTCTCAAGGTTGAGGCCCTGGAAGCCAAGGATGAGTAATAACCCTTCAGTGACCGGGATCAGGTTTCATCACACTCTAGTAACTGTCTGTGTTCTCTGGCAGCTGCGCTCAGTGCCCCACTGTCTCTAGTTGTACATTCTCAGGTTTGACTTTGGGGGTGGGGAAAGGATGATCTTAGAAAGGCCTAGACCTGTGCTCAGAAGTCGGGGCATGTTCTCTACCTCTCTTGTCGCTTTAACTGCATACTTCTGGGGGCTTTGGCTCAGCCTTCCTTTTGGGGGCTCTCCAACCTCAGTTGTGCCCCCTCCACTAACAAGCCAAGTCTGGCTCACCTGGAAGACATTGACATAGCTACTAATCAGAGCACAGAGACCCCACCAAAGAGCATCGTGTATGTGAGGTTACCGAGCAGGAAAGCCAGAACGCACCTTCTCTCCTCCGGGCTGCTCCACCTAAGGGGGTTCCTCCAGGAGGAATCAACAAACACCCAGCTCTTTCTGGTTTGTGGGAAAAGAGCTATAGCAAATCAAGGGTTCTTGGGTTAAGTCCTGACAATTAGGGCTTGGGAGGCAGTGGCTGGCTGCCAGTAGTTTGACCTGAAAAAATCTACAAAGAAAGCCTTCCACATAAGTTTGAGCTGGTGCTTTCATCCTTATCAGCTTGGCACAATTCTCTACCCTTTACACGTGCACCCCTTCCTGGCCCTGTTCAGCTAGCAGTGGAAGCAAGCGCCTCATTCTTCTGGTTTCCGTCCATAGCCCCAATCTTTTCAACACCATAGAGGAGTGCATGAGAACAGGGCATGCCACACACTCAGTGCATGGCCCTGTGACATCCCAGGGTGGACCTCAGCCTGATTTACGCCTGTAGTCACTGTTGCCAGCATCCTCCCCCTACCACACAATTTATTTACTCATCATTGTTAGTGAGTCTGCCCACTGCAAGAGGAAATAGCAGAGTTGTGGCAAATATTGTATGAGTTATAAAAGGGTTTTAAGTGGAGCCAAAAATCTATCAAATCTAGAATAACATTTTTGTTCCGTTTCATCTTTAGGATGGACATTGAGTGTTTCTTAAGCTGTGTCAAGCCAAAGTCTGACAGATGGAAAAGAAAGAATGTTGTTGTGATGGCTTGTTCTGTTGTCATAACAACCCAAATAAATATTTCCCTATACCCCTTTCTTCATTTCCCTAATGATAAACATTTTGGGTTTTTTTTAGTTTATTAATTTCAGTTCCCAAAGTTTTGTCTAACTCTATAGATGAGGCTGAATAATAAAGTCATAAGCTGCACATTAACAAATTTGTACAAAAGTTTTATATGGAACAGAGGTTTTTTCATTGTTTGTTTTTTATTCAAATACAAGTGAAAGTTTATTTAGAAAGTTACAGAGGTAGAAAAAGTGAGCCAGCTGGGCTGCATGGGCTCAGGAAACAAGTTACAGAGGCAAAAGGAGGACCCCTGGAGCTTAGGGGGGAGAGAGGGAGCAAAGGTACGCACCTTGAGGGAAGAAGAGGGGGAAAGGTGTGGGCTGCTCCAGAGAAAGAGAGAGAAGGGGAAAGGGTTTTCAATATTCAAGAAATTTACTTTTTATCTTTTTATAGTGCAGTAACACTAGAAGCAGAATGACAGGCTGCTAGCTAATGATATATCAAATCTTGACAAATACTGGAGTTTGAACCTTGGCCTTAACATATGGGTAACTACACAAATAAGTTCATATGTAGCTGTGCACCTTTGTCCTTTTGTGTGCCTCTTTTGGTTCATTTTTTTAAAATATATTTTTATTGATTTCAGAGAGGAAGAGATAGAAACATCAATGATGAGAGAGAATCCTTGATCGGCTGCCTCCGTGGGGGCTCAAGCCTGCAACCTGGGCATATGCCCCGACTGGGAATGGAACCATGACCTCCTGATTCATAGGTCAACACTCAACCACTAAGCCATGTTGGCCAGGCCTTTTGGTTCATTTTTAATCAGTATCTGTAAGCCTAAATGGGGTCCCATGTCCTGTCTAGAATCAGCTGTGCCCGGCAATGTTTGCCATCTCAGAGAAAGGTTGGGTTTGTAAGCAAGCCCTCTCCAAGCACGTGAGTTTGCCCAAGCAGAGTTTGAAAGTGAGTAGCTTCCGTCTTGGTGGTCTGGCATCCAAAAGTGAGCCAGCTGGACTGCATGGGCTCAGGAAACAAGTTACAAAGATGAAAAGAGGACCCCTGGAGTGGCTGACAGTCTTAGGGATACATACAGGGTGGGCAAAAGTAGGTTTACAGTTGTGAGTACGTGAAACAGAGTTAATAAAACTATTGTAACAATCATAACCGGGATTCCATACGAACAACTATAAACCTACTTTTGCCCACTCCTGCACATTTGCAGGCTTGATCCTCATGGGGGGCATTCGGGAGGTGGCCAATCACTGATTCTCTCTCATCATTGATGTGTCTATCTCTCCCTCTCCCTTCCTCTCTGAAATCAATAAAAATATATTTTTAGCCCTGACTGGTTTGGCTCAGTGGATAGAGCGTCGGCCTGCGGACTGAAGGGTCCCAGGTTCAATTCCGGTCAAGGGCATGTACCTTGGTTGCGGGCGCGTCCCCAGTGGGGGGTGTGCAGGAGGCAGCTGATCAGTGTTTCTCTCTCATCGATGTTTCTACCTCTCTATCCCTCTCCCTTCCTCTCTGTGAAAAATCAATAAAATATATTTAAAAATATATATATATTTTTTAAATGCAATTTTAGTGATACAGTAGCATCAGTCTGATTAAATATTAAGTATTAACTACCTGTTTTTGCCTGTGAATGCCAAGAAGACAACATTTGAAGCAATATTTAGAGAATAGCATAGTCACAGATTATTGTCCTCTACCCCAAACCCATCCTAACAGAACCTTGGGCTAGACACTTAATCCAGTTCTCTCCGAGTCAGGTCCCTCCCAGGGTGTGCTGGCTTTGTGTTGTCTTTTGGGGGTTTACTGTGGCAGCTCAAATCCTCTCCAACACTTTCATCTCTTAGTTCCTCAGAGTGAGATGTCACCGTTGCTCTTTGGTCCTGTCTTTGCTTATGAGCCCTAGAAGTCTTGGTTCTTTCCAATTACAGCTATTGCCTGCTCCTCGTTCTCTATCGCTGTGTAGTTTATAGACATTAAATCTGGAAGGACATCAGAAGTTATCTAGTCCCCTTTCCTTATTTAACAGAAGAGGAATCTGAGGCCTGGAGAAGTTAAGGGCTTTACCTGAGATCGCACAGTTTTCTTGAGGTCCAGCCTGTGTTCTTTTTAAACGCAGTGACACATTACTTCAGGGTTTGAAAGTACAGCCATGGAAATGTGGCAGCCACTGCATGGTGACGCCCACCCCCCGCTAGGTCTCACCAGGCACCAGGCCAGACCACAGTCTACCTGTCACTCCTGTTCCTGGCAGTGATGCACTGGTAGGAGAGATGCTCTGCTTGGGATACTAAAGAATACTGACGGGCTCATCCTTCAAACTCCTGGGGTGTCTGTCTAGCTCAGGAAACTCAGCATTTACTCTTCTGGTGGCATCCTAGGTGAGTGGGAAGGCAGTGAGCATAGTAACCCACGTATGGCACAGGACTGGGCAGCACCAGAACTGAAGCGCCCTCTGCAGGAGAATGTTAGCACTCACAAGTGCATCCCGATGCCTGTGAACTCATGCTTCAGCATTCTGGGACCTGAACCTCACCTGCGCCCAGCTTTGCCCTAGGCCATGGTCGGCAAACTGCAACTCGAGAGCCACATGCGGCTCTTTGGCCCCTTGAGTGTGGCTCTTCCTAAGCCTTAGGAGTACCCTAATTAAGTTTATAACAATGTACCTACCTATATAGTTTAAGTTTAAAAAATTTGGCTCTCAAAAGAAATTTCAGTCGTAGTACTGTTGATATTTGGCTCTGTTGAGAGTTTGCCGACCATGGCCCTAGTGGGTTTGGCTCAGTGAATAGAGCATCAGCCCATGGACTGAAGGGTTCCGGGTTCAATGCTGGTCAAGGGCATGTACCTCGGTTGCAGGCTCAATCGTGCCGGAGGCAACCAATCCATGTGTCTCTCTCACATTGATGTTTCTCTCTCTCTGTCTCGGCCCCTCCCTTCCACTCTCTCTAAAAATCAAGGGGAAAATATTATCAGGTGAGGATTAAAAACAAAAACAAAAACAAAAAAACTTTTGCCCAGCTTTTAACCCTGGGTCCCAGCCAAACTCCCACTGGGCATCTCCTCCCTCCCTCACTTCTATACAAATTGTTCACAGCTTTGTCACTGGTGTTCCTTTCCTCCACCCCCACTATAATATGAGTCAGCTGCCGGGCTCTCTTCCTGGGCCTTCTCTCAGCAGCACTGCCTCTCCTCCACCCAGCAGATGCTCGGTGAGGCTGTGTGGCAAGCGTGCTTGGAGTCACCTGAGCATCCCCAGAACCAGAGACTATTCTTCGCACATTCACCACCCACACCCCCACACCCCCGAAGGCTCCTATGGCCTTCACAAGTCAGGGAATAATTTCGTTAGCATTTGCAGCAGAGATGGAGAAAAACACTTCAGCTACACTTAAAATAGTCCCTCTTTTCTCCTCTACCACTTATTTTTGCGGAAAGGCTACCACTAACTGATTATTTGCAGAATTTGACCTTTCCTTCTAGTGTTTCCAGAGGCATTTTTTAAGAGAAGAATGATGTGGGCTTGAGAGCAAGAGGAACGA
Source organism: Myotis brandtii (assembly GCF_000412655.1). NCBI lineage: Eukaryota > Metazoa > Chordata > Mammalia > Chiroptera > Vespertilionidae > Myotis > Myotis brandtii. The sequence continues at coordinate 1,845,227 of NW_005367384.1, read as the reverse complement.
GCCGCTCCTCAGTCTGTCATGTTCCTGCTGCCCTGCCTCCTGCACCAGCCAGCAGGGTGCTCATGCTAACCAGCTGTGGAAACGCTTGGGTGTAGCTGCAACAGGGACCATTTAAAAAACAAACAAAAACCACTCGCTAGGAAAAATAGTCAATAGTGGCAACACCTACCTCCCTGTCCAGCAGGTTACCCAGTTGAGTTGTCATCATTTGTCCCCTCGCAGTTGAATACCATTATCCTTTAGCTCACTGCATTCCAGTTACTTGAATGAATTTTCTCTTTCCGTACATTTATTCCCCCGCCCTATGTCACTGGTGTTGCTTATCATTGTTTTAAAAACTGGTTCCAACCGCCTTTGTCATCCAGTTGGCTCATACTGCTGCTGAACCAGGGTCTCCTCACCCTCTGGGGGCCTGCCCAGCTCTGCAGGGCAGCGTGAGCTTCTACCAGGAGACAGCACAGCGCGTGCTGTGGCAGCAGAGAGAAGGGAGCAACCGATTATACTTCCTCCTTCTAGGGATGAGGCACAAGAAAGCGAAAGGGAGTGAGGGGTGGGGGGCGGGGCGGGGGGCAAGGGTGTTGAACAGATGTGTTTTTTACTGCAGTGATTGAGAAAAAGTCAAAGGCTTCTGGCTCCATTCTTCTTGCTGTATCTCTTTCGTCTGCTCCAGTCTGGCGGACTCTTCTATCTTCCTTCTCCCCCCACCCTCCCCCACTGAACTCAGAGGTGACTTGCACCCGTTTTGGCCTCAGGGACTTTAGTTATAAAGTTCAAAAGAAAATGAACTCTATCTCTAAGATTACTCCCAGGTCAAAAGTTCTGTGATTCTGTACCTTCCCTGGAATCAAAAGTGCTTGAACCACAACTCTGAAATGTAAAAGGACTCTTAAACATGAGTTCTGTGTTTTTATTCTTTTAGTGAATTGACGAAAGTAATAGTTTCAAAGACTGGAGATGTAGACCACAGATGACAGGGTCTACTACCTAAACTGTCACATGATCCACTTCTTTCTCCAAGTAATATTTAGGAACTTATAACAAATGTGCTATAAAAAGAGATGGGTTTCATACAAAATGCTTCTTCATTCAGGGAATTCTTGTTTACTAGTAAAGTCTTTTAAGGGACTTCCTCTAGTCACTTGGAAATGAAAGCTAACATCCCAGTAAGACATGTAACATATCAAAGTTCCAACTCAACCATTGCTCTTTACCTGTCTCCACCCCCCAGTTCGCTGGTCCAAATCATTGGTTTCCTTTAACTGCAGACTACCATGAGAAATACATTTTACATTCAGACCCAGTACATGCAACACACACATGTACACAGATCATGTACTAGTACAACTGAAAACATACAGCAGACTCTTTTTTTTTAAACTCTTAGTTTTATTCTATTCTTTTTGTTGTTGTTTTTAATGCTAATTATAACCTATTAAAAGTATTTTAGGACTCTAAAATGGGCTGCAAAATATAGTCTGAAAAGGCAGCTCTAGACACAACTATGTTGTTTAGATTTTAACTTCCTAGGTTTTTGTTGTTGTTTTTAATCCTGACCCGAGGATATGGAGAGAAAAAGAGAGAGAGATAAATCGGTTGCCTTCTGTATGGGCCTGGACCGGGGATCCAAGCCACAACCCAGCTCTGTGCCCTGACAGGAATCGAACCAGCAACCTTTCAGGGCACAGGATGACGCTCCAACCACCCGAGCTACTCCAGCTGGGCTAGCCTCCTAGTTTTCTAAGTCAGGACCTCACAACTATAGTACATCAACAGACAAACTTTGTGGACTGATCACACACCAACACAGATCAGCCCTAAAATCAAAAAACCTTAGAACAAAGTAAATGCTACACATTCAGTGACCTATAGAGCAAGGAAATTAAACACAAATGCTAAGCAATTCACTATAAGTATTTAACATTCTTGACCCTCTGGGAGAAAGCAGTGCCTTTGGGGGAAAAGTTTTTCTGCTTGAGAGCAAATTCTCGAAAGACAGAAGTCACTTCACCCCAAGCTGGTGGCTGAATTATTAATAGTCTCTCCTTGGCATAAGTCCTAACTAAATTGTTCTGTCTCGCTCTTACTCAGCTAATAAAGAAGGTATTACCATATAGTGATTTGAAGGAAACTGGCGTAGCATCTTTCTTATTTTGGGGGTGATCATTCGAAAGAAAAGACAAGGACTAAATACCGTTGAAACATGTGGATGCTATGCTACTAAGCGGTATGTCCTGACTCCAGTAACTATTATGAGAATGATTGTTTGCCAAGACAGGGGACAGGAACGTTAGGAGACTCACACTGGTACATGCACAGATTCAGCATTGCCCTTATTAACTTCAGGCCCCAGTGTGGGTGGGTGAAAAGAGGACTAATGTGTACTTTAGGATGTTTCAGGGGGGTGCTGGATTCAGAGAAACTTGCTTGGAAGTTTATGAATACTTTTTATTGTGGTAAAATATACATAACATACAGTATATCATTTTAATCATTTTTACACACTCAATTCAGTGGCATTAAGTACATTCACAATGTTTGCAACTGTCACTACTACCCATTTCTAGAGCCTTTTCTTCATCTCAAACTGAAACTTTGGACCCATTAACCCCTCATTCCCCACTCCCCTAACCCTGGTAACTTCTCTTCCACTCCCTATCTCTATGTATCTGCCCATCCAAAGTCCTCCGGTGTAATGGAATCGTACAATATTTGTCTTTTCCTCTCTGGCTCGTTTCACTTGCTAGCCAGTATCTTTTAATCACCTCTTTTCTCCTGAAGCCAGCACTAAGTGACTTTGTTCATGAGCTCAGGAAGGTTTATGACAATGAGATTATAGCTGCCTGGCATCATGGGGACTAGTAAAGGAGCAGCCATGTGTCCAGAACTCAGCTTCCTCGCAACTTCCCCTACACGGAGCGCAGCCAAGAACCAGGGCAAAGGCTGGGAGGTGCCCACGCCCTGAAGAGGACACAGTGCACTCAAGGGGAGCCCACTGGACCCTCACTTTTATTTTATTCTTACATTACACCAACTTCTCACGAGCTCCTGGAGACAGCATACTAGGGTAAGAGGAGAGGGGAGCTGCTGCAGCAGGCTCACCGCAATGAGGAGTGATTGCAAGGAAAAGAGAAAGCCAGCTCTCACTCACCTCAGACGGCCACAGTCATCACTGTCTTCGCACAGTAGAACTGATTCCAAAGGATCGTCCCAAATAATCCACCCATTCACTGGATAAACTGAGAGTGGATCCAGGCACTGTGCAAAGTGTGTGGAGAGTGGTTAGGAAGGCTCGGCACTTGCCAACAAAAGGCTACAACATGGTCATTATTCTTTATGTACATCTAAGGCAAATATCAAATCCTATATAATAAAGAGCTAATATGCTAATTAGACCAGATGGCGGAACGACCTTCCAGAACAACCAGTGGGTGGGGGGCAGGGCCGCGGGGCCACGAGGCAGCCGGGGCTGTGAGGGCTACGCTTGCACGAATTTCGTGCATCAGGCCAATAGTATGTATATAGTAGAGAGAGAGAGAGAGAGAGACTCCCAGTATTTCCCTTATGTTGGTATATCTTGAAGTTTGGAATTCTAGGCAAGGGTAACTAGACCTGAGCTTCACTTTTACAAAACAGAATCATTTGGAGCTGGCTGCTGCCACGCGAATACCCAGGGAGTTACCCATTCCCCTGACTGGCTGAGAGGATGTGTGGGAGAGAACAGGAAAAGGCCCCTGTTAGAATATTAATAGAATATTAAACGTCTTCAGGAGAAGCGTGAGCGTCCTGAGAAGAGAGGCTTTAGTCCTCTGGGTTTGGTCTTGAACGGCGGGGGGGGGGTAGCAGTGAATGGGGCTCACGTGTGAAGGCACACTTACAAAAATTGGCCAGAGCATTAACTTTGTCCCTCTGGCCATGTCTCAGAGCCTCGAGGAAGCTGCACTTGCCTGGAATAGCCTGTGTCAGGCTCTGTTACATTGACACACCTAGTATGTGCAGGATGCCTTTTCAACGTGCCTTGGGAGGTGTGCAAGCGTTTCTCTCTGGGCCCTCCCTGAACCCACCCCTCCCGCCCTTCTCTCCCGCTGCAGCACGCTGTCCAAGTGCTGCCACGCAATGGTGGCCATCACCTACCCCTTCACCTGGCAGCACACCTACATCCCCGTGCTGCCGCCAGCCATGGTCGACATCGTGTGCTCCCCAACGCCCTTCCTCATCGGGCTGCTCACCAGCTCACTGCCGCTGCTCAGGGAGCTGCCCCTGGAAGAGGTGAGCTCCTGGGATGTCCTGTGCCCTCCCGTGGGGGGCAGAGGGCAGAGGGCAGAGGGAGGTGCTCCCTAGGGGATGTCTCTGTTCCCTTCCCATGGGGGACAGAGGGAGGTGCTGCCTAAGGCTGTGTGACAAGCAGTGTCAGGGGAGCAGGGGACCCCACAGCTTTATTTATGAGATAGCCACTCCCCCCAAGTCTGCAAATAGGTCCTTTATCATATCAGTAAAAACGCAACTGCCAAAATGTTCTTAATGATCAAGTTCCGGTTTTCAGGGGTGCATCCAGGTGTGGAGTCTTACTTGGCGGGTCTGTGGTTATTGAATCCCAGCCCCTTCCTCTAAATCAGTGGTTCTCAACCTTGGCTGCACATTAGAATTACCTGGGAATCTTTTTAAAATCCCGATTTCTGGGCCTCATCCTCCGGAAATTCTGTTTCTTTGTTATGGGGTGGGGCCACAACATTAGTAACAAAGAAACAGAATTTCCGGAGGATGAGGCCCAGAAATTGGGATTTTAAAAAGATTCCCAGGTGATTCTAATGTGCAGCCAAGGTTGAGAACCACTGCTCTAAATAGTGTCTGAGAACTCCCAGCCACCAGAGAGGGAACAGCGGGCACTAAATGATACCACTCTCTCCTGAACCCCTGGGGAACACCTGCCCTGAAAGTTAAACTGGGTCCCCAGATGTGGCTCCTCTAATTGCCCAGGTGGTCCTAAAATCGCATTAATATTAACCAGGTGTGGGTTCGTGAGCTGCAAGAAGTTTGGATGCCCTATGATCCCTAACATGGCTCGGTTCAGTCCTATAGGGTGTTTGAGAAGGAAGGAAAAGCCCCTTCAGCCCTGGGCGGGGTCCTGGGATGTTAGAGCCCATATTCCAGCTCTCTGTGGAAACCCGGTGGCCATCAGGCCCCACTCTTCCTCCCTCGTGTGCTGAGGCCTGAGTGAAGGTCGCGCTCGCTCTCAGGGCCCTGCAAGCAAAGGCCCGGCACCTGCGTCGCCCTGGTTCTGGTCCTGGGTCTCAGCCCGCTCTGGGGACAGAGGGGAAGGTGCTTTATCCGAAAGCCTGACTAAGGAAAGCCCAGCAGCTGGATTTGCTCTCCAGCTGGATCCACGGCTCTGGGTTTCTCCCTCCTCTCCCATTAAGAGAAATGACAGGGCCAGTTGGGTATCTGAGAGAAAGGAGAGAGAGCCCTGGGTTGCAGAGACAGTCAAGTGGAAGGGGCACAAGTGGGGCCTCTAGCCTCTTCCCCACCCCAGTAAGCCATGCACTGAAAGCAGCCTGAGAGGCTCTGCCTTAGCCAGTCGGGAGCAGGGCAGGGAGTCCAGCCATGGCACACACATGTTCCAGCCTGCGGTTGCAGTGTTGAAAGCATGGGATTCAGAAAAGCCCTTGCTCCCCACCTCCCTTCTTCATCACTTGTGGCCACAGTGGCAATGTCAGGAAACCACAAATGGCCCACTCCACCCCACCCCCACTGCCTCTTTGGTGCCAAGACAGAAAAAGGCTAAGAGCCCATCGCTATATCCCAGAAGCCCTGGTGACAATAATAGTTCCTTTTCCTCATCTTGCAGGTCCTTGTAGTCGACCTCGTCAACAATCGGTTCCTCAGACAGGTGAGTGAGAACGCCAGCTTCAACCCGCTGCTCGCTCTCTTTTTACCTCTCTGGTGTTTGGGGCTCAGCTTTCCAGCTCTGCGAAGGCTCCTGGGTGGGCCTGGGCATTCCCAATTCCCAGCCAGAACTGGACTGAGGAGAAGCCAGAAGGCAGGGGCCAAAGAGGGGGGGTTTAGCAAAGGATTGATCCCCATGTCTTCTGTCACAAAATGGTTTTCTAACAATTAGAATCTTTGCATAGGTTTGCCTATAGACTCTTGTCTTTTTCAACATGCTTTTAAAAAATATTTGAGAACAAAGTTTATGATATAATATTAAGTGGGAAAAATTAGGATGCAAAATCATATGCATTTTTTACGTGTTTTTTTAAAAAAGGAGAAAGAGAATATATATATTCTAAACAACTTGGAAAGGAAAACTCACCAAAACATTAATGCTGATTGTGGGAGAATGAAAGGGAGACAGATTATGAGTGACTTTAAATTGTTTTCAAACTTTCATGTATTTTCTATAATGATTATAAACTACTTTCATTATTATAAAAAGTAATACACAATTATTTTCTCACTTATCATTTGCCAGAGAGGTCTAACTCCTACCAGCTCTCCTACAAAGAACATTACAGGCAGGCTTTAGGGGTATTCTATTGCATTGCTTTTAAACTTGGAGCTGCCACCCTAGGAAGTTCTGTCTGTTGTGGTAATGCCATTTTCTATCCTTAGTTCCACTCACTTTTATTCCCAAAGGCCCTCAGGGAGGCCCTTCCCCGGGGCTCTCCTACGCTGAGACCCAGATAATAAAGCCAGCTTTTTGTTTATATGTTTGTTTTTATTTGAGAGAGAGAGACATTGATTTGTTGTTCCACTTATTTATGAATTCATTGGTTGATTCTTGTATGTGCCCTGACCGGGGATCAAAACCGTAACCTTGGGGTATCAGGACAAAGGTCTCACCAACTGAGCTCCCAGCCAGGGCCGTAAAACCAGCTTTGATCCACTGGTCATCTGCCCTGGCCACGTGCCCTGATCAGCACCAGCCACCCTACAGGGTAGGGCAGTGGGAAACAGTTGTTGTGTAGCCACTAAGTTCCAAGCTTTTTCACAAGGTAATTGTATTGTACTTAATATTGTTCCCAAGCTTTATAAAATATTGTTGAGATATACATAAGCGTAAGGTGTACAGCATGATGGTTTGATATGTATATATATTGTACAGTGATTACCAGAATAAGTTTAGTTAACACGGCCATCACCTCACATAACTACCTTTGTGTGTGTGTGTAGTGATTAACATTTAAGATCGACTCTCAATAACTTTCAAGTATGTAATACAACATTGTTAACTTAGTCACCATGCTGTACCTTAGAGCCCCAGAACTTATTCATCTTAGAGCTTGGACCAACATTTCCCCCAATACCAGCATCTAGCAGTCACCATTCTACTCTCTTTCTAATAAGTTTTGGGTTTTTTTTAGATTCCAAATATCAGTGAGAACATACACTATTTGTCTTTCTCTATCTGATTTATTTCTCTTAGCATAATACCCTCCAGTTTCATCCATGTTGTTGCAAAAGGTAGGATTTTCTTCTTTTTATGGCTAAATAATATTCCTCTTTGTGTGTGTACACGTGTATCTGTGTCTGTGTGTATGTGTGACGTTTTCTTTACCTGTTCATCCATTGATGAACACTTAGGTTGTTTCCACGTCTTGGCTGTTGTGAATAATGCTGCAGTGAATATGGATACAGTTACCTCTTCAACATAGTGATTTCATTTCCTGATGTTTCCATCTCTCCCTCTCTCTCAAATCAATTTTTTAAAAAATATATTAAAAAGAGATTATGCTTTCTCCAGTGAGTATTCTTGGCTCCCTTGTGAACTATCAATTGACCATATATGTGTGGACTTATTTTTGGACTATTGATTCTGTTTCACTGGTTTATATGTCTGTTTTTTATGCCAGTACCATATTGTGTGTTTTTTTTATTTATTTCTATTTTTTAACTTATCTTTATTGTTGAAAATATTACAGATGTCCCCTTCCCCTCCCCCCCCCATTGACCCACTTCACACACCCCCATACCTACCACACTATTGTTTGTGTCCATGGATTATGCATATATGCATATAAGTTATTTGGTTAATTTCTTCCCATGCCACCACCCACCCCCTTTCCCACTGAGATTTGACAGTCTGTTCCATGCTTCCATGTCTCTGGACCTGTTTTGTTCATCAGGTTATTTTGTTCATTAGATTCCACATATAAGCGAGATCATGTGATATTTGTCCTTCTCTGACTGGCTTACCAGTACCGTACAGTTTTGATTACTTTGTTAAAGTTGGAAATCAGGAATTGTGATGCCTCTAACTTTGTTATTCTTTCTCAAAATTGCTTAGTCTTATTTGGACTCTTGTATTTCCCTATAAATTTTAGAATTGTCTTTTCTATTTCTGTGAAAAATGCCATTGGCATTTTGATAGGGATTACATCGACTCTGTAGCTCACTTTGCGTAGTATGGGCATTTTAACATTAATTCTTCCAATCCATGAACACAGGATATCTTTTCATTTACTTGTATCTTCAGTTTCCTTCATCAATGTCCTGCCCATTGCACTTAATCTTCACAATGAGGTAGATATTGACAAATGGGGAAACTGAGGCTCACACAGCTTGTAAGAAGTGGAATCAAGACTCAAACCTCAGACCCCTGTTGTTCCTTCCACTAGACGAGTGGTTCTCAACCTTCTGGCCCTTTAAATACAGTTCCTCATGCTGTGACCCAACCATAAAATTATTTTCGTTGCTACTTCATAACTGTAATGTTGCTGTTATGAATCGTAATGTAAATATCTGATATGCAGGATGGTCTTAGGCGACCCCTGTGAAAGGGTCGTTCGACCGCCAAAGAGGTCGCGACCCACAGGTTGAGAACTGCTGGACTAGACTGAGCTGTGCCGGCCTGCCGGGCAGTGCACCCATGTGTCCTGCTGGCCGGGCACGGCACCACCTCCAGAAGCAGGGCGATGGCCCACCTGTCCTTTCTGCCTTACAGATGGACGACGAGGACTCCATCCTGCCACGGAAGCTTCAGGTGGCCCTGGAACACATTCTGGAGCAGAGAAATGACCTGGCCAGTGACCAGGATGAAGGGCCCCCCGACTGCAAGCACGGTAAGTGCTCAGCCCCTCCAGACTGCATCTCGCTCCATCGTTAGTCAGGGAGCAAATGGGCAATGGCCAAGCACTCCACTTGACATTGAGTTAAGTAAGAAAATAGGCAAGAGAGGGATGCAAGGAGAAAAACTGAGTGCTCAACCTTCTCATCTGGATGATCTCATTTTAACAATGAACTGGGAAAAGTTCTCTCACTTCCCCCATTTGGCCCTAAAATATCTGTTTAAAGGAGGGAAAGAGCCCTGACCAAGAGTATGTACCTGGGTTGCAGGTTTAATTCCGGGCCCCTGTCAGGGTGCGTGTGGGAGGCAATCAATCACATCGATGTTTCTCTCTCTCTCTCTCTCTCTCTCTCTCTCTCTCTCTCTCTGTGTGTGTGTTCACTCTACCTAAAAAAAAAATCTACGGAAAATATATGCTCTGGTGAGGATTAACAACAACAAAAAATAAGGAAAATAAAAATAATAAAAGGGAGGGAAAGAAATAATTTAATACCTTTGGGTAACCTTTTTATGGATCAGTAGGATTTTTCCTCAAGAGAGCTAGAAGTTGCTTGTATTACCAGTTTGCTTGTCTCAGAGGCTCTGACCCTCACCCGCTGGCCCTTCCTCTTGCTCAGGCCCTGAGTCCAGCCCCTTGAACCAGGTGGTGTCTGAAGCCTTTGTCCGCTTCTTCGTGGAGATCGTGGGCCATTACTCCTTGTTCCTGACGGTGGGCGACCGTGAGGAGAGGACCCTGCAGCGAGAGGCCTTCCGCAAAGCCGTCTCCTCCAAGAGCCTGCGCCGCTTCCTGGAGGTTTTCATGGAGACCCAGATGTTCCGGGGCTTCATCCAGGAGCGAGAGCTGCGTCGACAGGATGCCAAAGGTCAGAGGGCATCTTCCCTGCATCTTCCCTGAGACAGATGGAGGTGCCCGGGCAGACGGGAGGAGCTCTCAGCCACCTCTGGAGAATGTTCACTTTTGCACGTCTGAGCTTCTGAAACTACCCTGACGCCTGTCTCCTCAGACAGCTCTTCCCCACCACTAGCCTGTCCCAGAGCACTTTCCGGGTTCTGGTGACAGTTCTCCATTTGTTCCGTTCTTTCCAACTCGAGGAAACTCTCGTGGACACCCTTCCTTCCTCTATCTCTGTGGTTCCTTTGTCCTTTCCCACAGGCCTCCTCTCGTCCCTTCTGCCCCCCTTTCCTGCCCCTCTCCACCGTGGAGCAGGCAGGAGCCACCTGGGATGGGATAGAGGAGAGAATGGCCCACACCCTCTGCTGAGCCTGCCTGGCTGGGAGCTTGTGGGTCATCCATTCTCCTCCCTCACTCTCTCTCTTCCTGGAGTTCATCTCTCCTACCTTCTCCTTGTCCCTGTCAGCTGGGTCCATCACACTTCCTGGGTTGGAGGAGGGGGAGGGGGAAGGGGAGAGGGAGGTGTGAGAAAAGAGGATGACCAGTGACCAGGATTCCTGTCTCTTTCTTATGTCATCTTAAGCCCTTTTGGGGATCTGACAACTGGAAATGTTGGGAAAGGCTGTCACAGATGGGAGTTAGACCTGAGTAGGGGCGAGGTGCTCACCACCGAGGAGTGGCCGAGCAGCGGCCAGGGAGGGTCCCGGGGGAGCTGCTGGCCCAGGCCTCGGTGTCCTCTGGTGCCGTGATGGCACAGACTGAGTTAAGGAACGAAACCATTCCCAGAGCTCCTTGCAAAGTAAAGACAGAGGCTGCCACGCTTCCGGCAGTTCTGATGGGTGGTATCTGAAGAGACAAAATGTTGATCTGATGAAGGGACCTGTTAAAGAGAAGGCCTGCTGGGTACACATACTGGTAGGTACCTGTTTACAGACCACGATTTGATAGAGAGGTCCAGACAGCAAAGCTTAAAAGCAGTACGGAAGGAGCCCACTGTCCACGAGGACCAGAGAGAAATGAAAACAGTACCTGAGGCTCAGACCCGGGCTGAGCACTGAGGGCCCTGAGAGGTGGCCTGCCCAGCCTTCCTGAGGTCACAGGTGGCAAACAGATTCATTCCCAGGAGGCCTTCTTTCTGGGAGAACACGAGGAAAAGGGAAACTCTAGGAGTTCCTGAGAGCCATGACCATCTGGTTCATCTTGAAACCGCGTGCCTGGCACAGTGGAGACACTTGGAAGGTGTTTGTTGAGTAAAACTAGGATTTCGTGTGGGAGCTGGCTTTACAGCTTTCCAAAGACAGTTATTGCACAAAGTTGGGCAATTATAGGGGTCATAAAAACTCTTATAAACCTATGATTCAGAGCATGTTTATAGGAGCAGCTCATCTCAGAAGCAAGTTCCTCTTTTCTGTGGCAGTAAGGAAATGGGTATGGTTAGAAGTGCCCAGAGAGGGAACTATACTGACTGGGATATCTCTTGTCAACAGGTCTGTTTGAGGTCCGAGCCCAAGAGTACCTGGAGACACTCCCCAGTGGAGAGCACAGTGGTGTCAACAAGTTCCTGAAGGGACTAGGTAAGGCCAAGGGTCTCGGTCCCCATCACCAGCCTCTGGTCCGTGGCTCCTGGCCAGTTCCTCCACTGGAGCCAGCTCCGAAATAACACAGAGCTCTCTGGACTGTGCTGGGCAGGCTAAGTCGGCATTGTAGCCTCCTGTTCCAGTCTGACTCCAAAGTATAAACAGAGGACACAGAGGCCCCTCCCTGCTCTCCTGGCTCCTGGGCTGTCTCACTACCTTCGGTCACTGTCATCTCCCTCACTCCTGAGTCTTCTGGGCACTGAGCTTAGGAAGCAGGGTGAGCGGAAGCAGGCAGGGTGTCTGGCAGCACAGAGCTGGCCCAGCCTCCCAGTGCCCTGCGAAGTGGAAATGTAAAAGTGAGAGGACTCCGGCTCACTCAGGAACAAGGCCCTGCTGGGAAAAGGATGAAGAGGAAATCACCAAAGAGGAAGGAGGCCCTGGCTGGGTGGCTCAGTTGGTTAGAGCGTCGTCCCGATAGCCACAAAAGAGGAACAGGGCGCAGGCCCCAGTGAGGAGGAGCTGTGCGGTGAGGACCACACGGGCACCTGTGGCGGGGCCTGCTTGTCCCTCACAGATGGCCACTTGGGGTGGGACGTCCCACTCACCGCACCGCTGGGAGTTTCCTCACTTGGCTCCTCGGGGACCCGTTACATTCAGAGATTCCAACTTACCATTTCAGAAGCCATGTCTGCAGCTCTTCCTTGAGTCCGAGGAAGATCCCTTTTCCTTGGGGAGGTGCAGAGGCTGCGAGGCACAGAGTGAGGCTCCCTCCTGGCTGGCGCGGGAGGCACGGTTGGCCACACTGCAGCTGGGAAGAAAGGGGAAGATTTAACTCAACCTCCTTTCTCTCCTGGTGAAATGCTCCCATTTTCTTTTTTTAGGCAATAAAATGAAGTTTCTCCACAAGAAATAACCCTCAGCCTGGACTCGAAGGAAAAGTTCCTCCCAGAGCAACCACGTGTTTAAAGACAGTCCTGGTGGTCTTTCTGGAACGTCGTCCCCGGTCATCCCAGCTCTGCTGGGTCAAGGCCAGGGTGGATTCTGGCCGCTACTGGGTTGTCCCCAGGCCCCGGGGTTCCAGAGCTGCCCGGCAGGTGCTGCTGCTTCAGAACACCCCGGAAAGGGGACCTGAGACCAGGCCTGTTGCCGACATTCAGATGGATTGTTTTGGTTGCTGGTTTGGGGATTTTTAATTTTTTTAAATCTTAGATATTAAAAAAAAGAAAAATGTTTGGGCTTTCTTTTTATTATGCCAGGGCTAAGAAAACTATCCTGCCCTGTGTCATCTTTCCCTGGCTCACCCTGCCTGGCATTCCTCCTCTAGGCCCAAATGAGGACAAATGCGGGTGTTAGGGAGATGCTGTGGTGACCCCTACAGACGCTGGACTCAAAGGTTCAGGGCAGAGCCCTCGGGGAAAGGATTGGCCCTTCTGTGGAGGAGTCGGATCTGGGCTCCAAGGATTTTGACTTCCCGGGAGAAGCTGCACCCAGAGTGGCCAGTGATGCCACCTGGTGGCCGAGGCCATTGCTGTTGGGCCTCCAACTCCTCTCCCAAAGGGGCCTGACTTCTGGGCCGCCCGCCTCTTCTCTTTTCTCTTAGAAGCCTTAGCACTGTCCACTGCCCAAGCCGAGCCGTCCATGACTTTTGAGGTACACACAAAAAGAGGAAATCGTAAGATCTATTAATAAAAGGTTCTTAGGGTCCCAAAGTTTATGATCATAAAGTATAATGGAGCACACCCTATAACACATAAAGCCACGGCTTTGACCCTACTCCCATTTACTGTATGAAATAGTCCCATCTCGTTGTAGGGACCCAGATCAGCAGAGACGAAATGGTGGGTGGATAAAATGGAGGGACGTTTGTAAAGGAGCGCGAGCATCAAAGTTTGGAGACAGCTTCGTGAGACTTGTGAGGCCATCAAGGCAGCTTGCCCTCCTGTAGAGGACCCAGCGGGGTGGGCAGCACAGGCAAGTTCTCAAAGCAGGCCTTGGCACCACCGCGGCCACCCGCCGCCCGCCCGCCCGCCACTGCGCACCCTCCAGTGCATCCCCTCTGGATGGCACCAGCAACCACGACAGAACACACAAAAGATGTGCTCTCATCATGGCAATGGCCCTGGCCTATGCTGCCTGGCAGAGGCCCTTAGCCTTTAGGGCGCTGGGAGCAAGAAGCCTTCTGAGGAAAGAAAAGAACAAGAAAAAAAGGAGGAGGTTGACTTCTCATTCCACATTAGGGATTCTTACCTGGAGTCATGGACCATCTCTCCAAATTATATCCAAGATTTGGTGTGCCCATTCATTTTCCAGGGGAGAGGATGCATGGCTTATATCAGATTCATAAAAGGTTCCCAGGAGCCCCAAACTGATAGGAGCCAGGCTGTGCATAACAATTAACCTGGGTAGGTGTGTGCTCTGGGGTTTGGGGGGAAGACTGAATGAGAATCTCTGAGTGTGGGGGCTCAGGAATTGTACCTAACAAGCTCCTCAGATTAGTTAACTTTATTAATACCAATATTCTGCCCAGAGATGATCATTTTTAATATTTTGGAATATACTTTCTTTTCTAACTTATTTTATATTATATTGTTTACTTAACACCGCCAAGTGAATAAACATACCTTTTATCAATATTTCTAATGGCTGTATATTCTATTTTATAGATCCACTAAAAGTTATTTTACCAATCCTCTACTCGTATGCGTGCAGGCTATTTCCAGTTTTTAATATAAAGGGTGTTGAAAAAAGCATCTTCCTACAAGTATCTCGGCACATTTGCTCTATTTTCGTTTTAATGTTTGCCTGGAGTAGATTATCCATCTAGAAAATGCCCAGGTCATGAGCATGCAGGCTGACCTTCACAAATGACCACGTCTGTGTGACCAACGCCCAGGCCAGGAAGCCGACCACGGACCCCGAGCCCCTCCTGCCGCCTTCCCAACATCCCTCCCATCTACTCTGCGGATGTTTAAACTAAACCAACTAACAAATGGTCTACAACTTGCAAAGTGGGAAGGTAGGCTGGGGAGGGTCAGAAGCCAGAGAAAAGGGTAGAGTTGTGATTCCTGCCCACAGGCTAGGGCAGATTCTCGATGGGTGATGCTGTGTGGGTTGAAGAGCAGAGCATGGGTGCCCTAGATCAGGTCACCATCTGTCCAAGAACCAAGACCTCCAGTTCCATCAAAGCATACATATTCCATGAAGAATGTGTTGTATTTAGAAACATTTGTTACTGTGCTTCAATTCACGGTGAAGCACAAGGTCATGAAAAATAGTTGGAGCAGGATTGCCAGGTGGGTTTCACTGCTATGGAATATCGGAGACATGGGTGGACGAGGGAAGCGATGGTGGGAGCAAGTACAGCTGGCAGATCTTGGTAGGAGGCCACAGGTAGCGAGAGTGATGGGGAAGAGGAAGAATGAACTGTCAGAAATGATCACAAAAACTTTTTCCTACTCATAAGAATAATGGTATCAGCTGCCATTTATGGGCACTTTTTACCCATCACTGTGTTGAGTTCCTCACGTGTGTTATTTGAACACTGGAAGGTAAGCTGAAGGGACTGTGTCCATCAAGGTCCCTGCTGAGTTTCCAGAGCCTAAAGCCAGTGCCTGGCGCTTACCAAATGTTTGCTAACCAAAGAAACAGGTCCCACAGCAAGACTAAGAGTTACTCTCTCTGTCGCAGGCAGCAGGCTCATTAGACATGGATGCAGAGCCCACAAAGCCAAAGGAGTCAACCTTGCTGACTGAGAGCCGTTCCCAGCATCTCTGACACTTTGTCTCAGCACTAGGCACCTACCTAAGAGACCACAGTAACAATCAGAAGGTTGCTGGTGAGTGTGAAGTCAGAGCAAAGGGCACTGGAGAGTCTGGAGGGGCATCCCAGAGGGGCAGGGAGCAGGACAGACTTCACTGTCCCCCAGAGGGCCTGTGTCCGGGTAGTGCTGGATAACCCTGCTGACTCCTTGGTCCTTGGCATCCCTGCCGCCCCATTTCTTTATCTTTTTATTTTCTACAAGTGAAATTCACATATTTTTTAAATTTATTGATTAGAGAGAGAGAAGTATCTATTTGTTGATGCATTTATTTATTCATTCGTTGGTTGATTCCTGCATGTGCCCTGATGGAGGATTGAACCTGCAACGCTGGCATATCAGGACAACACTGAAACCAGCAGAGCTACCTGGCCACAGCTCACATAATTCTGAAGCGGACAATTCAGTGGCATTTAGTGCATTCACACTGTTGTGCAACCACTAAAAATACTGTCATCACCCTAAAAAGAAAACTCATAGCCATCAACAGTTACGCTCGTCCCTCCTCCCTCCAGCCCCTGGCAACCACCAATCTGCTTCTATCTATATAGATATACCTATTTTGGGTATTTCATGATATGTCTGGCTTCTTTCACTCAACGTAGTGTTTCAAGGTTCATCCACACTGTAGATTGTATCAGTACTGTATTCCTTTTTATGGCTGAATGATATTCCATGGTATGGATATATCATTTGTTTGTTTTTAAATATATTTTATTGATTTTTTACAGAGAGAAAGGGAGAGGGATAGAGAGTTAGAAACATTGATGAGAGAGAAACATCAATCAGCTGCCTCCTGCACACTCCCTACTGGGTATGTGCCCACAACCAAGGTATATGCCCTTGGCCGGAATCGAACTTGGGACCCTTGAGTCCACAGGCCGACGCTCTATCCACTGAGCCAAACCGGTTAGGGCCATATTTTGTTTATCTCTTCATCCAGCAATGGGCATTCAGGTTGTTTCCACCTTTTGGCTATTGTGAATAGTGCTCCTACAGAATGTCTATGTGCATATTTCTTTGAGT
Source organism: Myotis brandtii (assembly GCF_000412655.1). Taxonomy (NCBI): domain Eukaryota; kingdom Metazoa; phylum Chordata; class Mammalia; order Chiroptera; family Vespertilionidae; genus Myotis; species Myotis brandtii. The sequence goes on along the minus strand of NW_005367384.1, from coordinate 1,828,854 downwards.
ACCTGTTTTCAATTTCTTTGGGTATATACCTAGGAGTGAAATTGCTGGGTCATATGGTAATTTCTACATTTAAATTTTGGAGGAACTACAATACAATATACAGATGATGTATTCTAGAATTGTATGCCTGAAACCTATATAATTTTTTTTTATTTTTTTTTTTGGCCTCATGTTCTTAAATAATATGCTAACATTGCTATTTCTTGATGTAGTATTTTCTGAAATTGCCTGTGACTTCCTACCATGAAAGGTGAAGATTGCACTCACCTCTACTTCTGCCCTGTCACTTTTCTCAATAGAGTTAGGTTCTCATTTTAAGTTCCTCTCTTGGTTACATTTATAATTTTAAATTAGCACCTTCATTTCTTGTTATGTCATTGACGTTATCTGTTTCCTCTCATCTCTGCTCTTGTGTTGTTGAGCTTCACTTTATTTTATTTATTTATTTTTTTATACAATAACTTCCCTTTTATTCCCTCCCCTTTATGTTTTTTTTTTTTTCCGGAAATACACAGACATTTTTAATGGAAGCAAATTGGGGCAATGGCATCACAGCCAACAGGGATTGAGCTCAGGCGAGGCAGGGCCGGTGCTGTGCCCGGGTCATGGAAGCCACAGCAGACTGGTGGCACTGAGGGGGGGGGGCTGGCCCTGGGGGGCCTTCATGGAGACCAGGCTGCCAGCTTCATCCCTGGGGAGGAGC
>NW_005367384.1:1809987-1827894 GCF_000412655.1 Myotis brandtii | reverse complement strand
GAGGGTGGGCCGGGTGGGAGCTGAGCTGAAACCTATATAATTTTATTAACCAAGGTCACCCCAATAAATTCAATAAAAAATAAATTTTAAAAAATAAAATAAAAATCACAAGCTGTAAACCTGGAGTTTTAGCTATGGAATAAAGGTATTGATTAATTATTAAAAAAATACAAATTTGAATAACCATTGAGCTGTTTTCTATGGGACCAATTTATATCCCACCCACAATGTTGAAGGGACACCCCCTTTCTTCCTCAGCTATATCCATCACCTTCCAGCCACACCTCTCAGAGAGGCCCTCATGCTTCTCAGGGGTGATTGGCACCTCCTATATCGGATTTTCCTGGGATGCTAGTTTGAAAAGCAGATTCCAGGGATCTACCTTGACTTCTCTGGGGCTAAGACGCTAGAGCCCTGGTTTGGCTGGAAGTTCCCTCAATGTCTCCAAACATGTGTAGGACCCTGTCTTTGGTGACTCCTTCCTTCCTTAGATGCAAATTCTCCCTTCAGGTGAATTGATAGAGAGTGATGTTAGGGCCAAATTTTATAAGTAAGACTTTTGCACACATGTCCTGAATTCAGCACTACCTAAATAAAAACATTAGTGAAATGGATATAAGCGTGCAAGGAGCCATAGAACGGCCACACTCAGTTGTTTTTTTGTTTTGTTTGTTTAAGGTCCCATTACTCTAGTTAGTTGCCTTACATAGTACCAAAGTAGTTGATTAGGCCCAAAAAAGTCCTGAGGAGAGGTCGCTGTGGGGGTGAACTCAGATGGCAAGGCTGGCTGGTGACTCCCAGGCGAGTTGATGTGAGCGGAGTTCAGAGCAGCCTTGGGCGAAAGGGAGGGGCTGAAACAGGCAGAAGAGGAAGGAGAGCCTCTGGGCGGAGCCAAGGTTGGTAAGAAAAGCAAAAGGCAGGTGAGATGGGCCATTTAACTGCTGGCACCTGTCAAGGCCAATTAACTTCACTCCCTGGCTTGTCCAGGGACCACACCTCGTCCTCACCCAGCTCTTGGTGGGGTTCAGCTGCCAACCTCTAACTTCTTTTTGGCTACAATCCCAGAGGCCTGGCGCCAGCTTCCCCGGCACCAGGCCAGAGAGCTAACAGGTTCACCTTTGATCAGTCCTGGACTCCTTCCCTGCCCGTTTTACCCTCCTCTGCTGAGAGCCGCACCCCTCCCCAGCCCAACCATAATTCTAAGAGCACATAGTTAAATCCTGCCACCAAACCTCACAGCACGTGTCCTTTCCACAACAGAGCTAATTGCCTTACCCACATGGGCGGAATGTGGACTGGGTGGTTTTTCTGGCAGACAACTCCAGGTTCACACAGACCCACCCTTCACTGTCTCACCAGGCCCCTGGGCAGGTGTGAAAGGGCTTCTCCAGTGGGGCTCCAGTGGTGGCAGGATGGGACAAGCCCCGAGGCAGGAGGCCAGGGCACCAGCTGGCAGGGCCTGGCCCGGAGCCCTGGTGCCCAGACTTTAGCTTGGTTCTCTGGCAGAAGCTGCTTTTCTCCCCTCCCTGCCTTGGTTTTTATGGTCTCCGGGGAAGCAGGTTCTGGGCTGGAACAGAAAGGGCAAAGCAGCCCTGTGCCCAAGCCAGGGTCAGCTACTAGGGTGGCTCACGGAGTGAGGGGGGTCAGTGTCCCTCCCAGCAGCGTGGGGTCCAATGGCCCCACGCCCTTGGTTCTGGCACCAGGTGGCCCCTGAGGCTAGTAGAGCCCTGCTCTGTGAGGAGACCGGGCTGAGGAAGCAGAGTGAAGCCAAGAGCTGCCCCCTATCTCAAGATGGGAACGTTCACCCCTGGGGACAGATGGGGGAAGGCCCATGCTGCACCTTGCCAGACTGTCACCATCCTGCACTTTTTAGCCATGTCAAACTATTGCTCTCTTCCCCACCAAAAAGAAAGATGAAAGATAAAAAACAAAAAACAGTGCTGGTTGCACAAGAATGTGAATGTTCTTAATGCCACTGAACTGAACCGCATCCTTAAGAAATGGTTTAAGTGATACACCTTTTGTTATGTACCTGTTACCACATACACACCCCTCAGCAATAATGTTGCAATGCTTTTATATTCTAGTGCAATGATTTTAACACTGCACGTGTATCATTCACACATGTTTTAAGTTTTAACAGTTTAATATGACTTTATATTAAGTATTAAAAACTAAAGTGGTCTTTTAAATACTGTTGACATGTGGCTTTTTTTCAGAGTTTTTCCCCCAATTGTAGTTGATATTTAATATTATTTTATATTAGTTTCAGGTGTACAGCATAGTGTGAGACATTTATATAATTTACGACATGATTCACACATGTATTTCTATAGGATAAACGCCAACTTCTTCCATGCCACATGTATGGATCCTACAAGTACTTCCTACTAAGTCAACAAGCTACAGTTACAAGAGCATTAACTGGTCCAGAAATTTGTGAAGGAATTCTTTAATGTCCTTCCTCCGAGATTCAGAAACGACAAATGGAGGCTTAGGCCAGACAGGATTTTGCTAAAACCTGGTCTTCCCCCTCTCTCTCCTCTCCTTTCTCTCTCTCAGTCCAGGCAGGCCAGCCATCCCCCTCTTGTCCTCCCCCTGCCCCAGAGCTCCATCCTCCCTTCCCTCTGGGCTCCTGAGCTCACTTCCTCAGAGAATGTGGCTACCGTGGTACAGGCTAGCTTCACCACTGCAAGGCATTTCTGTTTCAACTCCTGACTCTTCAGCTTCGACCCCCAAAGTATGTCTTTGTCAATGTACAGAATTTTTGTAAGATTTAGTTGAGCCAAATTGATGGTGTAGGGCAGGGAGCAAGATCTATAAAACTCTGGAGAATAAATTTCGAAGCTTCTTTAAGCATTTGAGATTAAGGAGAGAACCTAAGGAAGATAATAAGAGGGTGGGAGAAAGGAAGGCAGGGATTGGATTAGAAGATTCTGTGCTCTTAAGGGTCTGGTCTGGTTGTGTTTTTAATGCTGAAGGAACAATGACTTGTTCCGAAGCTGCTTTAGAGTGTTCCCGAATCACAGTCCCTGGCACTGGGGAATGGGACGTTGCATATGGAGAAGAAGAGAATGGGCCCCTGCTGCAGACCTTGCATACAGATTAATCCCAAGTATCTCACAGAGCGTGTCAGCTGTTAGCCTGGAGCCTGGCTGGGTCTGAACCCTTACCAGCTTGGGGCTCTCATTAGTTCCTGACCGTCTCTGCCTCCGGTTCCTCATCTGTAAAATTGAAATAATGAGTAGAGTTTTTATGAGGTTTAAATTAGTTAATATTTTTAAGTGGTTAGAACTTGGCAAGTACTCATTTAACTGCTTGTTAAACAAGTCAAAATGTAAAAAGCTTGCCCTAGCCAGTTTGGCTCAGTGGATAGAGCATTGGCCTGTGGACTGAAGGGTCCCGGGCTCGATTCCGGCCAAGGGCACATGCCTGGGTTGTGGGCTCGATTCCCAGTAGGGGGCGTGCAGGAGGCAGCTGATTAATGATTCTCATCATTGATGTTTCTATCTCTCTATCCCTCTCCCTTCCTCTCTAAAATCAATTTAAAATATTTTTTAAAATGTAAAAAGCTAAATTCAACACTTTAGGGAGCATTTGAAATCTTGCTCCCCGCATCTGTCATCAATTTGGCTCAGATAAACTCATAAAAATTCAAACCAACCAACAAACATACAGAAAAAAATAGGTAAAGGGGGAAATGAAAAAAAATTTTAATTTAAAATAAAAATAAATAGCCCAGCCGGCATGGCTCAGTGGTTGAGTGTCACCACTTCAATTCCCAGTCAGGGCACAAGCCTGATGGCAGGCCCCATCCCCAGTAGGGGTCGTGCAGGAGGCAGCCAATCAATGTCTCTCCCTCATCGATGTTTCTATCTCTCTCTCTCCCTTCCTCTCTCTGAAATCAATTTTTTAAAAAATATTTTTTAAAAAAGAAGGAAATCTTACCTTAAAAAAAGGGGGGGGGCAAACTATAAAGCAAAAGCTTGATACATTGGAATATAGTAAAAATAAGAACGTGACTCACACATGTGAGGATCAGGGAGAAGAACAGGTAAGCAGACTGGCATATTCACACAGCGGAATACTTACCAAGTGAAAGGAATGGACCACTGACACAGGCCACGACTTAGAAGAACCTCACTCACAACACTGAGTGAAAGAAGCCAGACAGAGAACAATACAGACACAAAACTATACATACCGCACCATCCCTTTCATGCAAAAATCCAAAAAGGGGAGTGGGGAGCAGGGAGACAAAATTAATGTATGGTAACAGTTTTCATACTGTGGACGAAAGGGGCCACATGCTGACCTGACAGGCTAAGGGAAGGCCTGCATGGCAGTCTTGCAAACTCAGAGACCTAAAGTAACCTGCAAAGGATGGTCTGAAATTAAACTTTAACTAAAAGCAGTTATGGTGGCAGTTATGTTCTAGGCCGGTATCTTCACTGACAAGGTCAACCTTTACCTTAACTGAGCCTATCTGTCTTTTTGCATCTATGATAACACTAGTGGCCCGGTGCATGAAATTCGTGCACATTAAAAGGGAATTAATTAGGGGAAATATTTTAATATTGCTATTTGTGTGAGACCCAGACCTGGCTAGCCCCACCCCCGTCAAGCCCCGCTGGGCAGGAGGCACAGCTGAAGGTCCCCCAGCCCGGTGCCAGGCAGGGGGCACAGCCTCAGGTCCCCCGTCAAGCCCCGTTGGGCAGGGGCGCAGCCTCAGGTCCCCTGGCCTGGCCTGGTGTCATGCAGCCTCAGGTCCCTGCTAATCGCTCATTACAGCTCATTATGGGAACCCCACCTCCACTGTGGGCACAGCCATCTTGTGATGGTGTAATGGAGTAAGGGTCAATTTGCATATTACCTCTTTATTATATAGGATATCCTTGAAATGTCTGGGTAATTTGTAACTTCCCTTTTTCTGAACCCCTTAGGGCACAACCTAATGTGCCTAGGCACTAGGACAGATACCACAAATTCCTTCATTGTTATTATATTAATTGTTGACTGTTGGCTATTTTATACCCACCTAAGTATGTGTCTATTATTTTACTTTTTATCAAATCCCAGAGGTTTCTTCCGTCTCTCTGATCTATCACCAATGGATTTCATGTAACCCACCTACATCTCCTCCTTTGATTGCAATGTATAAAACCAGAGAAAAAACCGCCATTCTCTGGAGCATAATCCTAATCCATTAAGATACAGCTTCCCAGCAATTGTCGACAGTTTGGCTCAAATAATCTGACAAAAATTCTTTACAGGTTTGAATGTTTTTACATTAACAATAGTGACTATGGTACTAGAATGAGAGAACTGACCAGAGGGAGCAGGAAGGGACATATGGGGGTAATGGGAGGCTAGAAGATCTTGGTTTGGGTGTTGGTCGCATGGTTGTTTATGATTGTCAAAATCCATTGAACACTGCTTAAGCTCTGTGCATATTATTGTGTCTAAACAATATCTCAAATTTTAAAATGTCATTTAAAGTACAAGGACTTATATATGATTTTAACAAAGAAAAGCGTGAACGATAGAACTGTGGGGAAATGACTAGGAAATATATGAGGGGAGCTACTGAAAGATAGGGCCATGTCAGTGGGAATCGGTTGTGCAGACTCATCTTGGTGTGGACACTCCGTCCCCAGGGACAAGTTGCTCTCTCCTCCTCCTGGTGTGGGAGGAAGGGGCACCTTCATAAGGGAAAGGGGTGCCCTGCTTTCATTTAACAAAGAAATGGGGGAGGGAGGAGAGGGGACAGAGAGCGCTTGCTGCCCTGGCTGATTCTCAGGTGCCTTCAGCTCAAAATCTTTATGTCTAAGTGGCATATTTTGGAGTGGCATATCCTGACCCCCTTCCATTTAGACCAGTGGTTCTCAACCTTCCTAATGCCGCGACCCTTTAATACAGTTCCTCATGTTGTGGTGACCCCAACCATAAAATTATTTTCGTTGCTACTTCATAACTGTAATTTTGCTACTGTTATGAATCGTAATGTAATTATATATGTGTTTTCCGATGGTCTTAGGCGACCCCTGTGAAAGGGTCCTTCGACCCCCAAAGGGGTCGCGACCCACAGGTTGAGAACCGCTGATTTAGACTGTGCACATTGTTTCTGCATTCTCTTCTGGTTTGTTTCTTTGTTTGTTTTCATCCTCACCTAAGGACATGTTTATTGATTTTAGAGAGAGGGGAAGGGAGACAGAGAGGGGTAAACATCTATGTGAGAGAGAAACATCAATTGGTTGCCTCCAGTATGCACCCCAACTGGGGATCGAACCCACAACCTGAGTATGTGCCTTGGTTGGGAATCCAACCCAGGACCTTCTGGTGTAAGGGATGACGCCCAACCAACTGAGCCACCCAACCAGGGCACACAGTCGTGTTTATGTTTATACACACACACCAAAAAAAGAAAAAAGTCAGCATCCCCTCTGCATAGTATGTGCCACGCCCAGCAGGTTGTCATCGCAATGGCACATTGACAATGTCACAGCCTCAGCTGGGGGAAGAGATTTATTTCAGTCACCACTCCAGACTCTTACCTGTCCCCACGGAGGCCCTGGCACCCAGGAGGCAGTGGGTATGGGAGAGAGAGAGGCACAGAGCACCCTCACGCAGCTCTGCCTGCAGGTCACATCTCCTCACCTCCTGCCCTTCTGTCATCCCATCTGTAGAATAGGGGAGGTCCCTTCTGACCCCAGACTTGACTGACTCCTGGAGCACCAAGAAGTGTGGCCTAGAAGTCTGGTTGGGGCCAGGTCCCAGGGCTTTCAGCTGCAGGTGCCATTGGGCAGATGTGAGGGGGGCGGGGCTGGAGCCTGGGCACGACAGGTGGCTCGTGAGGAGGGAGCAGACACTGAGCAATTGCCCCCACGCCTAGTCTCCCAGGCAGCTAACAGCTGAGCTGCTCTTAAAGTCCGGGCGAGCCTGGGCTAGTCTTAGCAGCTATTTATAACGCACACGCCTCCTTATTTGGCAGCTGAATGCACTGCTGGGTGTTGGGTCTTCTTTCCGGGCGTCCGCTGCCTTCCTGAGGAGCTGTCCGGCTCTGGGTGCAGCTTTGGCTGCCCAGGGCTGCCCACAGCTGGCACTCAGCCCCGGGTGTCCTACCTCTTCCAAATGCTGCTGAATCCATTGTATTTGGTTGTGTTATAATACACAGAGCATAAAACTTTCCATCTTGCCCTGGCCGGCTTGGCTCAGTGAATAGAGCAGCGGTTCTCAACCTGTGGGTCGCGACCCCTTTGGCAGTAGAACGACCCTTTCACAGGGGTCGCCTAAGACCATCCTGCATATCAGATATTTACATTACGATTCATAACAGTAGCAACATTAGTTATGAAGTAGCAACGAAAATAATTTTATGGTTGGGTCACAACATGAGGAACTGTATTTAAAGGGCCAGAAGGTTGAGAACCACTGGGATAGAGCATCAGCCTACAGACTGAAGGGTCGCAGGTTCGATTCCAGTCAAGGGCATGTGCCTGGTTTGCAGGCTCAATCCCCAGTGGAGGGCATGCAGGAGGCAGCCGATCAATGATTCTCTCTCATCATTGATGTTTCTATCTCTCTCTCCCTCCCCTTCCTCTCCAAAATAAAAACATTTTTAAAAAAATATTTTAAAAAGAACTACTGCCAGCTTCCTTCCCACACCATCCTGGCTCTCTGTGTCACACCTGTGTTCTGCAATCTGTGGCAAGGGTAGCCGCTAGCTCAGTTTACCTGAAACAGCTGCCCTCACTCCCAACCAGTCTGGCTTAAAGGCTGCTTCCCTGAGCTCCCTTCACACCTTGCAGGTGCCTTGACCAATGCACATGCCCCAATAAAAGGCTCTGGGATCTGCCTCTTCTCTCAGGTTCGAAGCTGCATGCACACAGGGGCTGCTTTTTTTCATCTTGTATTGCCCGCCATCCACCCATTCACTCATTAGGCCTCTATTTGTTGAACTGCAATGATGTGCCAGACTCTATTCTATCCTAATCTGAATGAACACATGCCTCAGAAATGGGACTATTTGACATTCATTCATTCATTCATTCATTCATTTATTCATTCTACTCATATTGACAGTGATAGATTCTGAAGGTACAACACTAAGCAAATAGAAATACAGTCCCTGCTCTCAAGACCTTATGGTGGGGAAAAGACAGTCACATAATCTCACATGAAGAAATGTAATGTTGCCATCATGGCAGGTGTTACTAAGGAAGGGGAACTGGAGTGTGAGAGTGGGTCAAGGGGGGTTGGACTTGGTCAGAGCACTTCCCCAAGAAAGTGGCACTTGAGGTGCTGGTTGGGTAGCTTAGCTGTTAGCACACTGTCTCAATTCACCAACGGTGTGGGTTCCATCCCTGGTTGGGGCACATGCAAGAATCAACCAGTGAGTGCATAAATAAATGGAACAATAAATCGATGTTTCCCTCTCTCTCTCTCATTCTTCATCTCTCTCTCTCAAAATCAATCAATTCTTTTTTAAGTGGCACTGAGCTGAGATCTGAAGGTTAGGAAGAGAGGAGAATAGCATTTTAGAAAGAGGGGACAGCATGTGCAAAGCCTTGAGTCATATATGGGTCAAACGGCTTTTGGCTCCAAGAAACAGGACATCTGACTGCTGATGGCTTAAACCAATTGTGTTTATTTTTTCACAAAAGAAGAAGTATGGAGGTGGCCTGGCCAGGTGGCTCAGATGGTTGGAGCATCATCCAGTTCACCAGAAGGCTGCGGGTTTGACTTCTGGTCAGGTCACATTGAGTTTCTCTCTCACATCTATGTTTCTCTCCCCACTCCCACCCCCCATTTCCTTTCTCTCCCTAAAATTGATTTAAAAAATTTGCCCTGCCCAGCAGCCGGTGTAACTCATTTGGTTGAGCATCACCCCATGCACCAAGTGGTCATGGGTTCAATTCCTAGTCAGGGCACATGCTGGGGTTGTGAGCTCAATCCCTGGTGTGTGTGTGGGGAGGGGGGGCAGGGGGGACGTGTAGGAGGCAGCTGATTGATGTTTCTATCTCTCTCTCTCTTTCTCCTTCCTCTTTCTAAATTAATAAAAACATGAAAAAAATGTTTTTTTGCCCTGTCAGATGTGGTTCAGTTGGTTGGAGCGTCATCTTGTGCATCGAAGGGTCATGGTTCAGTTCCTGGTCAGCACACATACCCAGGCTGTGGGTTCTATCCATGGTCCGAGTGTGTGTATAAGAGGCAACCGATCCATGTTTCTCTCTCACATCAATGTTTCTCTCACTCTCTCTCTCTCTCAAATCAATAAAAAACATATCCCTTAGAGCAGTGATGCTGAACCTATGACACCCAAACTCCACCCATTCACTCATTAGGCCTCTATTTGTTGAACTGCAAGGTGACACGCGAACTCATTTTTTTGGTTGATTTTTCTTTGTTAAATGGCATTTAAATATATAAAGCCAACGACCCCGCATCCCTGCACCCCCACACGCAGTGAGGGGCCAAGAGCAGAGCAAGTGCAGACCCCAAAAGAGCAGGGACCCTCGGGGCAGGCAGCACCAGCCGTGCTGAGTGCGGTTCTCCCAGCACTTAAGGACCTGCGCTGGCCGGGCCCACGGCATGAACGGACCAGCACATGGTGCAACGGGAGCCCTGCGTCCTCTCCACACACGGGACCTTCAGGGGCACAGGATGCCCGCTGTCTGGATCAGCTCCTTGGCTGCCCCCTGTGACCAATGTAAAAGCCTATTTTTTAAAAAGTACATAGAGATCAACGGACGGACTTATATGCAAGCATATAGGCCTAACCAATGGACACGGAGAACAGGGGGGTGAGGGCATGAGTTACTCCCCCCCAATAGGGGGTAATGTGGGGATAAGGACACATATGTAATAACTTAATCAATAAATTTAAAAAATAAAAAATAATGCTAAAATTAGACACTTCATGATTAATCAACAATCCCCTAAATTGGGGCATTTGTACATTTCCAGTTGTCATATAGAACATACACCTAAACTCAAACCCTCCATTTAAAAAAATTCTTTACAGGTTGAACGTTTTTTTTTAATGTTAACACTAAAGGCCCAGTGCACGAAATTCAGCTGTCAGCCAGGCACTCCCTCCCTTTCCCCGGTCAGCCCCACCCCCTGGTCGAACTCCCGGGGAGAACTCCTGGTCGAGGGAACAATGTGCATACTACGCTTTTTATTATATAGGATTACTTACTTGACAGCTTATTCTTCTGAATCATTGAGGTCTCAGTTCAAATATCTTAGGAAGGCCTCCCCTGAAAATCCTATCTAAATGAATGAATAAATGAATGCATTCACTAATGCCATCATCCCCTAAGACTGTACCTGGAAGAGGCTATTTCCTAAAAAGACAAACAATAGGGCTAGCCGGTTTGGCTCAGTGGATAGAACGTTGGCCCATGGACTGAAGGGTCCCAGGTTCGATTTCGGTCAAGGGCATGTACCTTGGTCACAGATTCAATCCCCAGCCTGGTCAGGGTGCATGTGGGAGACAACCAATCGATGTGTCTTTTTCATGTCGATGTTTCTCTCACTCTGTCTCTCTTCCTCTCTTCCACTCTCTAAAAATCTATGGGAAAATATCCTAGGGTGAGGATTAACAAAACAAACAAAACTACAAAATCATGTTGAAAGAAATAAAGAAGCTCTAAATAAATGGAGAGGGAAACTATGTTCATGGATCGGAAAGCTCAACATAATAAAGATATCAATTAAAAAAAAAAAGACAACAAAACTGCATTTTAACCAAACAAGGCTGAGGAATTCTTGATCTGTTCTCTCCATCCATTTCTTAGGGCTCAAGAGCTCTCTAGAAATGGACAATTGCTATGGAGATTAGGCTGCTCTCTCCAGTCTCCCTCCCCCCTTTCCTGGAAGCAGGATTTCACTAGGACATCATTTGCTCTAATGACCGACACACACACACACACACACACACACACACAACACACACACACCTCACCACACACTGCAGTCAAGCTTTCTGTTAAATCGCAGTGTAGGCACACGTGTATAAACAGGGGTAGTTTCATTTGCAATTTATAAGCCACACACATACAAAAACAACAAAGTAAAGGTTAAAACAGATAACGTTTTTTTCTCTGGATTCTTGGTATTTTAAATGATTACGAGCAGCCCTGTGCCCCAGGCCCGTTCTGTACTTTTGGAGATTATCTGTTGCTTTCAGCTCACAGCGGGCGCTGGGGCCACAGCATTAGCATTCTTGGCCCCTCCCTCAAAGAATGCCCTCAAGCAGCAGCTGGTCTTTGGTCAGCACGAGGCTTCTGGGGGTGGAAAGGCTGAGATTGCCGTTTGGGCCGGAGGCACTGAGCTTGCTCCAAGTTTACCTCATACTTGGGTTCCCATCCTTCTGAGTGGGTGGGGGAGCTGGGACTAGGGCGAGGCCCCATTGGGTTATTTGTCTATCATTCCTGCGTCTGTCCATTGGTTTATCTACTCATTTGTTTGCTTGATACATTACTTTAATCCTCTACTCTGAACCGGGACTGAGCTAAATACAGAAGAGGAAGAGCTCCAAACTTTGCATTAGACTGGTGTGGGGGAGGGGAGGGCTCCTTCAGAATGTTTCTCGTCAAAAATAGACAATCCAGCCCCAGTTGGTTTGGCTCAGTGGATAGACTGAAGGATCCCAGGTTCAATTCTGGTCAAGGGCACATGCCGGGATTGCGGGCTCTCCCTCTCCCTTCCTCTCTGAAATCAATAAAAATATATATATATTTAAAAATAGACCATCAAGACTGCCAGATGTCAGAAGGGAGGGCTGTGGGGACGACCGGAAGAGATTAACCAAAGAATTTATATACATATATGCTAGCCCATGGATACAGACAATTGGATGGTGAAGGCCTGGGGTGGGGCAGGGGCTTGGGTGGAGGGGGCATAGGGGAAGAAAAATGGAGGACATCTGTAATACTGTCTACAACAAAAACAAAATTTAAAAAATAGATCATTAGATTCTAAAGTTCATATGTAAAAATAAATAAATGAGAACACTCCTGAAAAAGAAAATAATATAGCCCTAACAGATATTAGATACCTTTGTTAACGTAAAAAAGCCGTTGAAACCTGTAAAGAATTTTTGTGAGTTTATTTGAGCCAAACTGTCGACACAGGCTGGGAAGCAGAACCTCAATGAATTGAGATAATGCTCCGGAGAATGATGGGGTTACATTTATATTTATACATTGCAATCAAAGGAGGGACGTAGGTGGGTTACATTAAATTCATTGGTGATAGATTAAGGAGGAGGGATAAAGTAAAGCAGGGAAACCCCTGGGATTGGATAAAAAGTAAAATGATGGACACTTCCTTGGGTGCAGGACAATTAACATGTTAATGAAGGAATTTGTGGCTCTGTCCTGGCGCCCAGCACATTTGGTTGTGCCCCAGAGACTCCAGAAAAAGGGAAGTTACAAGTTACCCAGACATTTCAAGGGTATGTTATCACAGATGCAAAAAGACAGATAGGCTCAGTTAAGGTAAAGGTTGACCTTGTCAGTGAAGATACCGGCCTAGGACGTAACTGCCCACCATCACTGCTTTTAGTTAAAGTTTAATTTCAGACCATCCTTTGCGGTTACTTTAGGTCTCTGAGTTTGCAAGACTGCCATGCAGGCCTCCCCTGAGCTTGTCAGGTCAGCATGTGGCCCCTTTCGTCCACACCTTCAACAATAGTGTGGTTACTAGGATTTAAGTAAAGAGAACAAAATAGGATGTTTGCAAACAGACTCAAGTCTAAGAGTGTAACCTGCCATAAAGTGGCACCTCAAGAAAGATAAGGCTCTTCAACAAATGGTGCTGGGACAACTGGGTAACCATCTGGGAAAATCAAGATAGTCCTACTACCTGTTAAAAGACAAAATTCAACCGAGTACATTTGAAGATGTAATTGGCGTTCAGTCATTCATGAATGCATCCCATCTAGCGATTTAGGACACTCAAGTTGTACACAATGGGAGTTTTTCATAGGCAGGAAGAGCATGGCACTAAGCAGTTAAGAGTGGATTATTTCAGGGCAGGGCACCTTTCCAAGGCTTAGCAGAAGGCAGGGGTCTATCAGGCAGATAACCTCCCTAGTGTGGATCAGGAAATTCCAGACTGATTGATTAAGTTCCTGGGAGAGGTTAGAACTGCAATTAGAGCAGGTATTTGTGGACCAAAAAAAAAAAAAAAAGCCACATGCTAACCTGCCCTCAGGGAAGGCCTGCATGGCGGTCTTGCAAACTTAAAGACCTAAAGTAACCACAAAGGAAGGTCTGAAATTGAAACTTTAACTAAAAGCAGTTATGGTGGGTAGTCATGTCCTAGTCCGGTATTTTCCCTGCTGAGGTCAATTTTTACCTTAACTGAGCCTATTGTCTTTTTGCATCTATGATAACATGTCCTCTGGTGGTCAGTGAGCATCATGCTCATCATAGCAACCAGTTAAACAGTCGGAGGGACACTTAGCATATTAGCCTTTTATGTATATAGATTGTTCCTGCACCCACCTAAGTATGTGTCTATCGTTTTACTTTTTATCCAATCCCAGAGGTTCCCCTGCCCTGCTTTGCTTTCTCCTGCCTCTCTAGTCTATTACCAATGGATTTCATGTAACCCACCTTCGTCCCCTCCTTTGATTGTAATGTATAAAAACAGATGAAAAGCTGCCATTCTCTGGAGTATTATCCTAATCCATTGAGATACTGCTTCCCGGCAATTGTCGATAATTTGGCTCAAATAAACTCACAGAAATTCTTTACAGATTTGAATGTTTTTACGTTAACATATTAAATCTAGGTTTGGTATCATGGCCTTTCAGCATAAATGAAGCCTTTTTGGGCTTATGGTTTTCTGTTTAACATGTGTGGACAAAAAAGCTCAGGAGAGGCCTGCATGGTGGCCTTACAAACTCAGAGACAGAAAGTAACCACAAAGGATGGTCTGAAATTGAAACTTTCTAACAAAAGGTGAGTCATGGCAGGCAGTCATGTCCTAGGCCTGTATCTTCCTTGGCAAAGGCCAAGCTTTACCTTCCCGGTGTCTGTCCATTGTCTTTTTGCATCTAGGATAACATACCTTTGGAAGGTCAGAGTAATCCCCCTTTTTTCTAGACCCCTCAGGGCACAACCTCCCACCAGAATAGGAAACCAACCATAGAGCCCCTCGTTGTTATCTTGTTCTGCACATACCACCTCTAAGTGTTAACTGTCCTGTACCCACCCATGTAAAAGTGTTTGAGTCTCTGTTTTACTTTTTAACCCAATCCCAGAGATTTCCCCACTTTGTTTTCTCCTACCTCCCTAGTCGCTTGCCCAGGGATTTCATGTAACCCCCCTTAAGTCTTCCCGTTTGATTCTGATTTGTAAAATAAGTGGTAAAACTGCCATTTTCTGCAGCATTCTCTTAATCTGTTGAGATTTTGCTTCCTGGCAATTGTCATCAGTTTGGCTCAAATAAACTCCGAAAAAGTATCTACAGGTTTAGATACTTCTTACGTCGACACATGTTATATCTGGACAAGTTACAAAAGGATCACAAATTTAAATGTTTTTTAAACATATATTTTATTGATTTTTTTTACAAAGAGGAAGGAAAAGGGATAGAGAGTTAGAAACATTGATGAGAGAGAAACATCAATCAGCTGCCTCCCGCACACTCCCTACTGGGGATGTGCCCGCAACCAAGGTACATGCCCTTGACCGGATTCGAACCTGGGACTCTTCAGTCCGCAGGCCGACGCTCTATCCACTGAGCCAAAACAGTTAGGGCACAAATGTAAATTTAATAACTCAAACCATAAAATTACTAGGAAAAAGCCCTTGCTGATAGCTCAATTGGTTGGAGCACCCTGATACACCGAGTTTGTGGGTTTGATCTCTGGTTAGAGCACATACAAGAATCAACCAATGGAGAATTTGAGATCTTGCTTCCCAGACTATGTCATCAGTTTGGCTCAAATAAATTCATGGGGGGGAAAAAGAATCAACCAATGAGCACACAAGTAAGTGGAACAACAAAGTGGAGAAGACACTTACAATAAGATACTGAGAGGGTTAACAGGAGTCCAGTGGGAAGACAAAGGCAGGCGGAACATAGGAAGGGCAGACATGGCAGTCGGAGCAAGCCTAACACGAGAAACCAACCATGCTGAAAAAAATACAATGTTTTTGGATACAGAGCGGGAGGCATGGGAAACCACGAGAGGGCCTGCAGTAACAAGGTACACATTGAAACAGAGAAAGTTCAGGTCCGTTGCTGGGCAAGAACAATAAGGGAATCAATCAGGTGATGACACAGGTCGACATAGAGCAGGCTTATCGCAAACATATACCCCTGGACTACAAGGCTTAACGGGCAGCCCATTACTGGGTCTCCTTCCCCGTGCGGGGAGTCTGAATCTGCTTGTAACACATTTTCCACACTTTTGCTTAAATCTTCTAGCCTGGGGAACCCAGTCTTCGGCGTCTCAAGATATGACCCTGGGAAAACACCTTGGCTCACCGTTCCGGTTATCAATACAAAATCCAGAAACCACGGAATTAGACTGCCTTAAAAACCACATACAGGGAAGCAGGGTCCGGCGAGGTGGAGAAAGGTATACAGGGGGATAAATGGTGATGAAAGGAGACTTGACTTGGGGTGGTAAACAAACAATATAGTGTACATTGTGGAATTGTGCACCTGGTGTTGTAACGTACCCCTCGAATCACAGAAGGACGCCTCAAGAAGTTGAATTAAAGAGTCACATTTATTGTAATCCGGGACTATGAGGGGCCATTCCCCAAATCTCATAGTAATAAGATGGTCGAAAAACCAGACTTATATAGGCAAAAATCACAAAGGTATTGATTATATCCCAGGGTTTGGAATGAGGACCCTGGTTTGCACAAAGCAGTTACAGAAGTGAGACTGAGTCGATTAGTTATCTACGAAGATTAATTATAGTTTTGGGTCTTGGGACCACTGAGTTGACAGAAACACATTATCTAGAGCCCTCGGGTCTTGGGACCACTGAGCTGCCAGGAACACATTATCTAGAGCCATTGAGGCAATTTAGAGTAATTGTGCTGTCCTGGTCTTGGGACCACTGAGTCAACTGGAACGCATTATCTGGAACCCTCAGGTCTTGGGATAATTGTGCTGTCCTGGTTCCCAGGTACAGAGGAATGTGCTTTCTAAAACCAGTAAGATATCAATGGGATAGTCATTCAATCGAATGGGATGATGTATACAATTCAGAAAATCAAAATAACTTTTCTATTGTTAAACAAAGCAAATAAGTACAGAAGCCAAACAGCAGGGTTAAAGTTAAACTACAGTTTCTACTTGAGAAGATTGCTACCATACTTCACTGGAACCTGTATAATTTTGTTAACCAGTGTCTCTCCAATAAATTCCATAAAATGAAAAAATAAAACACATACACACACACAAAATCAAAACAGCAACAACAAACTGAGAAACATATTTGCACTTTATGAGAAACAAAATAGTAATTTCCCTAAGCCCATCTAAAAAAATTTTTTTTGTAATATATTTTTATTGATTTCAGAGAGATAGAAAATTTAATGATGAGAGAGAATCATTGATTGGCTGCCTCCTGCACGCCCCCTACTGGGGATCGAACCTGCAATCTGGGCATGTGCCCTTGACTGGAATCGAATCCGGGACCCTTCAGTCCGCAGGCGGATGCTCTATTCACTGAGCCAAACCAGCTAGGGCCCAAAACCATTTTTAACCTGCTGCTACAGAGGGCGTTAGAGATCTTGCTCCCTTACATATGTCATCAGTTTAGTTCAAATAAATTCTTATAAAAACAAGGTGCTCCTACAAACTGATAAGAAAAAGACCAACAACATAATAGGAAAACGGATAAAGGCTATGATATGAATAAGTAGAAAAGAAAATGAGGTGTCTCATAACCTGGTGAGGAATTAGAAAAATGGTAACACATTGCTGGTGGGTGGGACTGTATTGGAATGACCTGTACGGAGGACGTTTTTATAAAATCTGTTCACATGGCTAATGCCCATGCTCCCTGGCCCAGCAATTCCAGTTCTAGGAGTTTATCCTACAGACATAATCTCTCATGTGCAAAATATCATTGTAAAATGTTATTAAATGAAGCACTTTTTATTAGAATAAAAGACTGAAAACAAACCAATCGTCATATACTGTACATCATAATACATCCACACCCACATGATGGAGAACTATGCAACCCTAAAAAAGGAACGAAGATTTCCTTTAGGTTCTGACATGGGAAAAGCTCCAAAATATGTTGGTTGTTAGGTGGGGACCTGGACAAGGTGTATAGCATGGGTCCTCAAACTACAGCCTGCGAGCCACATGCAAATACAAATATTGTATTTGTTCCCATTTTGTTTTTTTACTTCAAAATAAGATATGTGCAGTGTGCATAGGAATTTGTTCATAGTTTTTTTTAAAACTATAGTCCGGCCCTTCAACGTCTGAGGGACAGTGAACTGGCCCCCTGTTTAAAAAGTTTGAGGACCCCTGGTGTATAGTATGCCACTTGTTTAATTGAAAAGAGGAGAAAAGATACAAACATCTGTTTGAATATGCATTCAATATCTCTAGATGCTAGGCCTCTTACACTTCCTTGAATTTTGCAGCCCTCAGCACACCAGCTGAGTATGACTGTGTCCTGTCTGTAGTATTTCCTTTTAAATTAAAAACTCCCTGCCCGGCCCTACCTGGTTTGGCTCAGTGTATAGAGCCTTGGCCTGTGGACTCAAGGGTCCTGGGTTCAATTCCTGTCAAGGGCACATGCCCGGGTTGTGGGCTCGGTCCCCGGTGGGGGTCGTGCAGGAGGCAGCCAATCAATGATTCATCCTCTCATCATGGATGTTTCTATCTTCCTCTCCCTTCCTCTCT
>NW_005367384.1:1805341-1809285 GCF_000412655.1 Myotis brandtii | reverse complement strand
AATGAGCACGTGGGCATCCGAGAAGGCATTAGTAATCGGAGAAGGTTCTCAGCACCCTCACATCACACCATGCAGGTGGCCGCTACTCCAAGCACAATTAAGAATCTAGCTGTGTGGGTACAACTGGTACACCAGAATCACTAATAAATATTTCATGAATGAAAAACATGCATGGGTTGCTCTGATGCTGAACTTTTCTCCCAGAAACCTAAAACAGAGATGAGTCTTTGTTTAGTTTGTTTCCCTATAATACAAAACATCATTATTTCTGTTGGCATGGATGGTGAGCCAAGGCAAAGTAAATTTCTTTTTTTTTTTTAAATATATTTTATTGATTTTTTACAGAGAGGAAGGGAGAGAGATAGAGAGTTAGAAACATCAATGAGAGAGAAACATCGATCAGCTGCCTCCTGCACACCCCCTACTGGGGATGTGCCCCCAACCCAGGTACATGCCCTTGACGGGAATCGAACCTGGGACCTTTCAGTCCGCAGGTCGACGCTCTATCCACTGAGCCAAACCGGTTTCAGCAAGGCAAAGTAAATTTCAAAACATCATAGAATTCTTTCATTCGTCGCTCAATTATTATTGAGCACGTACTATATGCCAGACACTGTTCTAGGGGCTTGGGATACATCTTGTGGATGCAAAAAAAACCATTCAAACCTGTAGAGAATTTTTATAAGATTTTATTGGGGGT
The DNA here is from genome assembly GCF_000412655.1 of Myotis brandtii. Taxonomy (NCBI): domain Eukaryota; kingdom Metazoa; phylum Chordata; class Mammalia; order Chiroptera; family Vespertilionidae; genus Myotis; species Myotis brandtii. The sequence continues at coordinate 1,808,585 of NW_005367384.1, read as the reverse complement.
AATCTGACAACAATCGCCAGGAAGCAAGATCTCAAATGCTCTAGAGAGAATAAAGGTTTTGCAGTCTATGAATTTGAAATTCAGGAGGGAACATAAGGAAGGTGGGAGAAAGTGAGTGGGGATTGGATTACAGATTTAACAAGATTGTGTGCTCTCTTGAGGGTGGTTACACCTTCCAGGGTATTATTTCTGGCATTTCAAAGGTGTGTTAAACCAGATGCACAAGAACAATGGACAGGGCTGGCTGAACACCTTTCACTAAAGTAGTTATAAGCCTGGGGCATGACTACCCACCATGCTCTGCCCAGTTAGATCACCCTTTGAGGTTACTTTCCATAGAATTGACTTTTTAGTCCACAATCTGAACAAAACAGGCAAAGATAACTGCCCTCAGAAAGCTTCTATTCTAGCTAGGAGAGCCAGACAAGAAATAAACATAATGAGCTAATTCTATCGTGATATAGAAAGCAAATACTATGAAATAAAGAAAAAAGTAGAGCAGACTTAGGAGATTGAGAGTGAGGAAACAGGTTGCAATATTTTCAAAGGCAGTCAGAGGAGAAATTAAGATTTGAGAATTTCTGGCCTGGCCGGTTTGACTCAGTGGTGAGAGTGTCGGCCCACGGACTAAAGGGGCCTTCGGCTCTGGCCTGGTAGCTCAGTTGGTTAGAGCATCGTCCCTAGACACCAAAGTCGTGGGTTTGATGCCCGGTCAGGGCACATACAAGAATCAACCAATGAATGCATAAATGAGTGGAACAACAAATTAATGTTTCTCTCTCCCTCCCTCTTGTTAAAATAAATCAATACATAAAAAATATTAAAAAAAGATTTGAGATTTGGCAAAAGCTTGGAAGAGCTAGCCAAGGAACGACCTGGGTATTGAGGCTCCAGGCAGAGGGAATGACTGAGGTAAAGACCCCATGACTGAACGGTGGGGTCAGCATGAGGCCAGAGTTGTTGGAGAGAAGCCCAAATGGGGCAGAATAGCGATGGGGTCTGAGAAGGGGAGGAGCCGCACCACACGGGACCTAATGGGGACTAACCATGATGGAAACTCGCCCTGCAGGACCTGGAGCAGAGGACAGGCTGCAGGGTTGAACTAGAAGATCTAAAATTCAGAGCTCAGCTCAGCTGGGCCTGTGTGGGCTTGTGCAGTGGTGTGGCTGCTGCTGGACCCTCCAGCTAGATTCAGGGCCGAACAGAGTCTGCTTCCCCAAATCTCCTCAGAGACTGCCCCACCCTCTCCTATGCCCCAGGCACGCCAGGCCCAGGAACAGCCCATTCCCGCCCCAGGCAAGCATGTAAATGAGGCTTTGTCCCCTTATAAGGGGCAGGTCACCACCCACTACCCCAGCCATCCTGCTCCGTCCTAGAATCCTTTAGTACCTTCCACGTGGCGCGGAGGATACCCATTTCGTCTGGCCTCCTTCCAAGACCAGCCTTGCAGGTAAGCTCCCTTAACAAACTGGTATCCTTGGAGCTGCCAGCCTCTTTGGTCTCTCAGCCCCGGGATTTACCTAGGAGCTTGGGGACGGCTTTGGGTGCGATCCTCCCTCCATTTTAGCAACACGTGGATTATTTCCCAAGTTCAGGCCCAGGTGTATCTTTGGGAATTGGATCTTTTGTGGTCTCATGTCTTCACATGAGGGCTCTGAGCTGGGTGCCACTGTTCCTGATGAGGGCAGCAGTAAAGAGACAAAAAGAACCCATAATCTTCAAGAAGATTTCCCTAGGATAGAATTGTTTTAGGTGTAAGTGACCCTTTTGCTTAACATAAGAGAAACTTTAAAGCGCTTGCTTTCCCCTTCCCCATTAAAAAAACAACCCAATTTATGACTTGACTAGTAATACCTCACAGATAGACTACCAGAAATACACCAGTTGTCCAACAAAGTTAAATTTACGAACTTGCTGAGGCAGGGGAGGCCATAGGAGAGGGATGGGCGGCCTCGTGGAAAGGGGAGTTGGGGGCATTGCTTACAGGGTTGAAGCTCATGCTGTCCTGAGATGGGACAGTTTAGGAACTGGGCGTCTGGACAATCTTTGGGAGGTGGGAGGGAGGAATGAAGTGGGTCTGGGGAAGTCACTGATAAAAAAGTTGCAATTACTCAAAAGGGACTGTTAGTCCTTCTGCAGCCGTTGGTGTGGCCTTGAGAGAAACATTGTTTTCTGTCCACTTTGTTACTGTCCTGGTTTCAGTTGGGTACATCGTGGTCTGATTATCAGTGGGGTGGATTTTCACTCTCAAGGTAGAGACTAGAGAAACGCAAATTTAAGGGCTTATGGAAACCTGTCTGTGGAAGCTCAGGATTTATTTTTATTTACTTTTTTAGGATTATTATTTTTCTTTTTTAAATCTTTATTGTTGAATTTCCTCATTGACCCCTTCTAGCCCTCACCCACCCCTACCCAGGCCTTCACCACACTATTGTCTGTGTCCATGGATTATGCAAATATACATACAAGTTTATTGGTGGTTCTCTTCCACCATCCACCCGCCCTCTCCGCCTTCCCTCTGAGATTCCAAACTCTGTTCCATGCTTCCATGTCTCTGGATCCACTCCGTTCATCAGTTGTTAAAGCTCAGGACTTAATATGCAGCATCGTTTTAAATATAAATTAGAAGCTGGGATATTTTGGACACCTTTTGTTCATTATCTATTAAGTATTAACTGCGTCGTGAAGCCCAGTGATCAGGGTTTTACATGGACTCATTTAATTTTCGCAACCACCTTTGGGGTAGGTATTGTAAAAATATTTGTTTAAACTTATTTTTAGAGATCAAGCAGGAGCACTAAGAGGTAAGTTAACCTGCTCAAAGACACATTGCTAGGAATAGGAGTTATTGTGTTTATTACTAGGCTCCAGGCACTAAGCTCAGTGGTCCCCACGCTTGTTTTATAATCCTCACATCAACCTTATGAGGTAGCGCCTATTACCATCCCCTTCGAGAGATGGGACAACTGAGGCTCAGAGAAAATGGGTATCTTTCTAGCCCAAATTCCTACAGCTAGTAATTGGAAGAGCCAGTAAGTGGGAAAGTGAATTTAAGCAGATCTCAAATCCCCGCTCCCTCATCGCCACTCCACGGAACCGGCCTCTGCTAGGAAGTACTCCCCCGGGCCAGCCTCTGGAAATTTGGACTTCGGTTCCCGAAGTGGAGCCTGGGGGCAGTAAGGGGTGGGGCCCACCTGGCGGAGCCCGGGCCCCGCCCCTCTGGGCGGGGCCTCCGGGCCACCAA
>NW_005367384.1:1804330-1804642 GCF_000412655.1 Myotis brandtii | reverse complement strand
AGCTTTTGTTATTTCTTTGTATGTTTATCGAGGCTGGCGGTTCTGAGCTTTGTCTGGGAACCGTGTGCCAAGCCAAGCCGAGCCGGGCCGGGTCGGCATCCTCCGCCCTGAGTTTGACGAGCTGCCGTTCCCCTCCCGGGGCGAAATGTTTCTCTTTTTGAAATCCACGCCTCTCTCCGTTGCAGGGAGTCAGAGACCTCCTGCAGCCCGGAGGGGAGGGTTTGTTTTGGTTTGGTATGTCAGAGGAAAAAGTCTTTTTTTTCCCCTTTTAAGTGGTTAGTGGATGACTCTTATAGGAACGTGTATACGCAT
>NW_005367384.1:1803511-1803749 GCF_000412655.1 Myotis brandtii | reverse complement strand
GGGGCCCAGGGGAGCGAGCCAGCGCCTCAATCTCCTTCCTCTCCCTTCCCGTCGCCTCGCCGCCTTCTCCTCCCCGCAGCCGGACCGGAACTATGTGATCCGGAAGTTCCGGTGCCATTGCTGTGTGGGATAAACAGTAATGGCGGAGGCTGCAGCTCCCGGAACAACAGCCAAACCATCAGGAGCAGGAGCGGCAGCGGCGGCGGTGGCAGCGGCCTCCCCCACCCCCATCCCCACA
>NW_005367384.1:1778100-1802653 GCF_000412655.1 Myotis brandtii | reverse complement strand
ATATATATATTTAGAGCATTTAGTTGGATGTTCTGCTTGGGTTTTAAAAAAGTGATCAGTAGGAGCAGAAGCTTTCATTTGCAAAAATCCATCCGAAATGCCGGTTTCATCTGTGTGAGATAATTAAGACGCAAAGATATTCCTAATATACAGAACTCACTGTTCTAGCATTAACAGCGAGATTGAGGCCCTGCCAGTCTTTAACATGATGCAGTTAAGGCATAGATGATAAGCTTAATTGCCTTTACTTTGAGTAACAGGACGGGGGAAGCATAAAGGCTGTTTTAGATAGACCCTAAGAAAGGAATTAAGTGCGGTATCCCCCAAATGGTAATTTAAGAATTCCCATCCATGTAACTACGTGCTGCAGTTGCTTGATATGTTCTGGTTGAGTCTTGAAAAAAATTAAAGTGCTAGTGTAACTTTATATTCCTGAATTTTCCAGCTATTCGCCTTGCAGCCCCACTCTACATTCATACAATGAACTTAATCTCCCTTGAAGATGTGACCTCTTTAAGGACTCCATCCAGTGCCTCCATTTCCCTCGCCATCTCCAACCTAAATAGGCTCGGAAACCTCTCACCAGCCTGACATACTTAGCCTCCCGGTGGTCCTGCTGTGTCTGTAGCGTGAGCCCAACCTGACATCTCTGCACAGAATTCACTGTCACTTCCTGTACTTCACTTTCCCCGCTGTTAGGTGCTTTTTCCTTTTCTGGTTCTCTTTTTCTAGTTCCTCACCAGTAACATCAGAATTCAGAACACAGCTTACCAACTGATTGTTCTTCTTTGCCTGCATTTAGGATCTTTGAGTTAATGAAATAGCCTGGATTGTTCCCAGACCAGTGGTGGTTCTTTGCCCATGAACCAATTGATTTATGTATTAAAGAAATTTACATACCTGAGTAATCTAGTATTTGGGGGGAGAAAACACTACACAGGCTTAGATGTACAGGGTTTTGTTTTTGATTTTTACATAAACCTGTCAATAGCTTGCTAGACAGTTATCTGAAAAAATGTGCAGATTAGTTGATATGTCTTGGTTAACATTGTTTTCAGTTATTTTAGGTACCAACATGATCTATTTAAAAAAACAAACACTTTATTGAACAGAGGAGTATCATGATATCTTCATTTATTCTAGACTTGAGCTCTGAAAGCAGGGCTATTTCTTCATCCTATTTGTAGGTACCTGGCATATTCAGTAACTACTTGAATTGATGTTGATAAATCCACACCTACAATTATCCACTTCAATATAGACTAGTAATGTTCCTCTGCTTTCATTAAAAAACAAAACGAGAAAACACCATTTGTGAATTAGCAAAGACAAAGGACTTAAATGGGACATATGTATATGTCTTTCTGGGACTACCTCATTCAGTTATTCAGTGAATAAGCATTAGCGCCTACATGAGAGTGTGCTAGATGTTAAAGGGAATGCAGAAATGCACTGTATTATGAATACACTTGATCTTAGCCAAAAGCCCAAGAAGTGATAACACTGTATTATAAATAGTTTCAGTGTATTTGATAGCTAAAACTTCTTTGAGTCCAAGATGTGTTCTAGTGTTTGTGTCCATTACCCCCTCATTCCTAGGATTTTGGCTTTCTTCACCTAGAGTATAATACTCTTAGAAGTTAGTACTTGTTTGGAGGATGGATATTTGTTTTTAATTGCTCAGAATCTCTCCAAATTCTATCTTGTGTTTTATTTCTGCAGCTTAAGAAAATCCTAGGTACCTCTTTCTCAAGGAACTGTATTATGCTGCCCCCACCAGGCCGTTTTCCATCTTTTATTGGAGAAATATGAAATAGAAATGCTGTCACTTCTTAGTTTCCTTGAGCGTATGGGGGTTCAAAAATTAGTAAAGAAACATTGTAACTTGCAATTTGTAGTTGTAAGTGTGGTTAGTATAGTTTAAAAATGAAGGAAAAATTTCAGAAGGTCTTTAAGTGCTCTGATATCTGTAGGTGAAATTCATTGCTTACAACTCTGGGTTTGAAGGGACGGTATTTGAAGTCCTCCAGCCTAGGGAGATTTAATTTGCTACTGTCACTATGATTCACCACGGCCCCCAGCTCTCTTCTACAGGGGCACCAGCCGAATTTGAATGGTGTCTTTTAGGAAACAAACCTATTATGTGTACGGGTACCGAGGAGGTAAAAGCAGAATAAAGCATGGTTCTTAACCACCAGGAATTTACAAGCCAGTTTGAGAAATAGGGTACATTAAAATATCAAAGTGAGAAATGTAATAGCAGATTAAGTGATTAAATCTTAAATTAATTAATGATCTGTAATTTTCTATAAATTCCCAAAGAGATTGTTAGATTGTTACGATGCTAGAGGAACTGTGAGCAGGCTAATATATCTTGATCATGCTTAGGCTTCCAAGAGGTAGGTCAGTGGTATGTCTTTATTACCCGACAATGTCTGCTTAGAGTCACAGAATCTTCCAGGTGGAAGGAACTGCAGAAATCTATGGCTCAGAAATCTTCACCTCAGGGAGGGGCAAGCTCAGCCTGGGCAGGGGCATCAGGTGGATTTTAATGGTGTCATTTTTATTGGTTTGGTTTTGGCGAGAAATTCTTGGGAGTGGGTTGCCTTTTTTTGTTATCTGTTATAACTTACACTATCATGCCAGTTGCTTAGACTTACACAGAGATAGGTTGGCAAGAAGGGATTTCACTGTGAGAAATGTCGATAATTCTGGGTATACCAACACTGTTAGTACCACTGCAAGGCAAAAGACAAGAACCTAAAACCCAGACCACACATACCAAGTAAATGTGAAATAATGCTTAGTACCTATTTGGCCCTGACTAACTAGGGCTTGTATTCTAGTGTTTCTGTTGATTCTGCAGTATCAGGTGACTTGGTGCCTGCTTGAATTCCTCCAGTGATGCTCATTATGGACCTCAGGAACTTCTATTGCCGGCGGTTCTATTTCTCAATCCAATCTATTTGTTGACTTATTTTTTACTCTTTTATTTTGAATTCTAGAAAAATTGCCACCCATTATGGATATCAAAAAGTAATATTGGTGTAGGTGTTGCAAAAGTGTGAAGGTAGGGTGTCATGCTGAACATTAAGATGCAGGTATTAGAGAGTTGAGGTCCTTGAAGCAACTGATTGAGGAAACAAGGTTCAGTAAGGTCAGCAGCCGTCAGGTAGTGATTCCTGGATGACTTAATTTGACATAAAGAAGAGCATCATAAACCGAAGTGCAACAATGCACTGAACAAGACCATGGCAGAATAGAGTTTAAGAACAAACCTGAAATTCCAAGTATTGTGCCTGAGATTTAGGAGCTACTGCCCACCTTTATCTCTAGGTAGATGTTTTATCAAGCCTTAAAAACACAGGCATCTCTGACATCAAATTGACCCCAAATAAATAGTGAGGGTATAGGCACTCTTGTCTTACTTAGAATGTAAGAGCAAGTGTTCCCACTGGGGATGGGACAGAAAGCAATTGTATTCAAATAGTGACACTGTTTCTAATGAATAACCTATTTTCAACTGTGGATACTTTTATAGAAACTCAAAAGCATGACTACTCCATAGCAGTGATTACAATGTAGTTATTTACTTGCGTAGTAGTTTTGTTAAGTTTTAATCACCTCACTTAATGCAGTCAAAAGTTATCTATTGGACCCAGCCAGTATGGCTCAGTGGTTGAATGTCAACCTATGAACCAGAAGGTCATGGTTTGATTCCCGTTGAGGGCACATCCCCAGGTTGCAGGCACAATCCCCAGTGTGAGGTGTGCAGGAGCAGCTGATCAATGACTCTCATCACTGATGCTCCTGCTCTCCCTCTCCCTTCCTGTCTGAAATCAGTAAAAATATATTTAAAAAAATTATCTGTTGCTACAGTGTAGCTCAAATTTGGGTGATATGGCTCTCAAACAGCTTTAAAGCTTACACAAAGTAGCCCTGTAGCTGAGAGAAAGTTCAAACCCAAGTTTGATTAGGTTAAGTATAATTTTTTTTTTTTTTTGCTGGGGTAGGTTAAGTATAATTTGACCTACCATGTTTTTTGTTACTGGAGGCCCGGTGCACGAAATTCGTGCACTGAGGTGGGGTGGGCTGGGCTGGGATGGGGTGGTGGTGTTCCTCAGCCTGGCCTGTGCCCTCTCGCAGCCGGTGAGCCCTTGCTCCTTACCGCCTGCCTGCTTACTGCTCCTACCACCACCGCTGCACTGAGCCCGGCTTCTGGCTGAGCAGCGCTCTCCCTGTGGGAGCGCACTGACCACCAGGAGGCAGCTCCTGTGTTGAGCGTCTGCCCCCTGGTGGTCAGTGCACATCAGATTGGTCTGGTGTTCCACCATAATGGTCGCTTAGGCTTTTATATAGATGGATTTGCAGTCCTAGGGCATTTAAGGATCTTAACAACTTTCCACCAGAGTGGTATTCTTTCTTTCCATGTTATCTGCTGTGAAGATCTGCTTGCAGGAAATTGCTGAATAACCTTCCACATTTTAATTGGGGACAGCCTTAGGTAAATGTGAATTTATTTTCTGTGTATCATTCCAAATTAGTGGGCAAAGTGGAATGTGCTTACTGATATTCTACCTACACCCAGGAAATAGGCACTTTTTCCTTTACTCTGTACCAGTGGTGGCAAGGCGCATATTTGGGGAGGTGTAGCCTGCCAAAACTAAATCTTCATAACCCTGCTCAAGAGAAAGACTAAAAGAAGAAAAACTAATCCTAATAAGTCAGTGATGGGATGATGGGGGTGGTGTGTTTTTTGGTTCTACTCACTTTTCAGGATTAAAATGAAACCCTTATTCCCTGATCCACAGAGTCATTTAGAGAAATACAGGTTGCTGCTTGCCTTAGCCCCCTCTTACCCCAGTTATAGATTAGAAGGTCTGAGATAAAGTCTCAAAATGTGCATTTCTAGCAAATCCCCAGGTGCTGTTGGCGATGCTGGTCCGATCCACTTAGCAACCGCTGAGTCCTGCTCTGACACTGAGAGGGAAACTGCTAGTTCAGTACACGGGCACTCCTCTAAGGCACAGGGAGATCGGTCTGCTAATTGAGGACATACAATGATTTCCCTTCTTCCCTACCTTTGCAGCAAATTTTGCTTGTATTGTTACATGTGGCTTTTCAATAATTAAAATAGTTTCTTGAAGTGAAACAAGCAGTAGTCTGACCTGGTCCAGTCTTCATTGTTTCTTGCTTTTTTATTTTTTCCTCCATCACCATTTATTCCTCTGTACCCTCTTCCACCTCCACCCATCCCCCCTCCCCAATCACCACACTGTTTCTTGCTTTTCATCTTAGATATTTATTTATTTATTTATTTATTAGCAGATAGAACTGCCATTATGGCTAAAGTTAGTGAAAAACAAGAATGTACCCATTAGGATTATAACTAGAGAACAGTTGTCAGACTTAACCTGGAAAGATACGATTGACAACATCGAAGTTTAAATTTAAACTTTGTGTCTATAGGCAGCCTCCTGTGGTGCCTTAGTGGATAACTTTATGGTTGTAGTCTAGTTCTACTTTCTTTGTGCATTTTACATGTTTTGTGTAGAATATAATCATGGGTATAGGATTAGTATACAGTACTAGTGTATTGCTGGTGGAATATATTGGTCATGAATTCTTTGAGTATTGGCTCCATCTCGTTTAATCCAGCTGTGTGGTTCCTTGTCTCACAGGTATTTCATGCACGGGGTTTGTAAGGAAGGAGATAACTGTCGCTACTCGCATGACCTCTCTGACAGTCCATACGGTGTGCTGTGCAAGTATTTTCAGCGAGGGTACTGCATTTACGGAGACCGCTGCAGGTAAGAATTTGTTCACCAATCAGTTGTGTTCAGTGGTGGATTTGGAAAAATTAATAAAGTTCATAATCCCAATAGCTTTATAATTTCTAGGGTTAAAATAATGCTTTGAAAAGGACTTCTTAGGAATGTTAGTGCAGTGACAGAAATCTCTCACTTGGAAGGAATATTAATACATTTTAAAAAATGAATTTGTAATACAATCCTAAGTTTAATTAATGCCCAAGGAGCAACTTCTGCAAACCTAGGGATAGGGAGTGGTGAAGGTATGTTTGTGTATGACATTTCCTTTTTAAACCAAGAATGAGATGCATATTGGACCAAGCAGGACTGCTTTCGATTCTCTATGGTGAGAACTGGTTTCAGTCTCACAGGCATTGGAAAAGTGTATTAGGTTGCTAGTTACGAGGGTTTGTCATTCCAACCAAACTTCCCTAAACCTGTCCCCATCCCAGTTCCCAAGAATAATTATAAGTTAAGAGGGAAAGTGCTTCAAGAATATCTCTAGTATCTAATTCAGAATGTTAGGGAACCAAGAGGGATTAATTAAGTAATTTCTGTTTGTTGAATTGGCACCATAATCCTGTTAAGTTGCAATTCAATAATGGTGGGTTCTGCTTCAGAATTGAGTAGAGCTTTCTTTATGTTCCCATTTCAGAAAATATCTAGGTATATGAATATGTTATTTATTGATGCTACACAAATTATCCCAGAATTTAGCAGATTAAAAACAATATCAGTTTCTGGGGGTCTGGAATGTGAAGGTGGTTTCCCTGGGTGGTTCTAGCCCAGACTCTCAGATTTATAGTCAAGATTTGGTGCAGGGCTGTCATAATCTGAAGTCTTGCGGGGCTGGAGGATCACCTTTCAGATGACTGCTAACGGGAGACTAGTTCTCACCACAGGAACCTTTTCTTAGGGCTCCTGTGGTGCCCTCCCGCTTGGCGGCTGGCTTTCCCAGAGCAGTGGTGCAAGAGAGCGCAGGACACAGCCACAATGGCTTTATGACCTCGTCTCAGAAGCCCTCACTGTTGCTTCCACTATGTTCTGTTTATTACAAGCAAGTCACTAAGTCCAGCCCGTGTTCAGGAGGAGGTTGGGCTCCACCTTTTGAAGGGCGGAGTATGGTAAGACAGATTGGCAATGTCATAGCTAATTTGAGTGTCCCTATTAGATAAGAATTGTGTCAACTGTTGGGTTCAAATGCTTAGAGTTCAAAAGACTAAGACATTATTGATGGGTGAGACATTAATGTTAAGTCATCACATATGTTTTATTAGGAAATCTAGCAAAAATAGAGAAAAAAAAGGTCCTTTTCATGTGACTGTAGGAGCTTAGAAATAGAACTGATGTCTGAGAGTAGCAGTCAATAATTTGCTTTAATTTTTTTCATTGCAATATTACTGGAAAGGAAAAAGTGGCACAGTGATACTCTCCTCAGAAAATCCCAGTATGTCCTTAAGTTTTCTTTATAATAAGGCTACAACTCCCTCTTTGGGGAATGATGCTGTTTTGAACTGGATGTAGAGCACTTATGATAAAGTGAAAGGAGTTATGGAAACCTATGTACTGGGGTTCTGCCTGAAAGGGGAGTTGGGTGATATCCTTGGGACAGGCTGATGAGGGTGATTATTACAAGCTGGATTATAAACAGGCAAGGAGGGAATCCTAGGGAGGGTCTGGTTCCATGACTGCTTGTTTTTTGTTAAAATTATGCTTAGGGACTTAAATCTACTTTTCACTTTTACTCTCTAGGGATCTTTTTATACAACTTCACCAATGCCCAGGGTTTTAAAATAATTTAACTCCTCATCCAGGGGATAGTTTATCGTGAAAGATAGTATTCTAGTTCCAGCAGTTCAGAAGTGGTACCACATCAGTGTTTCATAGTGGTGGTGCTGTTATCTAGTGAGGCCAGGTCATCATTGCTCAGGCCTGTTGTGTACATTGTAGGACAGCTGGCATCCTTCGTCCCCACCAAATAAATCCATTAAAACTCCCAGTCATTGTTCCTGAACACACCCCCTGGAGAAAGAGGCAGTATTGCCTTGGTTGACAACTGCTTTGGAGGGGTTTTGCCCTCTGGACCTATTAAATCTCATACATTAAAATCTTTACATCAGACCGTGGAGTGATTGGGAGTAGCGAGTCACAAGCCAATCTAGAGAAAAGTCTCTCTTGCTTAGAACTAGGGGAAACGTTGATAAAATGTCCTTAGGTAGAAATTGGTTGTATGTATCAGAGTTTTTGCAGAAGGTGAAAGAAAAGGTCATTTGTTTCAGTGTTAGCTTAGCTTTAATTCATCACTTAACACTGTGACTAAAAAGATCAGTGGTTCTGTGATAATCCATGAAATAATAACTATTAACAAAACTACTCTCACAGACTGTAAATCTTAATAGATGTGAGAATCCTCTTAAGCAGGGGTTGGCAGACTTGCTCCACAGGGTTAGAGAAGAAATATTTCTGGCTCTGCAGGCCATAAGGGTCTCTTGTAGCACAAAAGCAGCCATGGATAGTACATATAAGCTGATATATTAGATAGGACTAGAGTGAAACTTTACTTTGAGATACTGAAATTTGAATTTCATATAATCTTGTGTGCCATCAAATGATATTTTTTTCAACCACTTAAAGATGTTGTGACCATTGTTAGCGCTGGTTGGATTTGGCCTGAGGGCCTAGTTGGCCATCTCTGCTCTTAAGGAGGTCCATAGTTCACCAAACCACTTTATTGATTTTTTACAGAGAGGAAGGGAGAGAGATAGAGAGTTAGAAACATCGATGAGAGAGAAACATCGATCAGCTGCCTCCTGCACACCTCCCACTGGGGATGTGCCTGCAACCCAGGTACATGCCCTTGACCGGAATCGAACCTGGGACCCCCCAGTCCGCAGGCCGACGCTCTATCCACTGAGCCAAACCCGTTTCGGCCCAAACCACTTTTTAAATTACATTTATTGTGGTGACATTGGTTAATAACAAGTTTCAGGGGTACACTCTTATAATACATCCTCTATAAATTATACTGTGTGCTCAATACCAGTCTAGTCTCCTCCATCACCTTATATTTGACCCTTGAAACTTTTTGGTAAACGTCTTTCAGAATTGTAAGTCTTGGCTTTTACTCTTTTTTTCTTGCTTTGTCTTTACAAATCTTTACTCGGAAACACATTTTATATAGATCTACACTGCACTAAGGGAATAACTTTGTCTGAATAGGTAGACTTGAGAACATATTTTTGTTCTTGTTGTTGTTGTTTAGAACATATGTTTTTTAATGTCTTAGTCTAAATTTAAATACTGTATTTTCTCCTCAATGTAATCCCTTAGAATAAAGTTGTTTTTGTTTGATATACATTTCTTTTCCTGAGGAACTCTTAATTTAAAAGGTTAATGTTCAAAATAAATTTTCATTTAATAGTAGGGACCTCGTTGTATTCACATTTGACTCCTCAGTAGATGGTACTGTTCTTGACGTATGGTGCATGGCTATAACCAGGTGTTGATAAAAAAAAGTAACCCAGTATATTTCTTAAATTTTTAGTCTGTTTTTTTTTTCCTTTTTAGTCTGTTCTTAAAACATTCTTCTCTATACCCATAGAAAATTGTAGAATATTTGAAAGCAAGAAAATTTTTGTACAGATGTGAACTTTCTAGGAAATATTTTGTGCTTTGAAAAACTTACCATACTTTGTTGATTCATTGATAAATTTGCCTTAAAACCAAAATGCGCTTCTTTCAAAAGTTATAATATTTGCAGTTTGATAATCTATTAAGTGTCTAATGACTTTTGAGTCATTTACCCTGAAATCCTTAAAATGAATATGGTAAAGGAGAAAGAACTAAAATATGGGAGTCATATCAATATATATATTGATTTCAGAGAAAAAGGGAGAGATAGATAGAAACATCAGTGATGAGAGAATCATTGATCGGCTGCCTCCTGCACGCCCCACACTGGGGATCAAGCCTGCAACCTGGGCAGTGCCCTGACCAGGAATCAAACTATGATCTTGTGGTTCATAGGTTGATGCTCACTTAGCAAAACTGGTTGGGCTATGCATCTTTTTTTATTAAAAATTTCAAATTTGATTTTAGAGAGAAGCTGATTTGATGGTTTATGTATTTATGTCTTTATTGGTAGATTCTTGTATGTGTCCTGACTGGAGATTGAACCCACAACCTTGGTGTATCGGGATGGCACTCTAACCAACTGAGCTACCTGACCAGGGCTATTTCTGGATATTGACATTTAATTCCCAAAGCCCTGAAGCCTTTCTCTCTGGAGGGGGCATTTAAAATAAATAAAATGTTTTTCTGCTATCCCCTTTCAAGTCAGGGAATTAATCTGAAAAGTGAGGATTTGGGGCTAGATTTCCAAGGTTTCCTGTGGTTTTAAAACTAAATCAGAGCAGTGCTTCTGATAGTGAAAATGTGCTATGTATAGCTCTGGAACACTTGAAAAAGTGGCTACTGCACGGGCCAAGGAACTGAGTTCTAAATTTATTTAAGAATAAGTAGCTAGTCCTAACTGGTTTGGCTCAGTGGATAGAGCGTCGGCCTGCGGACCGAAGGGTCCCAGGCTCAATTCCGGTCAAGGGCATGTACCTGGTTGCAGGGCACATCCCCAGTAGGGGTTGTGCAGGAGGCAGCTGACCGATGTTTCTCTCTCGTCGATGTTTCTCTCTCGTCGATGTTTCTAACTCTATATCCCTCTCCTTTCCTCTCTAAAAAAATCGATAAAATATATTTTTTTAAAAAAAGAATAAGTAGCTAGTCCAGGCTGGTTTGGCTCAGTGGATAGAGCGTCGGCCTGCAGACGAAAGGGTCGTGGGTTTGATTCCGGTTAAGGCCACATACCTCGGTTGCAGGTTCCTCCCTGGCTGGGGCCCTGGTTGGGGCATGTGCAGGAGGCAACCCATCGATGTGTTTCTCTCACATCAATGTTTCTGTCTCTCCCTCTCTCTTCCACTCTCTAAAAATCAATGGGAAAATATCCTCAGGTGAGGATTACCAAAAATAAAATAAAATAAATACTAAAAAAAGGGGGGGGGGAATAAGTAGCTAGATTTGGCCAATTGTTGCCATTTTGTGAAAAGCAGCTTACGATTTACATGAGACCTAGCATACCACTTATTTGACCATTTCATCGTCTACGTCACCTCTAAAATGATGAAAGAATACTTCCGTCACGCTTTTTGAGGAGGCAGTAAGATGATAAAAGCATATTCATGATAGCTCCTTCCTCTCAGTGCTCAGTTTGCATGATTCCAGGCTATGGAATAAAGTGCATTGGCTTTTGTAGCTGATAGCAGGAAACTCAAAATGATTTGTACTACAAAGCAGAGTAGGAATATGAAGGTAACAGTTTGGATTTTAGTAATGGGAACATTTAAATTTATTTTTTGGTAAAATGTGTCCATATTTCCACTTGTTGAATTTGAGTGTCAGCCTTGCTTTGATGAATCAGTCTGTTTTGGCCACACAGTCCAACGTTGTCTGTCCCTTGTCTGTAACCTTGTTCCGCAAGTGTGGTCCCTGGGCCAGCAACGTGAGCATCACGTGGGTGCAGAATAGGTGTCTGCCTTCGAACAATTTCCCAGATGATTCATGTGCACAGCAGTTTACAAAGAACCCAAAGACGGATCAGGGAATAGATATCCTATCTAGAGGGTTCTGCTTAGACTGCGACTACTGACTTAATTTTTTATTTATTTATTTTTTTAGATACGAACATAGCAAACCATTGAAACAGGAAGAAGCAACTGCTACAGATCTAACTGCAAAACCATCCCTTGCTGCTTCCTCAAGTCTCTCACCAGTAGTTGGACCGATTGTTGAAATGAATACAGGCGAGGCTGAGTCAAATTCAAACTTTGCAACTGTAGGAGCAGGTTCAGAAGACTGGGTGAATGCCATTGAGTTTGTTCCTGGGCAGCCCTACTGTGGCCGTAGTGAGTATTTTGAGGAATAAAAACAAGTCAGAGGGCTAGATAGTAGTGCATCAATTAACTGAGTTTTCACAACCTTCTGGTTGCCAGTCTTCACATGCAGCCTAATTGTAATAGTCTAAATGAGTTACCTGAAACTGACAGATGGAGTGAAAGAAACTCAATGAATCCCAATAGTATTGAATTTAGAATGTTGAAAAACTGAAGCCTCCCTTTATCAGTACAGTTGCACAAGAGATACATAAAGAGCTCCCCACCCCCCTTTTACCAGCCTAATCTCGGAAATACCAGCATTAGGAAAAAAAAATTCATTTCTTCCAAGAGTAAGAAAATTAGTTCAGTAAACTGTTCTGGAGTTCAATGAAAGTTCTTTTCAGTTAGGCTCTCGGTTTATCTGCCTGATCCATGTTGGACCTTTACCACTCTCCTAAACATTTCAGCTGCCCCTTCTTGCACTGAAGCACCCCTGCAGGGCTCAGTGACCAAGGAAGAGCCAGAGAAGGAGCCAACGGCCGTGGACACGAAGAAGCAGCTCTGTCCCTATGCAGCGGTGGGAGAGTGCCGCTACGGGGAGAACTGCGTGTATCTCCACGGAGACTCCTGTGACATGTGCGGGCTGCAGGTCCTACACCCAGTGGATGCAGCCCAGAGATCACAGCACATAAAAGTAAGTTTTTAGGATGACATAATGTTAATAGGTATGGGGATTATATTTTTCTTTTCACAGCATTGCCCGTTTGGTTCATTTCAGAGAAACTTTTGGTGAATTGAAATATTGGTCAGTAGGGATATTTTCCTTCTTGGGCTTTTTGAATGCTTTATCAAGAAATAAGGCCCTCACACTAAGAGATTTTTTCTCTAGAGAGAGAAAGGCGAGGGAGAGAGAATACGAACCATTGATGTGAAAGGGAACATCAGGCTGCCTCCTGCATGCCCCCCCTCCCCCAACTGGGGATGGAGATGGCAGCCTGGGTGTGTGCCCTGACTGGGTATCAAACTGGTGACCTCTCCATGCACAGAATGACAGTCCATCCAACTGAGCCACACTGGCCAGGGCTAATTGTACACTTTAAATGAGTGAATTACCTGGTATGTGAATTATATCTCAGTAAAGCTGTTTTTTATGTGCAAATTATGTGCCTGGCACATAATTGCCACCTAATAAATGTTAGTTTCATTCACCCTGTTTTCTGACAGATTATAAATTAGGGCCTTAATCCCAATTGCATTTTCCATCTAGAAATGAGAAAGTCAATAAACTTAGCATGCAAACGGTCTTTAATGAAGATAACAGGGGTTGGCCTGCAGGATTGAGAAAATTGTATAATTTTTCAGTTCCTGAAGTTAAGTCCTTATTGTGTGACTTTTGTGGTAATGTCAAGTCCCAAAATGTCAGTGTACCTGTACTTGTGAACGAACAAAGCTGCTGTCAGATTGGGAACACTAACTCTTCAGCTGACTCTGGTTCTCTGAACACGAGTCATTAACTGTCCAGTGAAGTCTTGCATTGTCCAGTGACTTGATTACACTTCTCTCTCCACTTTTTCCAGTCTTGCATTGAGGCCCCTGAGAAGGACATGGAGCTCTCGTTTGCCATCCAGCGCAGTAAGGACAAAGTGTGTGGGATCTGCATGGAGGTGGTCTATGAGAAAGCCAACCCTAGTGAGCGCCGCTTCGGGATCCTCTCCAACTGCAACCACACCTACTGTCTCAAGTGTATTCGCAAGTGGAGGAGTGCTAAGCAATTTGAGAGCAAGATCATAAAGTGAGACTCCTCCCCAACCTTCGTTTGTGCTTTCTATTTTGGGGAAGAATTTAGTGTCTTGTGCCAACTTTCAAGCAGATGGACCGCATTTAAATGCATGCATTTTACCTTGAAACGGGGGTATTCTTTGAATTGGGGTTTCTTGTTTGTATTTCAGCTAGCTTGTAGGTTAGTTGGTATATTTACTTTTATTTGAATGAGGAAACCCTATGTAACAGTCAGTAGAAGCTTTTTCTGAGGAGATTGTTTAACGGATTAGCCCCTTTAGGCTCAGTGAACAAGCTTACCTAGCTCTGAATGTATGTTTCCTGACGTTTTACATTTGCCACTTTCCTATTTCATCCATTAAGCTAGCCAATAATCCACCATCCTTTAAAGATTGTTCTCATAACTGAACAAAAACAACATAACTTAGAGCAAAGTTACAAGAAATAAATTTATTTAAACGAAAGAAAAAGGAGTCTGTGTGAAATGTCTTCTTTTGTTGCTTATTTTAACCTAAGTTCTATTTTTTTTTTTTTTTTTAATGAACTGGCTAGCCAGTAAGCTGAATTTATAAAGGAGCTTGTCTTGCCTCAAAGGAAATGGTCAGTTGTGTGACAATGTTGGGAGCCCTTTCAGGAGATGCCCACTGACTTGGAGTTTAAGTCTGTAAATCTGGAGGTGACACACCAGGGTGTGTCCTTGAAGAGTGGGCCTGTAAAGGGGAATTTGCACTGCAGCCTGTTCATTGTTTCCCAGGTCCTGCCCAGAATGCCGAATCACATCTAACTTTGTCATTCCAAGTGAGTACTGGGTGGAGGAGAAAGAAGAGAAGCAGAAACTCATTCAGAAATACAAGGAGGCAATGAGGTATGAGCACTGCAGCCTTTTCTTCAGTCAAGATCCCAGCGGAGCTTGGGTTCACTTTGAAAAGAACAGGCTGCGTTATATACTCCTACCTCCTTCCTACCCTTCCTTTTACTTCCCAGGACAGTTTATTTTGTCATCCCCAGTAACACCCATTACGTGTCTTGCCATAGCGCAGTCCTTGGGGTGTGTGCCAAGGGACCATGTTACAATGAAGTCTGTGCTTTTGTAACTAAAGCCCCATGACTAGGGCCCCATCTTTCTCAATCCATGTTATACTTGTCCTATGCTCTTGGGGTGGTGGGGTGCTTTCTAGAAGGTTTTCTCTCTGCTGGATCGGCTATGGTAGAGCTGTTAGATTCTAGTTAGACTTGGACAGAGTATCTGTTTCTAGCTAGTGTTTCATGCATTAGCACACACACCTTTAAACTGACATACCGGTTCTATCCCGAGCTCTTTAGAGAAATCCTGGATGCTAGTTGCATACAGACCTGAAATCCACTGTGAATAAGGGTTGCGATATTTTCCTTTCCAGCAACAAGGCGTGCAGGTATTTTGATGAAGGACGTGGGAGCTGCCCATTTGGAGGGAACTGTTTTTACAAGCATGCGTACCCCGATGGCCGTAGAGAGGAGCCACAGAGACAGAAAGTGGGAACATCAAGCAGATACCGGGTAATTCTCACTTTTTTTAAAGAAGGGAAAATCCCACCATCTCAGTGAGTCCTGCACAGATTGGGGTAGGGGAAGGAGAAAGTTAACACTCAGGTCTGGGAGCGAAACTAGAGTATTAAAGCAGGAAACCAACCTCAGGAGACTGGGAGGGGCATGAGAGGAAGAGCTAGAACGCTTAAAACTCTAGTCTAAACCTGTGCATCATGTAGCCAGAGGGGAGGAATTGGTAAAATGGAACCCTAAACGAGAAGTCGGGTTCTCCATGCCCTCTGGTGTGCTGGACGTTTTGTCTTAGAAAGGAGAGAATAGAAGATACCACTCGACAGTGCCACCCCTATCATGGCCTTGTTTTTTACAGGCCCAACGAAGGAACCACTTCTGGGAGCTCATTGAGGAAAGAGAGAACAGCAACCCCTTTGACGATGAAGAAGAGGTTGTCACCTTTGAGCTGGGCGAGATGTTGCTTATGCTTTTGGCTGCAGGTGGGGACGACGACGACGAGCTGACAGACTCTGAAGACGAGTGGGACTTGTTTCACGATGAGCTGGAAGACTTTTATGACTTGGACCTATAGCAGCTTTGCGTGGCGTGGGAACTGGTCTGCTGAGCCCAGACAGTGGCTGTCCCCTGTGGTGGTGTGGCAGTGCCCGTGTCTCCTAGGCAGGCCTAGCAACTCCAGGTGCTGTCGTAATACTTCGTACCCAGGGCCTGTCTTCTTACTCCCTCACCTTTCCCCAAGGAGTATGTTGTTTCCTCTGGTTAAAAAGTTACAAAAATAAACCTTAAAGTTAGTTTTTTGTAACACGAACTTAACTGTCAGACAGTTAGTGTAGGTTTGTTGCGTCATCTGTTTTCAACCAGATTCACACAGTTGGAGGGTGTTCAAAAGTAGCAGCATTGGCCCTGTATGAGGGGTGATGGGTGAAGGATCTGAATGTGGCAAGTAGCCTGTGCTACAGACTTAGAGGCGGATATTTGAGGTTTCTGGTGAGATCTGCACATCTGTGTTTTTATATCTGTTCCTTATCCAACAGTCCCCACCCTGTGCACTTGTTCTGTGGTTTCAGTCTCTTGTTTTATTGCACACAAGTAATAACTACTGGGTAACCATAACCAGGTGCGAATGTGTTGAGATTTTTGCTGTTTAGTATGACAGGAATATTCTGGAAGAACACATATAAAAGATATACTGGCATAAATGAAATGCAGAATTGAGGTTGACTCCCAAGAGCTGATAGATTTGGTATATGTGAGTATGAGTGTGTGGTAAGCTTTTCATCCCTGCAAAGATGCAGCATCCTTAGCCTTAGTGGAAAACCTTGGCTTAGTGGTTCAGCCTCGTGTGGTGACTAGATCTTACAGGACAAAGCAGTATGTTGGTAGCCGTTACTAGAGCAGTGCTAGCTTTGTCTATATGAATAAATGGGCTTAGCCATAGAGGATAAACTATCTGGTTATCCCATATCTTAACACAAAACGGGGTTGTGGATACACAGTTGTATTTAATGCTTAATGATCTCTTACCCTCTCCAGTTCAGGCACCTTTTGGCAAACCTTTGTCCTCGCTTGAGGGGTTTTGTTGTGAGGTTTTTGTGTTTTTGTGGGTATGTGCCTCATTCCATCCCTGTACTTTGCAGGTAGACAGATGTGATTCAAAACTGTGTTCTAAGGTGTTTCTTGTAGTGGAGTCATTGGTTTGCAGTAATAAGTTATGCTTTCCCACTCAAGGGAAGTGGGGTTGGGTTGGTAATTCACAAGACAAGCTAAATTGTTAGAATTCCTTGATTGAAAAATTTAGCTTGAATTTTGTTGCTGTTTCCTGAAAATAACTTGGAGATGCTCCTAAGTTGTCCCATCGACTGCTTTTGATTCCTTGGATCCCACCCATTCTTTCACTTTAAGAAAAACAAGTCATTGTTACAGAGGTCTCTGTATTTTACAGCTGCCCTTTTGTAAGAAGCACTTTCCCAAATAAAACAATAAAAAACCCTAAGTTGTCTTTCTGTCTCGTGTAATGAGCTGGTTGAAATACTGTTTTTCTTTCAATGACTCTTTGATCAGTTCATCGGTGAGTCAAATTTCTGTGGATACAGTGACATCTTTCCTAAGACATCTAGCCCGCTGAGAAATGTGTGAGAGGGGACCTTGTCAACAGGATCATCAAACTAGCCTGTATTTTAGAATTTGTAAGACTAGCTATTAGGCCACCACAGGCACTGCCATACGTGAACCTGCCTCATTCCTGCAAATAACAGGTAGGTCCCGTGCTCTGCCTAATTCTATTATGAAATTTTATTAATAAAATACCTTTTGGCATTTCTAGTTTTGATGTCTGTTTAAGAATTTATGCTATTGAAAATGTTTCCACATCTAGGAGTTGTGTATATTGGCTTATTGTAGCCATAGTAACAGCTTGTGGACCCCCCCAAGTAGCCTTTGTGAGCTCACAGACCAGCTGCTCCCACCCAGAAATGCCAGGCATCCACCCTAAGCTGCTGCTGCCAGGCTGGGGACCATGTGCCCCCAGGGATGCTGCGAGCCTGAGGCATGAGTGGTGGTGGGGAGAGACTTCTGCTTTTTGGTGTCCAGAAAGCAAGGGAGAGACTCCGCAGGAGCCACCCTGTGAGCATATCTGAGTCTGGGGAGAAGGGTATAGGCGCGATGAGAGCTTCTGGCCTTTCCGTAGGTTTATGTTTGGAGCAGCTCCTTTGTGTCTTAGAAGAGGCAGCGGAAGCTCATGTTTTAGCGAATTCATAATGGGTCTTGCTCTCTTGTCACTGTGACTTCAGTGTGGTTGCCAATTGCAAAAAGGATTGGGGGACCAACAGTGATGGGTGGAACGTCAAACTTTCTCATTTGCACAAATTAACAATCTCAACCTCTTTCCTGCCACCACAAGATAAGTTATGCTTACCTCTGTGACTAACTCCTGTGGACACATTCTTATTTAGAAGGTTGGAGGAAAAGGTGAAGCAAATCCTTGCTGAAGATTTGGGGGAGGAAGGTATTGATGCCAGAAAGGGGACCTGGCCCTTGGAAGGTCTGCCTAGAGCCAGCTGGCAGTGTGTGACTTTGTGCAGGAAAAATTTCACAGCATAAGTCCAGGTGACTAATGGGGGAACATTTATTAAAGCCGGGGACATAAAACAAGGAAGGGCTTAGCATAGAAGCAACAGGAGAGCCTAGGCTGGGTTGCCCTAGCTCTCTGGGAAGTCAGAGAAAAGGGGGCCTTGAGATCAGATTCAGGAGTTTGGCCTGGGACAAGCTGCTGCCCCTAGTTGCAGGCCTTGTGGGGTCTAGGGTTTAGGAGATGTATGCCTTTGGGGGAAGTAGGAAGGGGAATGGTGAGTGCTGCTTCCCAGGAGAGCATGTGCTGGGTCCTTTGTCCTGAGGCTTTGGGGCTTTTTCTCTCCCTGGCTGGGGGAGGGCCAAAGGGAGGCTTTCAGCAGAATAATCAGTTTTCTGGGTGTGGTCCTCCAGGGCCAGGTCTTCACTGATTGGTCAGTGTCAGGGCAGGGGGTCCTCAGTCATTGACGCTGGTCCTGGTGTTGCCCACCTGGTTTTGCTGCTTTTCTGGGTCTGGAGCTGAAATACAACTGAGTCCTAGATAGTATTTCTAGGGAGGTGACCCATGTCTGCTGTAAATTGCTGTCAGTTTGTTCCCTCTCTGTCTCAGTTTCCCTATTCCACCTGCCCTGGCTCACTGGCCTGTCTCAGTCTGATGCTGGTAAAGGTGTCTGGAACATCGCTTAGTGCCGTTCACCTTTCGGAGGGCACCGTGTAGTTGCAGAGCCCATCGAACTTCCTTAGGCTGGTGAAATGTGAACAAAATTGATGCAAATTTTAAGAGCCAGCTCATGACTTTCCCTCACTCTCCCCATTTCCCTGGCAATCGACCATTTCTGAGAAGGTGGCCTGGGTGCAGTGGGGTGAGGGGTAGAGCAGGACACTCAGCTGACCAGAGCGACATAGGACCTGAGCATGAAATAAACCTTGGGGTGAAAGGCCGCTGAGATTTGGAATCTTTGTTGTCACAGCCTAACAGCCTATCCCGTGTTGAAACCATCTGTTGAAAGACCTTTTTTTATAAGGAAATCTAAATAATATTTGAAATACTCATTTTAATGTTTTTAGGCGCCTCTCAGATAAGTAAAAAGTAAATTGTAAGGTGTTTGAGTGAATCGTTAAACAAACTGGTTTGAAATCACTCCGTGGTATATAGATGTTAGTAGGAAAAACATTACAAATTATTTGCTTTTTGGCCCACTCTTAGGCATTAATTATTACTACTGAAAATGTATATTTTTTTAGAAGGAAACTTTGTGCAATAGTTAAGTAAGTCAGTAGCACTTATTTAAATTGTTGTAAATAAGGAAGCTAGAGGTTAAGTCTTTTTTTTTTTTTTTTTTTGTTAATCCTCACCCGAAGATATTTTTCCATTGATTTTTTAGAGAGTGGAAGGCAGAGGGAGAGACAGAGAAACATCGATGTGAGAAAGACACATCTGATTGGTTGCCTCCTGCATACACCCCAATCAGTGCCAGGGAACCTGCAACGGAGGTACAAGCCCTTGACCGGAATCGAACCCAGGACCCTTCAGTCCATGGGCTTATGCTCTATCCACTGAACCAAACCAGTTAGGGCTAGAGCAGTGATGACGAACCTTTTGAGCTCGGCGTGTCAGCATTTTGAAAAACCCTAACTTAACTCTGGTGCCGTGTCACATATAGACAGTTTTTGATATTTGCAACCATAGTAAAACAAAGACTTATATTTTTGATATTTATTTTATATATTTAAATGCCATTTAACAAAGAAAAATCAACCAAAAAAATGAGTCCGCGTGTCACCTCTGACACGCGTGTCATAGGTTCGCCATCACTGGGCTAGAGGCTAAGTTTTTTTTTTTTTTTTAAATATGTTTTATTTATTTACAGAGCCTCCGGCACACCTCCTACTGGGGATGTGCCCGCAACCCAGGTACATGCCCTTGACTGGAATCGAACCTGGGACCTTTCAGTCCGCAGGCCGACGCTTTATCCACTGAGCCAAACCGGTTTCGGCTAGAGGCTAAGTTTTTAAATGGCCCTCAAAATAAATCTCTTAGAGGCAGTGTGAGGGTTTCCAGGGCTTCAGCAGCAAAGGGATTTACCTCTAAGTGGGAAAAGGATTTTAAAAATATTTAAACAGTAAATCCTTTGTGATTTATATCTGAAGTGATTAACACAGTATTACTGTCTCCAAAGGTGGCGGCTTTATTATTTCCACAGTGTCTAGGACTTACTTCACAAACATTTAAACCGCCTTTTTAGGTTTTGACAAGGTGCTTACTAGTATTTCTTTGTGTTGCGTGACAGGAGGAGATCTCATGCTGATAATAGAAAATACCTGAGATCTTACCAGGTCTCTCTGTTGCTGCTTCCTTGCAGTGCATAGAAGAGATACATACCGTGTGGTACCTGAACAAATAAATATTTTTAGGTTCAACTGATGCACTTAATTTTCTTTTAATCAGAAGCTTATTCCCCTTAGTAAATACTTAGAAATTGACTTCTACAAGGCTGTATCAACTCCTGTCTTTGTTAACTGGAGAAGTAATCTAAAATGTAAAACTGAATTAGTAAGACAAAAATTTGTTTAAAGGAAGACCCAATTCTGATGATAAATTTGTCCTCCGTTCCCCCCCCCCTTTTTTTTAATCCTCACTCGTTATTTTTCCATTAATTTTTTTTTTTTTTTTTTTTTTTTAGGGCTAGCGGAAGAGAGAGGGAAAGACAGAGAAACATTGTGAGAGAAACATCGATTGGTTGCCTCCAGCATGAGCCCTGACCAGGGCCCAGGTCGGGGAGGAGCCTGCAACCAAGGTATGTGCCCTTGACTGGAATCATACCCAGTATCCTCTATTCACTGAGCCAAACCGGCTAGGGCAAATTTGCCCTTTTAAAGGGGGCTTATTTTCCTTTTATGTAGATGCAGATGCACTGCCTTTCTTGTGTTAAAACTGTTAACATTAAAAAAAATTTTTTTAATTGGTTTTAGAGGAAGGAAGGGGGAGAGAAAGAGAAACGTGTATGTGAGAGCAAAACATGGATCAGCTGCCTCCTGCACACCCTCTACCAGGGGACGAGCCCCAGCAATCTGGGCATGAGCGCTGACTGGGAATTGAACTGGCAACCTTTTTGTGTACAGGACGACACTCAACCAACTGAGCCACACTATCCAGGGCTGAATAACATTTTTAATAAGATGAAAGTAACTATCTGTTTTTAAAGTATTTGAGTGCCTTCCAGACACTGTGCCAGGACCGGTAATCTTAGTAATTCCCTTGCAGCGGTTTTCAACCTGTGGGTTGCGACCCCTGAAAATACATCCTGCATATCAGATATTGACATCACGATTCATAACAGTAGCAAAATTACAGTTATGAAGTAGCAATGAAAATAATTTTATGGTTGGGGGTCACCACAACATGAGGAACTGTATTAAAGGGTCGCGGCATTAGGAAGGTTGAGAACCACTGCCTTAGAGGTTCAAAAATAGTTTCAGTGTTTTTACATGGTATATAATGGTTAAAGTTAAAAAGAAATACTTATGGCTGAACAGTTTTAGTGAGATATAATGCACATAGCCTACAATTTGCCCACTTAAATTTTTTTAAATTGTGGTAAATTCAGAAAGTGCAATTCTTTATATTTGTATTTACCACAGTGAGGCCCACTGCCTAAGTTGTTTTTATTTATTTTAGAGTATTGTTTGGGTTTGATAATAGACAATAAAATAGAGATAGGCAACCACAACACAAACACATGCTCTGTGCTTAAAAAAATGTTTTGGTGTTTTTCCAAATTAATAAAATTTATTCTTGAAATTAGAATTTTGTTTCTATATTAGATGAGAAGGCTTCAGGCTGCTATTTTCAATTAACTTTCTAAGAATTAACACATTATTGACTTTGGGTGGTGACACACAATTCATTATACAGGTGATGTATTATAGAAATGTACACCTGAAACCTATATAATGTTATTAACCAATGTCACCCCAATAAAGTAAAATAAACATGAACACATTATGAGTGGGTAGTCTTTATTCCCAGTGATAAAAACTAATTAAATATAAAATCATCACTCTATGGTCTCTCTTTTTTTAAGAAAAGGTTTTTTAAATTGATTTTTGGAGCAAGAAACATCAATGTGAGAGCGATTGGCACCCCAGGTGAACCAGCAACCCTTTCAGTACATGGGACAAGCCCAACCAAGCTACATGGGTCAGGGCTCTGTCTTCTCTCAAATGTTGGTCTTTCAAGTTCTAGAGCCATCTTGATACACTGTATAATTATATCTCTTCTGTGCTCCTTTCACTTTCATTTCAGCATTCCTGGTGCTTCCAGTCTTTAGCAATTATTTCTGGCTATAAATTAAACAATGTATTAAAAATAAACACAAAAGAAACTATCTGAGGTCAAAACCACCTTAGTAGCTGGCAATTTTCTACTGAATGGCAAACCAACTAGGTGTATCTTGCCAGCGTTACTCAGTAATTGAGCAAAGGCTCTTGAATAGATGACATATTTGAAAATGAAAAATTGAAGCAGGCACTATTATGCCTTTGATGTGAATCCTCTGAAATGCTCCAACCCTGGAGGCTTGCACACTGCCCGCAGGGAGCACTGATGTGTGCTTGCTTTGCTGAGTTCTTCCATCCTTTCCATCTGAGCCTTGTGCTGGAGTGGCTGATAGAACCCAGCCTGGTTTGCCTTGGGTCACCCATGCAACCGTGCACATGAGTGAGCTGGCGACTCCACATCCATGTTAAACAGAAGTGAACTCAGGCTGGGCCTGGCATATTTCAGACCCTGCTCTATATTTGATAGGTCTAGCCTAATATTACCACCTCCTACTGTGTCTTGTGCCCTTCAGCTTTTTTTAAAAAATATATTTTTATTGATTTCAGAAAGGAAGGGAGAGAGAAACATCAATGATGAAAATCATTGAGCGGCTGCCTCCTGCATGACCCCTACTGGGGATCGAGCCCACAACCCACGCATGTGCCCTTGACTGGAATCGAACCTGGGACCCTTCAGTCCGCAGGCTGATGCTCTATCCACTGAGCCAAACCAGCCAGGGCTGCCCTTCAGCGTTTATGATGCTGAAATGTATGCGTGAGCATATCTTGTAATGAGTATGTTTCTCTCTTTGTGTGCATTTGTGTGTGGAGGAGGATGAGGGGTTAACATGATAGAACCCAAATCTGATCTGAGAGGGAGTGTAGCATAATAAGAGTGGGCCTGGGCCCTGGCCCTGGCTGGTATAGTTTAGTGGTTAGTGTCAGCCCTCACACCAAGGGGTCACGGGTTCGATTTCCAATCAATGTCACACCTGCGTTGTAGGTTCCATCCTGGCCCCACTCAGGGTGCATGCAGGAGGCAACCAATCGATGTATCTCTTACATTGATGTTTTTCTCACCTCCCTCCCTTCCACACCTTCTAAAAAAAAAAAATCAATGGAAAAAATATCCTCCGGTGAGGACTAACAACAACAACAAAAAAGGGCTCTGTATTAACTGATGTTTTCCTCAATAAATTCAAATTTTAAAAAAGTGAGCTCTGGAACCAAGTTGCTTGGGTTTGGATCCTGGCTGTGCCACCTCCTAGTTGTGTGACTGACCTTACTCTCTCTGTATCATATGTTGTTGTTTTTTTAATATTTTTTATTGATTTTTTACAGAGAGGAAGGGAGAGGGATAGAGAGTTAGAAACATCGATGAGAGAGAAACATGGATCAGCTGCCTCCTGCACACTCCCTACTGGGGATGTGCCCGCAACCAAGGTACATGCTCTTAACTGGAATCGAACCTAGGACCTTTCAGTCCGCAGGCCGATACTCTATCCACTGAACCAAACCTGTCAGGGCTGTATCATGTTTTTATTGATTTTAGAAGAAGGGAGTGGGAGAGAGAAACATCAGTACCCCAACCGGGGACCAAACCTACAACTTTGGCAAGTGGCAAGTGCTTTGACCTGGAACCAAGCCGGGACCTTTTGGTGCACAGGACGATGCTCAACCAACTGAGTCACACTGGCCAGGACTTGTATCTTCATTTTAAAATTAGGAATTAAAAATAGCTCCTACTTCAAAGATAGTTGATAGGATTCATTGAGTTAGTATAAATGAAGTGTTTGGTTCAGTGCTGGGCATATATAGTAATTGTTTGTCTTTATTAATACCATTATAGTAATACTAGAGGCCTGGTGCATGCTTTTGTGCACTGGTGGGGTCCCTCGGCCTGGCCTATGGGAATCAGGCCGAAACCGGGCAGTCTGACATCCCCCAACGGGTCCCGGAGTGCAAGAGGGCACTCTGCAAAGTTGCTGTCACTCAACAGCTCCTGCATTGAGCATCTGCCCCCTGGTGGTCAGTGCACATCATAACTACCAGTCACTTAGCCTTTTATATACTATACTAGAGGCCCGGTGCACAAAAATTTGTGCACTGGGTGGGGGG
>NW_005367384.1:1771422-1777439 GCF_000412655.1 Myotis brandtii | reverse complement strand
ATCAGGGGGTTTGGGCGCTGCCCCTTGTCATGCTGATCCCGGTGCTGGGAGCCTTGCTGCTCCGCTGATCCCGGTGCTGGGAGGCCTATTACCCTTTTACTATATAGGATAGATGCCTGGTGCATGGGTAGGGGCTGGCTGGTTTGCCCTGAAGGGTGTCCTGGATCAGGGTGGGGGTCCCCACTGGGGTACCTGGCCTGTCTGGGTGAGGGGCTGAGGGCTGTTTTCCGGCTGGCGAGTGACTGAAGCTTCCAACCGCTCCTTGTTTTCTTCTCTTTTTTTTTTTTTTTTCTGGGCCAGCTTTAGCTCTGAGGCCTTGCTGCTGAAAACATAGATACAATGTTGCGGTCCGAGCCCGGCTGAATGGAAGCCCTTTTCTGGGGTTTTGTTTAGCTTCTTATTTGCAACATAGTATATAGTTGCTTAGAGTTGCAACTGAGAGGCTGGCAAGTGAGGCGGGGAACGTTGGAGTCTGCAGCAAGCAGCCTCAGTGCTCGCTTCAGTGCCTGGCTGCCGGCCGCCATCTTGGCTGACAGTTAATTTGCATATACTCACTGATTAGCCAATGAAAAGGGTAGCGGTCGTACGCCAATTACCATGTTTCTCTTTTATTAGTGTAGATATAGATTCCTATTACTACTAGTAATAGAGTGGGTAAGAAGTTCAGGAACAGTCTGAACAATGAAATAACAGATTTTTGCACACATGGAAATGTACTTGACACTGGCAAACAAAATATGGAGACACAATCTTTTTATTCTTCTGAAATGTCTCTTTTGTAACTTAATTTCACATAACTTGTTACCAACGACACAGCTTTGGGAGTGTGAGAAAGATGCCAGAACTGAGCTAACATGTAGCTTTCTGAGACCACAGCTACAGAGAGGAGCCTGCCTGAGCTGGTTCCCAGGCCAGGTAACCAGACCGCTCAGCTTCGGAAAAGCCTTGCCTCTTTGGAGCCGACCTTTGGGCGCCCGAATCCAGTGAAGCTGCTCCACACGGGGCCCTTTCGTGTCCTCGAGGGTTTCTGTCACAGCCCCATCATTTCAACAGAAGCCCAGCTGGTTAATCACAGGTTCCTGGTGTTCAGGCGACCCCGTTTTCACATGTCTAACCTGTTGGTAGGAACATTTCAATTCCAGATAATCCTGAGTGCATAACCCTAGATGCTGATGAGGTTTTCAAAGTGTTGGTTGAGACTGATGTGCAGAGAAATGAAGGGAAATTGGTGTGAGCCATTAACGTGAAGGTAGGTCTCAGCCTATCGATTGTGCTGCTATCGATGAGAAATGCCTGTGGGCACTCACCTGGGCCCGGGGAGAGCTCCCAGAGACATTTCCCTTTTTTGGAGCTGATGTGGTTGGACAGGCCTTTGTGGTTCTTACTGTGACTGTAAGATGTAGTTCAACAACAACCATCGGGGGGAACTTTGAAAAACCAGTGTGGCCCTGACTGGTTTGGCTCAGTGGATAGAGCATCAGCCTGCGGACTGAAGGGTCCCAGGTTCGATTCCAGTCAAGGGCATGTACCTTGGTTACGGGCACATCCCCAGTAGGGGGTGTGCAGGAGGCAGCTGATGGATGTTTCTCTCTCATCGATGTTTCTAACTCTCTATCCCTCTCCCTTCCTCTCTGTAAAAAATCAATAAAATATATTTAAGAAAAAAAACAAGAAAAACCAGTGTGCTACAGGTACATGGTGTGCCCAGGGCCATACTGTGAGGTCAATATTGGTTTGCTATTCACCTGTGAGCCAAATTAATTACTATTCAGAAATGCCTTCTGATCCAGCAGCCAATGTGGTGTTTTGGAAAGAAACTGTAGACGTCTCCCACATCAGCCCAAATAGAATGAAGTGAAATCCAGTTCTGTCTCCATCACATGGCTCCTGACCATTTGGCAAGAGGTATTTATGGTCTTTATATCAAAAGGCTTTGCTCCCCAAACTAAAACCCTGAGGTGTGACTATCAGGAAGCAAATGTTAACGGCATTCTGGCTTATCACTGCAGGCTTTTTTCTCATCTGCCCATGACCAAGCTGTTTTAAACTGTTCCGGAGTGTTCCACGCATCCTCGCCCCTCTTTGATCTTTCCTCACTACCCTCTTCTTCAAGTGAGAAGCAAAGGTCAGTGGAAACATAGTTGAAGGGTTGGGAAGACAGAAAAGAGACGAAGAAGAGCAAACCTTGTCCTCCTAACCCTGTGCCTTTAGGTCCAAGGCAAAATCGGAAAGGACAGTGGTATCCCCTGGCCTCAGAGTCAGCTGTTGTGGCCTCTGGTCTGAACCCAGGATTGAGAACTAGTGGCAAGTCTACACTTGGGTCTGAAATGCTACCCAGCAGACACTAGAAGACCCGCCCCCTTTGGTTTAGCGATGCCTCTGGTGGGTGCTATTGGCTGGGTGACCACACTCAGCAAGTGCAGTGGGTCTTTTCACTTGGCACCTGGGCCATAAGGACTGGACTGGAGTCCAGGGGCAGGTGGTTCAGGGCGCCGTCCCCATACAGCTGCAGGCTGTTGCGGGCGATCAGCTCCCTGGCCATGAGCACGAAGACTTCGTCTATGTTCTTGGACTCCTTAGCTGATGTCTCCAAAACAGCAAGGAGGCCGTATTTCTCAGCCAGCGTGCAGGCATCCTCGAACAGAACATGCCGTTTCTCCCACAGGTCACATTTGTTCCCTGGGAGTGAGAGAGAAGCAAATATTGCATTGAGTAACTTAATCTGATTTTTTAAAAATGAACTTTAGAAAGAACATCTTAGTTCAGCAATATGCATGCATGCACTTCTTCCCAAATAGTAATTGAGGCCAAATTTAATGAAAATGAAACCACAGATGAATGGAAACAGCCACTATCTTAATTCACTGTTCTTAAGATCTTTAAGAGCTGTGAGGAATGGACCAGAGGTGTGTGTTATTGGCTGGGACAGGTGGAGCCTCCGTATTCTTGGGAGGGGCCGTCTCTCCTACATGTGACAAGGTAAGAAGGTGCCAGAGCGGTTCCCTCTGGCTTCTCTCTTCTCCCTTCAGATCTCGTTCCTCTTTCTCCATAACTACAAAGTGTTGGACACCGAGATAGAACCTGGTCGAGCTGGAACTTGTGGTCAGGATTTCTTGGGTTGAAGCTGTGGAATGTATAATGAAGGACTTATTTTGTTAGTTGTAATTTGCATACAACAAAATGCACAGACTGGACACCCAGTGGGTCTTGATGAATGTGTACCAAGTATGCAAGTGGTTTGAGATTATCCACTAGAGTGAGACCATTGCAAGACCATGCAGTTCTGCTCTCAGGTATGTACCCAAGGGAAGTATGAGCCCATGTGCATCCATAAACATACAAGATCCTTCAGAGCAGCAATTTTCCTAATTGTCCCAACTGAAAACAACTCGAATGTCCATCACCAACAAAAGGGAGAAATGAAAGAAGCTTAGACAAAACGACGCTCAGTACAATGCCATTTATAGAAGGTTCAAAAACAATAGCAAAGTAGAACGGCTGATAAAGAAAACGGGGCGATGTCATAAAAGCCATGATGGGGTTACTTTGGGGGAGAAGATGAGGCAATTGGGAGGGACAGGAAGGGGAGCTGGGGGGCAGGGTGCATTCTTTCTTGACCCAGGTAGTGTTTACACAAGCATTCCCCTTGTGATATATCAGTGTTTGCATACTTTTCTCTCTATGCATTATGTCCCAATAAAAAAGATTGAAAAAATACTTTCTCCTAGAGAGTCGGCAGACAGATCTGTTGTGGGGGGAGGGCGGTGTTCAGTGAGGTGGATGGATTGAGCAAAAAGGAAAAAAAGGGAACTCATGGACATGGACAACAGTGTGGTGATTGTGAAGGAGGATCGGGGAGGTGGAAGAAGGTATAAGGGGGATAAATGGTGATGGAAAAAGAAAAGAAAAGAAAAAGAAAAAATACTCAGCATCATAGGCACCAGCCTGGCCATTGACAAAGCTAGATTTTTATCATAATTCTCCCCAAATAAGGTTAAATCCAAGGGCTATTACCCTTCCTGGGACTGTGGTAGGCTGGAAAATGGTCCCTAAGACACATGGTTCTACCCCCTGGGAGTTGTAAATGTTCTTTATCTGCAAAAATATTTGCAGATATGATTAAGTTAAGAATCTTGAGCCCTAGAGATAATGCTGGATTAGCTGGGTGGGCCCTAAGTGCAATCGTGTGTAGTCTTACACGAAGGAGATAGGCGGAGACTTGAGTACACACACAGAGGAGGTGATGAGAAGTCAGAGGCAGCCTCGAGCCACAGAACACTGACAGCCACTGGAGGAGACAAGGAACAGATTCCCCCTTAGAGCCTCCAGGGGAGCACGGTCCCGCTGACACCGTGATTCCGGCCCAGGGATACCGACTTCAGATTTCTGGCCTCCAGAACGGAGTGAGAACACACTTCTGTTGTTACTAGTAGGCACTCGGTTTATGGTAATTAGCAGCTACAGGAAACTAACTCAGGTATGTAGCTTCAAGAAAACTGTATGCGTTTTTATAGCTTGTGAGGTTTAAGTTCAGGGTATAGCCCTGCTTCTAGAAGAAAGGTGTGAGAGTCACTTGGTTGGGACAGGGATGCTTCCAGAGGAGGAATGCTGAGCCAGGAGTCTCGGCCACCCCTCACCCTGATCTGTGGCTTCTGGGCTGCTTGCACTGGTTCTGACTGCTCCTCCCACCTGCCCCAGGGCCACCCCTGGTTAACTGACTGTCCCCTGTTCTGCCTCCCAACAGCTGATGGTTGCACACCTCAGGACAAGCCAGGACACTTGGTGGGAGGGAAAGAAACATGTGCTTGTTCCAGCAGTTTGAGTCTTTGCTTGCTAAGTGTTCTGTGTGGACACCAGAGTTGCATGGGCCCTGCCCCCGAGAAAGGGGTTCTTCATCTTGCTAGGGAGGCAAGAGAGACACTTGGACAATCTAAGAGCCAAATGGCCCTAGCTCGTTTGGCTCAAGTGGCTAAAGCATCGACCTGAGGACTGAAGGGTCCCAGGTTCGATTCCGGTCAAGGACACATGCCTGGGTTGTGGGCTTGATCCCCAGTGTGGGGTGTGCAGAAGGCAGCCGATCAATGATTCTCTCTCATCATTGATGTTTCTGTCTCTCCTCTCCCTTCCTCTCTGAGAGCAATAAAAATACGTAAAAATAAATAAAATAAAATAAAATAAAATAAAGAGCCAAATGCCCTGGCCAGTGTGGCTCAGTTGGTTGAGCATTGTCCCATGCACCGAGGGCTTGCCAGTTAGATTCCAGGTGAGGGTAAAGGCCCAGGTTTCGGGCTTGTCCCTGGTAGGGTGTGTGCAGGAGGCTGCTATTGATATCTCTCTTTCCCTCTCCCTCTCTCTCTAAAATCAACAAAAAACATTTAAAAAATAAAAAATAGTTATACAAGAATTTGCCCATCCAAGACAGGCCATGAAACAACACATCCTAAGGACCAGGTGAATGGTACAAGTTGTTAGCCTTACAGGTGTACCATCCCTTATCCACATTTCCCAAATCCAAAAAACTCTGAAACCCCTACATTTTTTGGTAATTTATCTGACAGTAAAATCTGCCCTGCACTGGCCATTTGAAGTTTTTATTCAACCTTCTTTGTATGACCATATATTTCACTGCATATATATTAATGCATTTGACCATGGGATGTTGGCCCAGACACTACTGAGGGTGTTAGGTAACATAGCATGCACCCTCCTAAGATTCAAAAAATTCTGGACTCTGAAATCTTTGGCCTTCAGGGTTTTCACTGAGAGACTGTAGACCTGTAACTGTAAAAGAATTTTAGTGGCCCTAGCTGGTTTGGCTCAGTGGATAGAGTGTCGGCCTGCAGACTGAAGGGTCCCAGGTTCAATTCTGGTCAAGGGCACATGCTCAGGTTTCGAGCTTGATTTCTCATAGGGGTTGTGCAGGAGGCAGCTGATCAATGATTCTCATCATTGATGTTTCTCTCTCTCTCTCTCTCTCTCTCTCTCTCTCTCTCTCTCTCTCTCTCCCTTTCCCCTCC
>NW_005367384.1:1761993-1771367 GCF_000412655.1 Myotis brandtii | reverse complement strand
AATAGAATTTCAGTGAAAGGTTTGCCCAAGATCCTAAGGGGACAAATATCAGATACTGAAGAAAGTTATGAGACAGAGCAGCCAGTATAGCCTACAGAAGGATGTTGGCTTCTTGACCCCTCACTCTGATAGAAGGTCTGAAGAGTTAGGTCAGGAACAGAGCTGAGGGGACAAGAAAAAGATACGAGGCCAGTCAGCCATCTCCGGAAGAAAGCAGGAGCCTTGTCAGTCGGGTTCAGGAATTTGTGTGTTATCTGGGGGACCATGGGGGACCAGCGAGGATTTTAAACAGAGGGACATCACATCACCGAGGAGCTGAGCTTCCTGTGAGTGGCTGGAGGGGGAGGAACAGTAGGAATCAACGCACAGTCATCTCTTTGCCATTTGTGTGGTGGGAAGTGGCTGCCAGGGGCTGGGGTAGACAGAATGGAAAAATAGTGAAAGAGACGGGAACACTTCCATAAGGGAACAAGACATTTGACTTTTCTAGATTAAGGCACGGAGGCCAATGACAGAAAACAGAAAGCCCCCTTGTATTAGCCCTGGGGTGATGGGGACATGTCCAGGTCATCTTTAGGGGCATTTCTAGAATCAATTAAGAACTGGGGCAGTGTGGCTCAGTTGGTTGGGCATCATTTTGTGCACCAAAAGGCTGCAAAACGAAAACACTACTAGAGAAATAACAGAAACATTAACACTTCTCTCTGAATGTACAATAGGACTGGCTCATATTTCCAGCTGCAAGTTCACTTTGTGTAGCTGAAGTTCCTGTTAGTTTTGATGTTGGTGTGTTAAGATTCACTTAGGGTCTTAACAGGTATAAGAAGTCATTCAAGCCCTGGTGTGACTCAGTTGGTTGGGCATCATCCAGTGTGCTAAGAGGTCACCATTTTGATTCCTAGTCAAGGTACATGCCCAGGTTACAGGCTCGACCCCCAGTAGGGGGCGTGCAGGAGGCAGCCCATCAATGTTTCTCTCTTCCTTTCTCTCTCAAAAATCAAAAACTTTTTTTTTTTTAAAAGAAGTCATTCAGCCCTGGCCGGCTTGGCTCAGTGGATAGAGCGTCAGCCTGCGGACTGAAGGGTCCCAGGTTCGATTCCGGCCGAGGGCACATGCCTGAGTTGTGGGCTCAATCCCCAGTGGGGGACTTGCAGGAGGCAGCCCTGATCAAAGATGTTTCTCTTTCATCGATGTTTCTATCTCTCTATCCCTCTCCCTTTCTCTCTCTCTAAAAATCAATAAAAACATTTTTTAAAAAAATAAAGAAGTCATTCAAGTGTGTGTCGGGTGTGTCAGTTACATTCATCTGAATGGCTCCCTCAGGGCTTTGGGGCCGCTGCCTGGGAACCTCAGCCTACAGAGTACTTTCTGTGTGGTCTGCACAGACTGTGCAGCAAACCAGCTGGGGCTCCTGCACGTAGAGGTCTGGGCCCTGTCCCAAGTCTCAGAATGAGAAACTCCAGGGTGGGGTCTTGGGATCTGTATTCTTTTTTTTTTTTTTTAAATATATTTTATTGATTTTTTTTACAGAGAGGAAGGGAGAAGGATAGAGAGTTAGAAACATCGATGAGAGAGAAACATCAATCAGCTGCCTCCTGCACACTCCCTACTGGGTATGTGCCTGCAACCAAGGTACATGCCCTTGACCGGAATCGAACCTGGGACCCTTGAGTCCACAGGCTGACGCTCTATCCACTGAGCAAAACCGGTCAGGGCTGGGATCTGTATTCTTAACAAGTTCACACCACCGTCTCTCATTTCCAAGTGAATCTGATGGAATTTCTGGGCCAGGTGCTTTCTGAGGCCCTCTTACCATTTGCACTTTATGATTTCATGCTTCCCTGCCACCGGAAACACACAAACAGCTGAGTGTCAGCAGAGGGGGGCCAATAAAACAAAGTTAAACCCTTTGAAAACTCCATACCGATCAGCATAATGACCAGGTTCGCAGCTCCGTATTTTTCTATCTCGTGAATCCAGTGAGGAACGGACTCAAAGGTGGACCGCCGGGTCAGGTCGTAGGCGATGATGGCCGCGTGGGCGCTGCGGTAGTAGCTCTGGGTGATGGTCCGAAAGCGCTCCTGGCCTGCAGTGTCCCACACCTGCATCTGGAGACGGGCGGGAAAGGGGATGGCATCAGGAGCTCCCACACCCGATGGGGACTTGCTCCCTGAGTTGCCTGCAAAATGCAGTTTCCTGGGTTTTACTTGGAGATATCCAAATTCAGGAGGTCTGGGCTGGGGTGCAGGAGTCTGTTGTTCCAGTTGCGCCCCAGGGTAATTTGGATGGGCTCCCAGGCTTGGGAGCCACCACCTCCGGGATGCTTAGTCGGAGAGTGGGACCCAGTGTCCTAGGGTCTGGTGTTCTTTCCCCTTTGCATCGCAATCATCCCTTCCTCCAGATTTTGGGCCTTATCTCTTGACCCTGCCCAGTGCTATTAACACTGGAAAAGGAAGTAATGTTGGCTGAACTGTTTTGATTTTAAAGGACCACTCCACTGTTTATGTTCAGGAGTATCCTCATAATATCACCTCCTAAACGACCATCTCGAGCAATAGCACCAATTTATACACTTAACAGTGTCTTGGGTACCTGTTTCTTCATATACTTACATTATTTACAAAATTTATTTATTTATTTAAAAATATATTTTTATTGATTTCAGAGAGGAAGGAAGAGAGATAGAAACATCAATGATGAGAATCATTGATTGGCTGCCTCCTGCACATCCCCTACTAGGGATTGAGCCTGCAACCCGGGCGTGTCCCCTGACCAGAATCAAACCGTGACCTCCTGGTTCATAGGTTGACACTTAACCATTGAGCCATGCCGGCCAGGCACAAAATTTATTTTTTAAATAAAGTTTGCAAACATATACAAGACTAGAGAGAATAGAGCAATGAACCCTCATATACCTATCATTCCAGATTCAATAATTTATATATAAAACCCTAATATGCAAATTGACCCCAGGGGAGTTCGACAGGAGACCCATCACTTGCTCACTATAATGTGCGCTGACCACCAGGGGGTGGCATGGAACAAAGAAAGGCCCTGGCCGGCAGCTGGAAGGCCCTGATCAGCCCTGATTGCAGGCCAGGCCTAGGGACCCTACCCATGCATGAATTTTGTTCACCAGGCCTCTAGTTATTCAATAATTATCAAGATTTTGCCACTTTTGCTACATCAAGCCTGTTCTGTTGATTTCTTTGTTTTTATTCTTTAATGTTTTTAAATCCTCACCTGAGGATATTTTTTTCATTGATTTTTTAGAAGAGTGAAGAGGAGGGAGGGAAGGGGGGGGAATGAGAGAGAGAGAGAGAGAGAGAGAGAAACATCTATGTGAGAGAGATACATTGACTGGTTGCCTCCTGCACTTCCATATGTGCCCCAACCAGGGCTAGGGATTGAGTCTGCAACTGAGGTACATGCCCTTGACCCGGAATTGAACCCTCTAACCACTGAGCTCCCGGCCAGGGCTCTTTGAAGTATTATTTTATTTATTTTTCTTGTCTGCAGTATCATACATGATCATCCAACTGCCTCTAGAATGTTCAAACCTGTTACTGCAAATTCAAAGCCCAGGAAGAACTCCTCCTGGGATTTACTTTAGGTCAGTGAGGTATTATTTTATTTTATTTACTTATTTTTTATATGACCAGAATCGAACCTGGGACCCTTCAGTCCGCAGGCCGACGCTCTATCTACTGAGCCAAAACGGTTAGGGCAGTGAGGTATTATTTTAAAGCAAATCCCAGACTTCATGTCATTTCATCCCTACTTACATTGATGTACATCCCTATAAAAACGGACATTTTCTTTCATAACCACAATACCATTATCACTAATAAACTTTTTGATAACTCCTTGATATTATTTAATGCCCAGTCTATATGGAAATTTTCCTAATTGTCTCCAAAATGTATTTTTACAAAATCAGGATCCCAAACAAGATCCATTTATTACATTTTTACCCACACTTTTCGATCTTTTCTAATCAAATGGGTAAAAGACAGTATCTTACCGTTAGCTTATTGTTTATTTAATTATGAATGAGGATGGGCACCTTTACATAAATGTATGAGCTCACTCTTATAAAATTTGTGAAACAGCAGTTTTGTTTAATCTGTGAATAGCCTACTTTTTTGTGTGTGCTTGGCTGTTTAGCTTTTTTTCTTAGCTATTTATCAGGGCTCTTTTCACGTTAAAGCAATTAGCCATTTGTCAAGTCCCATATATGCAAATATTTCTTTCCAAGTGTCATTCATCTTTTGACTTGGTTCAGAGTGTTTTTGAATATGTAGAAATGTTACCTTTATATAGTTACATAGAAATATATACATTTGACCTTGAGATAGTTAGATTGAGCAGTATTTTCCCTTATGGCTTCTGGGCTTCTTGTCTTTTTCACATTATTTATTTTTTATTTTTATTGTTGACACTATTACAGACATCCTGGGTTTCTCGTCTTACTGCAAAGCCCAATTTCCTCATTCCACAGTGATAAAAATGAATACACCTATGTTTTTTCCTGGTACTTTTATGATTTCATGTTTTACATTCAAATCTTTTATTCCTCAGGCATGTGTTTCGGGGTTAGGAACTCTGGCTAAACTAGGGGGAGCGAACCCCGGGCCCCTCTGACCTTCACTTTCTTGCCGTCGATCTCCAGGGAGCGCACAGTGAAGTCCACGCCGATCGTGTTCTGCTGTGTCTCCGTGTAGACCCCGGATTTGAAATGCTGCACCACACACGTCTTCCCCACGTTGGAGTCCCCGATGAGGATGATCTTGAACAAATAGTCGAAGTTCTCATCTGCTGCCCTGGCTGAGCTGGAGAACTGCATGGCGCTGCCTCCCTGGAGTGGAGCTGGGAAGAAAAGGAGGGGTTCAGCGTCTCTTTAGTGACCATGACCAGGCGCAGGCGCTGTTCAAGGCACTTGGGGTCCAGGGGAGATCGTTGCTTTCATTGCACTAACATCCTCTTGGGCCCTGGCTGGTTTGGCTCAGCGGATAGAGCGTTGGCCTGTGGACTGAAGGGTCCCGGGTTCAATTCCGGTCAAGGGCACATGCTGGGACTGCGGGCTCGATCCCCAGTAGGGGGCGTGCAGGAGGCAGCCAATCAATGATTCTCTCTCATTATTGATGTTTCTCTCTCCCCTCTCCCTTCCTCTCTGAAATCAATAAAAATATTGGTTGAAGGACACTAATTACTGGTCAGGTACAAGAGAGCTGCCCCCCTAAGCTCACACCTGCCTTAGGTGGGTGGACATTACTTTAGGGGTACCCTCAGGATGAAGAGGTCCTACTGCCATTCTCTGCTGGGCTACCCAGTCATCACAGTCAGATGACAGCATTGGTGGAAATCCTGGTCATTGAGACCAGGGGCTCCGTGCCCCATGGAGTGCCCACTCAGCAGGAGGATGGCAGAGGAGATGCCCACAGGAGTGTTTTTCCTGCCATTCTTCAGTTGATAGACATGCCTGGCTTTTCACGTGGGGAGAAGGACTCCAAATGTCCAGGCAACCAGCAACAAAGGACTGACAAGGTCGGACAGAGAAGTCAGTTTAGGGAAGAGTGACATGGTCTTTTTCTTCCGGCTCGCACCTACTTTTTCTTGACGAGGAAATTAGGATTTTGAGAAAATCCAAAAAGAAAACTGTAGTGGGGATGTTTATGGCATACTTCGCCATAAGCTGGAAAATAAAGTTTCTAAATGACAGTGTTTCCCACACTAACTAATTCTATCAAAATTATTTGGGGAGATAATTAAAAATACATATTCCTCAAGCCCATCCCAGATCTGCTAAAGATATTTAAAAACCCGTGTACACATACGTGCACGCACTCGCCAGGTGATTCTGATGCCTGCCCAGCCAGGTTTGGAAAACACTGATCCGCACAATCACTCGCCTGAATTTTATTCTCACCTTCAGCCTGTCTGCCCAACGATTCACCTACACTTCAACATCACTGAGCATGAGGAACTCACTACCCCCTGCAAAAATCCATTCTGTGTGCACAGCTCTAACTTACCTGGGGTTGAAATCTATCTCCCAGGGTTCCATCTGTTGACCCTCGTGCTATGCCAGGACTGGGCAGATTCCGATTCCACATGCCAGCCCATCAGATATTTGGAGCGCCAAGCATATCCCCTCCAGGCAAATATCCTCAGGCCCTCAAAGGTTCCTCAAAGACTATCGTCTTGGGTCTCCTCATAAAAATCCACGAAACCTACCCCCATTGGATGATTAAAGTTGATGTGCTGCACTGCAAGTTGCTCCTGCCATACGATACCCTTCTTCACTTCCCCCCAGTTGTACTTTTTGGTTTTCTTTAAAGTCATGGAAAAGGACAAATCTGTATCGTGACACAAATTAAAATGCACACAGATATCCAGCCTATAGAAGCCCCATGCTTCTCTCGCCTCCAAAACACCTGTGGCTCAATGATCCCGCAGACGGTGGACACCTGCAGCCCTTTGTCTCCCCTCTGACCTTTCAAATAAAGAAAGCCACTCCACTTCCGTGTCTCATCACCATAACTTGAGCTGCAGTCTTCCTCCTGTGCCTCACCCCACCCCAGGAAGTCCTCAGAATTTCCACGAAAGCCCCTTGAACTCAGCCTGCACGCCCTGCAGGAGAACGCAGTGTCCGCCTGGGACGCCCTCCATCCTGCATCCGGTAGCCTCCACCCTCCCGGGTCACCGGTCGCCTACCTGTCGCGCGCTCTCACTTCTGCTCGCGGGAAAGGTTTTCTTTTTCTCCTTGTTTTCCTTTTCAGCCCGTAGGGCCCCGTCTTCCTGCTGCCTCGCTGCGCGGTGGGAACTGTAGTTCTGTCCCCAGGTGCCAGGTTTGGCGGCCTGAGAAAGTGAAAGGAAGTGGAAGCCCTCCCACTGCCCCTGAGCCCGCAGCTGCCGTTGGGCACAGAGCACAGGTGAGGCGCTGGCCAGCACTGGCCGCCCAGAGTCTGAACATTCGTCATCTTGCAAAGCCAGTTAACTGAGCCAATACCTATAAACCACCCTGTTTCTTCTTTCTACTCACTTTCTCTTATGCAGCTCCTCCCCCCTCCCCCCTCCCCCCCCATTTTTCCTGCTGTCCCTTCTTTGGCTGGGGTGGGGGCTCCAGTGGCGAGAACACAATGTAAAGGATACAGAGCTGGGTCTTGAGTCTTTGCATTGTCTTGTGGATTCGAATTACTGTTCTCGAGGAGCCTCTAAGACAGTGGTTCTCAACCTTCTGGCCCTTTAAATACAGTTCCTCATGTTGTGACCCAACCATAAAATTATTTTCGTTGCTACTTCATCACTGTAATGTTGCTACTGTTATGAATCGTAATGTAAATATCTGATATGCAGGATGGTCTTAGGCGACCCCTGTGAAAGGGTCGTTCGACCGCCAAAGGGGTCGCGACCCACAGGTTGAGAACTGCTGCTCTAAGAGAAAGGAGGTGTTCCAAAGAGAAGATTAAAAAACGAAAATACCTTTGCATTTGTACGGAAGAAAGAGCTGAAAAAGCATTTGTTTCTTTCCCTCACATGCTCAACCACAGAACAGAGGTTAATTTCTAGGTCTGAGGAAACAGGGTTTACCAGGCCCTGATGCTGGCACAAGAGACAAAGCCGGGGGTGAATTTTCCGTAGTTTTCCCCCTGCAGAGTCTGGGAGGGTCACTGGTTCTCAGACCATAGGATTAGATTTTCTCCACTGTGGAGAAGGTAACATTTGGCAGTTAAGCCGTGTAGGTACAATATGCAAAACAGAGACATCCTGTTTATAAAATATTTAAATTGGTATAGTGTTTTCAAA
Organism: Myotis brandtii; assembly: GCF_000412655.1. Lineage (NCBI taxonomy): Eukaryota > Metazoa > Chordata > Mammalia > Chiroptera > Vespertilionidae > Myotis > Myotis brandtii. The sequence goes on along the minus strand of NW_005367384.1, from coordinate 1,763,558 downwards.
CCGTGGGCTGAGACCTAGTCCTGAGTCCTGAAATCAGTTTTAGTGGGTTGCAACCAGCATTTTTACAGAAAAGGTTCGCAAAAAAAATTCCAGAATGTATCTCATGTAATCAGGCTTAGGATTGTTCTGTGAAATGTTTGGGTCAGTTGCAGACCTGCCTGTGTATAGAGGGGTGGGGGAGGAGGGTAAGGTAAAATGCATTTCTTCCTGTGGCTGAGGTCTAGAAAGATTGAGAAGCCCTGCAACAGAGGACAATTTATTCAATATCCAACAACACCTTTTCCCCACGATTCCTTCAGATGATCTTTAAAATATGATTTATTTTGCTCCGAATTCCACTTACAGGTAAATTGCGGGGAACTGCTCCTTTGAATAAAGTAACCCCAATGCTGGCAGGTAGAGCAAGAAAACAAAAGACCCTGCCACAGGCTGCTGCAGCGGACTGCTGAGAGCCATGGTCATAGGTATGTGACTAAGAAATGAAATGTAGGTCAAGACCCACCACAAATGTATGGGCAGGGGCAGGAAATAAAACCCATTAAATGTCAATGTCAATGAGGTTAGCCATCAAATGTTTTCTTCTCTCGGTAATGCTTACTGTTAAATAAAAAAATAAAAAAAAGTCAGCGGACTCAGACCCACTACTTGGAGAACATCTAGAGCAGGGGTGGGCAAACTTTTTGACTCGAGGGCCACAATGGGTTCTTAAACTGGACCGGAGGGCCGGAACAAAAGCATGGATGGAGTGTTTGTGTGAACTAATATAAATTCAAAGTAAACATCATTACATAAAAGGGTACGGTCTTTTTTTTTTTTTTAGTTTTATTCATTTCAAATGGGCCGGATCCGACCCGCGGGCCGTAGTTTGCCCACGGCTGATCTAGAGTAACATCAAATGGTGGTAAAATGTCCAGATGGTTATGGAAGCCAAGGAGAGATTCGGCCTCTCCCTACTCTGACCTTCTCCCCCAGTATGACTACCAGTGCAAAGAGCATAGCTTGGGCCACGGGGAAAAGGCTTTCTGGGTGGTGGTGGCGGCCAGGTTATATACTTACTTTACATACACGCATATACATATATACACACGTATTTCACAATTTATACATTTTATCATTTTAACCATTTTAAGGGTATCATTCTGCCCTAGCCAGTATGGTTCAGTGGATAGAGCATCAGCCCGCAGACTGAAGGGTCCCGGGTTCGATTCCGGTCAAGGGCACGTACCTCAGTTGCAGACTCGATCTGGACCCTTGTCAGTGTGCCGGCAGGAGGCAACCAGTTGATGTTTCTCTCTCACATCGATGTTTCTCTCTCTCTGTCTGTCCCCCTCCCACTCTCTCTAAAAATCAATGGGAAAATATCCTCGGGTGAGGATTAACAACAACAACAACAACAAATTAATTAATTAACTGTACCTTTCAATAGTATGACATATATTCACATTTTTTAAAATATATTTTATTGATTTTTTTTACAGAGAAGAAGGGAGAGGGATAGAGAGTTAGAAACATCAATGACGCCGAAACCGGTTTGGCTCAGTGGATAGAGCGTCGGCCTGCGGACT
>NW_005367384.1:1760097-1761792 GCF_000412655.1 Myotis brandtii | reverse complement strand
TCTCATCGATGTTTCTAACTTTCTATCCCTCTCCCTTCCTCTCTGTAAAAAATCAATAAAATATATTAAAAAAAAAAGAAAAGAAACATCAATGACAGAGAAACATTGATCAGCTGCCTCCTGCACACCCCCTACTGGGGATGTGCCCACAACCAAGGTACATGCCCTTGACCGGAATCGAACCTGGACTTTCAGTCCACAGGCTGACGCTCTATCCACTGAGCCAAACCAGTTAGGGCTATATTCACATTTTTGTGCAATCATCACCACCATCCATCTCCAGAACTTTTTCATTACCCCCAACCGAACGAAACTCTATATCCATTAAACAGTAATCCCATTTTCCCTTCCTCCCAGCCCCTGGTAACCACTATTCTACTTTTTGTTCCTATGAATTTGATTACTCTAGGTACCGCACATAAATGGACTCAAACAATATTTGTTTTTGTGTGTGGCTTATTTCACTTAGCATAATGTTTTCAAAGTTCACCCATGTTGTAGCATGTATCAGAATTTTATTCATTTTTTAAGTGTGTAATATTCTACTATGTATTTTTTAAAAATAAAAGTGAAACCTTTGGCTGGTTTATTGTTGCTCACACTGATAGCACATTTCCCCAGATACACCCTTAGGTGACTAGAAACAAAACTACTACTGCATTGCACACATTCCCCTCCTCCCTTTTCTTTCAAAATTTCTTTCTGCGTATGTTTAAAATATATGTACAGTATATATTTGTAATGGCTAGATAACCTGTGGCTAGTCTCACAGCTCAGGAATGTTTCCTCCAGGACCTGGCAACCATCTTTGAAACGAAAACAACCAGGAAGATAGTGTCCCTAACACCCAGTTCCTGTGTAAGGGTAGGAGCCTACCTTTTTTTTTAAGGGATTATAATTTTATTAAATCATCTGCAAACCATATGGGTTGCCCCAAATGGCGTCAACTTAACAGCCTAACTTTTGTGGGCACCTTGCTCCAATCTGTAAGACTATCTCCTGCCCTAAAGGTATGGAAATTTGTTTCTCCTCTGGTTAAGCCAACACAGGTTTTGTCTCCCCAGTTTCCCTGATAAAGTTAGGATGTGTGACCTTGTCATGTCCTGTCATTTGAGAACCTGCTTTTTAGTGGGTTGTCCTGGCTTGGCTATATAAAGGGGAGATTCCTTCTGTCTTTGCAATCTTAGTGCATTGCTTGTAAAGTGCATCACATTCTGGATTAAAGTTTATTTAATAATAAAACGGTTTCCTAGTCTATTACTTTTGTGGAAAGACTTCTGGGTTGGGAGTTTTTTGTTTTTTCCTCCTAATTATATTTCCTCAATAGTTTGAAAGCAGCCCAGAAGGACAGAGACCCTGGTTCAAAGTTAAGTGTTGTAAGATCTTTAATTTTTGCTTGAGGCCTCCAGGACCGGGACATTCATTTATTTGAGTAGGTGGGGTGCGACATAGAACAGTGAATGATACTGGTAGACTATGGGCAACTGTATTTAATTAAACAATCTAAAGCTTATGCCTTCGTGGCAGGTTAGTAGCACACTTAGCAACACGTTGCTTTCTATAAAAAGAAAGAGCGATAAAGCTTTTTGAAAAAAAGGTGATATATACATCATATCAAATTATATCTTCTCTCTCCTTCACTGCTTTTTTCCCTAAAATTCCTGGACCATATACTGCTCCCCCCTCCCCCGCCCC
>NW_005367384.1:1754137-1759574 GCF_000412655.1 Myotis brandtii | reverse complement strand
ACTTGCCGGGTGAAGGTGTCCTTTCCAGGCGGGAAGGGGAAGCGTTTGGGAAGGGTGTGCAGAGGCCGAAGAGGGAGGGGGGTGTAGTGGGGACCCGGGTTTTGTTTCTTGGTGACATGGTCTCAATCCAGGAATTGGGTCGAGTTACGCATTCGCCATTCCCTCGGTGCTCTTATTTGCAGATGTGGTCTGTTTATTCTCACTTTTGACAAGAGGACAATGGGAATGTGTCCACGAGGCTTTCTGAAATAGGAGATGGTGGGTGATGTCACGGCAGCTTTTACTGAAACGTTTATAGGGGGGAGAATATGTTCCTGGGATGAGCAGAATCTCATTCTTAATTCCAACCCTCTTTCTTCCTTGTCTTGGTACTTGAATTATTTCTTTCCCATTCGTTGGCTGATTGCTGTGTGTCTGACTCTGGCTCTATAATTACCTCATGTGATTTCTTTTTCTTTTCTTTTTTCATGTGATCTTTAAATGAGAAATTTGAGGCTCAAAGAATTTAACTAGGTGGAGGGTCTTGGATTCCAACTCGAACTTTATATGCTTTTTTGTGGGCCACACGTGGCTTCAGGTGACATCATTCTCCTGTTGCTTTTTGATTTCCATCAGAAGACCCAGAAGCAGCACTTTAAAAGTAAAGTCGGGGCAATATTTGTTGCTCTCTAGCTGTTAGGATCAAGTGTATCACTGAAGGTTTTATTTTGTCTCTATTCATTTGTGATAATGAAATGTCACAGCAACGGCCGTTAACTAGACTCTAGGAGAGGGAAATCTTGTCTTTGGAATGTGTTCAAAATAGGTGGGAAGAATGTGGTTTGGGGAACCTAGAATAAGATGAGAGAATTTACAGATAACTGCTAGGTATTTTACATTTGTGGTAATGAAACAATTTGAGAAGAGAGAACAATTACAGGAAGACTTGAGTTTTGAATAAAAGGATTTATGTGTTACAGGTAAACGGCTTCAAATGAGATAATGTGGGATAAAAAGACACTTGTATAAATGTTGATCATTGGGCTGCTAAATTACAGCATATACAATAGGTGAACTCACCTATCCATGTAATAGGTTTTCACCTACCTCTCTATACTTTGAGTACTTATAATATTTGTACTTTGCACATGTAAAAACCGAAGTCTAGAAAGGGAACTAATTGCGCATCTAGTGGCCTCATTTGAGAGTAGTGTGTAAGAGAACCACTGTTACTAATAAGGTATATTTTTTCCCCATCCTGGATTTATATGTTTTAAGTTTAAGGTGAGATATGTTATATTTTAACGTTTTCCTGGTATTCAGTATAACCTAGGGGCTAGGGTCAGGTCTGGGTTTGATTATTCGCATCATCTTTTGAGAGAAAGATTACTTTCTAAAATCTGTTTTCTCATCTGTGAGATGTTATGAGAACTAAATGCATGAATGCATGGCAAGTACCTAGGACAGTGCCTGGCACTTTGAAAGCCTTCAGTGTTGGCCCTCAGTCAAAGAATCATTCATGCAAAACATCTTTACTGATCGTTCTACATGTTCTGCTAGGTGCTGCGGATATAGCCTCCGGCTTAAGACAGATAAGGCCACTGCTTTTATAGAACTTACGGATGAACAATAAAGGGGTAAACAATTAAACCAGGTAATTACATTGGGAGAAATGTTATGAAGGGAAGAAACAGAGTGAGATGAGACAGGTAGTAGTAACTGAGGGAAACCATTTTTAAAAAATATTTTATTGATTTTTTACAGAGAGGAAGGGAGAAGGATAGAGAGTTAGAAACATGGATGAGAGAGAAACATCGATCAGCTGCCACATGCCCTTGACCGGAATCAAGCCTGGGACCCTTCAGTCCGAAGATCAACGCTCTATCCACTGAGCCAAACCATTTTTTTTCTTTTTTGATGAAAGTTCAACTATTTTTAAAATAGATTTTTAGAGAAGCGGAAGGGGAAGGGAGAGAGAGAAACATTGATATGAGAGGGAAACATCAATCTGCTGCTTCCTGCATGCCCCCTTGGGGGTGGGGGGAATGGAGCCCACAACCTGGGCATATGCCCCGTCCTGGAATTGAACTGGCAACCTTTTGGTGAATGGGAGTCGCCCAGCCCACTGAGTCACATTGGCCAGGGCTGAGGGAGGCCATTTAAAATAGAGTGATCAGGTTAGGTCACTCTAGAAGAGTACTTTTGAGGACAAGCCAAGAAAAGGAAAGAGCAAGCCATTTGCAAAGAACCAGGAGAAAAACATTTCAGGCTGTGAAACAGCAAATGCAAAGACCCAAAGCAAGAAGGGAGCTTGGTGGGTTTAGGGCCAAGAAAGGGATTAGTGTGGGGAGGTGGGAGTGAGTGTGGAGTTAAGGTACTGGTGAGGGTGCAGAGCAAGGTGGGCAAGGAGTAGGACGGGAGTGGGCAGCACCTCACTGTATACTGGCCAAGGATTGGAATGTCCTGTAGACTGGAATGTGGCAGCTTTGCAGATGAAGATGTGGATAGACCCCCCCAACCTCTGATAAGTGAAGGGAAAGATGGTGCAGAATAGTGTGTGTCACATGCCATCCCTGTATGTGTGAATGTGAAGGCCTATGCTGGAATGTATAGGATGCGGAAGCAAGGGTGATGGAACAGGGAGTGAGATGTCACTGTTATACCCTTTGCTGTCTTTTTTTTTTTTTTTTAACTTTTTAAACTTTTTTTTTTATCCCTTTGCTATCTTGTGAACTTTCCACCTTATGCATGTAGAACCTATTGAAAACTAATTTAAAAAAAGCCCAATCTCTCAGTCATTGCTTAGGCAGCCCCCTCCTTTATCCTCGGGTTCTTTCTGCCAACCCCAGCTGTCAACTCTACTGCCCCCCACCCATTAATCTCCCTACTATACAGGCTTGAAGGCCATGGCAAAGAGGTTTGTGTTTTTATCTGAGTCTTGGGAAGCCATCAAAGTGTGTTAAGCAGAGGAATGTCGGCTAACGTATGCTTAAAGATATATTTCTGGCCCATGTGTGGAAAATGAGAGTGGGGGCGGGGTAGATGTAGAAACAGTGAAACCCACACAGGAGGCTGTGTGGTTGGCTTGGTGGGGGATATGGTGGTTTATCTTACTGATGACAGTGGGGATGGAGAGGAAAAGTTGGACTTGGGGTGTATTTTGGAGGTCATAGGGACTGAGCTTAGTAGTGGGTTATATGTGGAAGCTGAGAGAAAAGGAGAAATGAAGGATAAAGCCTAGTTACCTTGGGAAATGGAGCAATGGTGACACCGTTTGTTGAAGTGGGGCATACTGGGGGAGGAATCGGTTTGGAGGGAGGATGAAGAAATCTGTTTCAGATGCAGGGACGGGTATCACGTGGTTGGTTGCTGTACTGTCGGGAACCCTGGAGTGTCTGAGCTATAGATCTGGGAGTCATTGACCGAAAGCCCTGGTACTCAATGGAGGAGGAGAGAGAGAATGTTGGAAGTTTAAAGAGAGAAGTGTGAAATCTCTGTCTTCGAGGTTGAGAAAGCAAAATGATTAGGGAAGTGTAGGCTTGCTGGGCAGTATTGCATGTCCTTTGAGGTTTGTGGTTTTGAATCTAAAAAGCGCAACCAGCCGGAATGTGTGATTTTCCTCTGGCAGAACTCAACTGCTTGAGCGCAGGGAAGGAGGACGGGGCAAGCAAGAAAAAGAGAGTCCCGTAGGGAGATAGTTCAGATTCTCAGTTTGTGAAGGAGATGAGGACAAGAGGAAGGTATTAGGTAATGGAAAGAATGATGAGGTGATCGAATTGGGAGCCTTGCTGAGGTAAGACGGCTGTCGGAGTGGGCAGTAAGAAAGAAAGCAGTTTTCTGGAAGGAAAGGATGTTTGAAATCCAGTTGGGGAGGTGATTCAGTTACTGGCCATGGCAGGGATCAGGTTTGATCATGGGGTACGTTTTCATTGGGTAGAGGCAGAAGTTGGTGGTGAAGAGGACAGGGATGTGATCGAATACCTCCTGGATGTTGACAGGAGACACAGGCGGTGGTGGGAGGAAGCGCAAGGCAGGAGCTGTCTGCAGGGACAGAACCCTGGTGGGAGATCAGACAATGACAGCTGTCAGCACAGCGGGCAGTAAAGCCCAGGGCGTGAGTTTCAAAGAAGCTGGGGTTTCACAAGGAGGAAAAGTGGGTGTGAGAGAAAGATTGCTTCTCCTTGAGAGACCTCAGAGGAAGCAGGGTTATCTAGGGCAGGCAGGAGTTTGCCGGGGTATAACAGAGTTTATTAACCGCTTATCTAGATTCCTAGAGAGCATGGCAACAGTTGGGGTTGGGTGAAGACTGAGCCACATGAGATGTATGCTAGATGCTTCAGGTATGTTAGCTCCTTTCCTGCCAGCCTTTCCCCTTTCCACTCTGTAAGCCCATAGTCTTATTAATACAAGACAACTTTTAATTGTGTTGTTTGGGTTGGAATGGACTCTAAACATCAATAGAAAGTGAAAATTTTAGAAGCTTTTATATTCCAAGGCAATGTTCATAAGGGAAAGATTGCCTTCTATCTGAACACGTTACATGTGAAGCCATGTGTTATTATGCGTTGATTATACAATATGTTCCATTCTGGAAAATACCTTGTATGAGTGATATGCTAGAACCCAAAACAAGCTTCATTATAAATCAGATGTTAGTGATATGAACTTGCTTTGAAAAGTAAAACATGTTCAGTGATTGTGGATCCTCTATGATGGGAAGGATCTTATTTTTAATAAGGTTTGTGTTTTTTTTAAAGATAATTCTTGTTCTGACATGATAGTTGGTTGTATCAATTGAGTATCTATTCAGTATCCATTGAGAAAATACTAAATGACAACCTACTGTGAATTCAGAAACACTGAAATGAATTTTGATTGTATTAATTATAACAGCATTTACATACACTTGAAAAATTTAGACATCTGTTTATATTTATTTATTTTTTAAAAATATATTTTATTGATTTTTTTACAGAGAGGAAGGGAGAGCGATAGAGAGTTAGAAACATTGATGAGAGAGAAACATCGATCAGCTGCCTCCTGCACAACCCCCACTGGGGATGTGCCCGCAACCAAGGTACATGCCCTTGACTGGAATCGAACCTGGGACCTTTCAGTCCGCAGGCCAACGCTCTATCCACTAAGCTAAACCAGCCAGGGCTGTTTATATTTAGAGCAAGAAAGAAAATGGTTTTCAGAAAGTAGGCTGTGCTTGATGGATTCAGATTTGGCAAAAACTCTGTGTGCTTCCCCAGAGCTCATAGATTATTAGAAATCACTTCTGTGATGTAGGGTATAGAAGGGCAAGGTATTATTATAATTACACTAGTAGCCCAGTGCACGAAATTCATTCTCATTAAAAGGGAGTTAATTGCCGAAACCGGTTTGGCTCAGTGGATAGAGCGTTGGCCTGCGGACTGAAGGGTCCCAGGTTTGATTCCGGTCAGGGGCATGTACC
>NW_005367384.1:1740181-1752460 GCF_000412655.1 Myotis brandtii | reverse complement strand
TCCCACCGAGACCCGGCTTTCATTCTCTTGTCTGTCTTTTCTAAGCCTTTCAGTTGCCCCCACTCAGGTTCACCCTTGGCTGTGCTGGCGTGGCACACTTTATAAAGAGATGCCTCCACGCTCCCAGGGCAGGTTCCTGCCTCAAACCCCGCCCTTACAGGAAACAGCTCCGGGAAACAGCTTGGGGGAGGGCGCAGCTGTTGCCAAGACAACCCCTGCAGGACTGACTTCCTTCTGCTTGGTCGCAGTTCTGGTTGTGATGAACACCACCCAGGGTTTTTATATAAGTAGATAGGACCAGATGTTATAGTAGTATTCATTTTAAAAGTCATTCTGCCAGTAGCAGGTGAATATTTAAAACCACTTTCTCCATATACTTATTAAGCCTTTTCTCCCCCATCACTATAGCCAAGGAAAAGGTGGTTTATTAAAGTAAATCCAGATGGTCCAAAACAGCTTGTTAGTCATTAAAGCTATTAATGTAACTGTACAGCCCTGAAATACACAACCATTATTGCCAAAGTGATGTAATCCTAACTTGTTGGAGTGTAAATTTTTGGAATTATTTTCCCTGATAAATTATTGAATTTCATAACCCATAACCTTTCCTGAAGTACTCAGCACAGTGTTTTGAGGTGTGAATGTGTTCAAAGAGCTATTCTTTATAAAGAATGGCTGAAGTTTCCAGTTGTCCCACTTGGGTTGCATGTTTAATTTTTGGGAGTGGAGATAAAGTTAGCAGTAACGCTAATAGCTCTCAGTTTGGTAACTTTCTGGAATTACAGACAGCAGGTTTATTTGTTACATTTTGTAAATGGAATTTTACAGTCTTACTCAACTCATAATTTTGTTAAAAATTTTCAGGGACAATGGTTAAATGAAGTTAGTTACATTCTGCTGATGTGAGATTAATCCTGGGCAGATCAGTGACTAAAATAATTATCTTAAGTCTTTGCATAAATTGTTTATTTTAGTTTCATAACTATTAGAGATAGGCCATCTGCAATTTATAGAGATTAACTTGTCCAAGGGCTCACAGCCAGTAAGTGAAACAGTTATAATGTTTATCAAGAATGGCCTCTTAGCCAGGTGGCTCAGTTGGTTGGAGCGTCAGCCTGTGCTCCAAAAGGTTTCGGGTTCAATTCCCGGTCAGGGCACATACCTAGGTTGTGGGTTTGATCCCCAGTCGGGAGCGTATGGGAGACAACTGATTGAACTTTCTCTCTCCCTTCCTCTGTCTAAAAAATCAATTAAAAACATATACTCAGGTGAGGATTAAAAAAAATAAAGAAAGGCCTTTCGCCTGGGTCTTGCATCATTTAAAGTTTGGATACATCACCAAGCTGTGACTAATGAAAATGGGCGTATAATAGCAGTTACAGGGAGCACAGCCTTGAAAGCAATGCCCTATGATTTGCTAATTTAAGTATTGGGAGCTTTTGAGTTTGTTTCCTACCTTGACTATTATAGTGCATTTATCATACAAGTCATTTTGTTAATTTAATTTTTCCTAATATGCAGATCAGTTATAGGACTTGTTCAATGCTGTTGGATGTTTCCCTCTTGATTATAAAAGTGATATATACATTTATTGTAGAATTTTTAGGGAAGTATATAGAAAATTAAAATTAATCCTACTCCCACTACTTAAGAAGAACTAGTATATTCCCTATACTAGTATATTCCCATATACTATTATTTATAAATAGTATGTAAATATGAATGGGGGGGGGAAGGGGACATATGTAATACTTTCAACAATAAAGAATTATTAAAAAATAGTATGTAAATATGGAGTTCAATATATTTATACTTTTTCATTTAATATTTTCTTGTGTTATTAAAAAAAGTTAATTCATCATGTTAAATATATCTATTTTTATTTCATAGAGGAAGGGAGAGGGGGAACATCAGTGATGAGAGAGAATCATTGATTGGCTACCTCCTACACACCCCCTACTGGGGACCAGGCATGTGCCCTGACTGGGAATCGAACCGTGACCTCTGGGTTCATAGGTGGACACTCAATCACTGAGCCACGCCAGCCGGACTGTGTCAAAGACTCTTGATGAACTTGGCCAGATTGTCTTCCTGTAATACTGTACTAATTTTCACTTCCATCAACATCATATGAGAGTTCAGAAATCATTGGACTTTGAGCTGTATTGGCCACAATCTGTTGTGTTTTTTAAAATTTATTTATCTTTATCATTGAGAGTATTACAGATGTCCCCCAGGCCACAGTCTGTTTTAACTGTGCAAACATTTTCTTGCCTTTATTAGCATTTTTTATATTCCTAGTGAGATATTATTTGGTAAGTTTAATAGCCATTTCATTTCTTCTGAATTGTCTATTCATTTCCTTTGCTCATTTTTTTCTGTTAAAGTGGGTGATTTTCTTATCAGTTTGCATGAGAGTTCTTCCTATTAGGGTGTAACCTTTGGTCAAGGATTCCTTTTTTTTAAAGGACTAGCTAACTGCTGTAAAACGTAATTATCCATCTGGTTTTCTGGTGTCAGCTAGCCCACATGATTTTTCTTTCAAGGCCTGATTATATGCTGACTGGCTATAAGCCTAAATAATTCAGTGTTGGGATAAACTGAGTAATGTTAATAATGTGTTTTGCCTTTCCAGAAAGAAGAAATGGTGTAAGCCATCCACTATCCAAATTTTAAGGTCAAAGACTGGAAGGAAGGTCAGGAAGAACATGGCCTGGCCAAGTGTTTTTCAGAGAGGAACTCTGCTGTCCCGGTTCAGCCATCATCATGTTGTCGTGTTCCTGCTCACCTTCTTCAGGTAAGGGGATTGTTGCAACTGCTGCTGTTTTTTCCTTTTGAGGGAGATACTTATTCGTGGCGAGTTTCTCATGCAGGAACTTGTATGGACTTATCATGAAATAGACTAGTTACTCCTCTTGTACTTCTTGATAGCTCTAATAAAGTAGTTCTTGGGGGCTCTTTTGCCTGTATTTGGCAATGTCTGGAGACATTTTTGGTTGCCATGCTATTTGCATTTAGTGGGTAGAGACTAGGGATGCTGCTAAACATCCTACAATGCACAAGACAACCCCCCACAAATAGAGGATTTGGGGGCCTAAAATGTCAGTGGTGCTGTGGTTGAGAATATAAAGCCCTATATTTGTTAAAATGAGGAGCTTGAGAACAAAGGGTGTGCATGTTCAGGGACCGCCCTGTGCCTCCTTGAGTAGTAAAAATGGTATGAGACAGTTGTGAGGAACTCTGGGAACTCATGTGAGGTCCCTGCCCAGTCAGCGTGATTCAAGAATCGTCCATGTTTGTGAGTCAATTCTGTGGCCCTCAGTGGCCCTCTTTAGTGGTCTGTTGATGACACAAAGTAGGCCTTTTGGTGTTAGGGGCATGTTATTCATAACCCTGTGACTCAACTATTTTGATTATTTTTTCTGAATAGATTTTCTTCTTTATTAAAGGTACCACAAATGAGGATGATGGTTTTTTTGTTTGTTTTATTTTCAAGTAGAAACTAGGAAAATGGTTCTCTAATTATGTAAGAGTTGATAGGTAGTTTTAGATACTTGGTTTAGGGGATATCCATTTGTGAGGGGTGGGAGGAAGCAGTAGTATGAGGAAATGCAGGACCCAAAGAAAAAGCTACTGCCCTGGCCAGTGTTGGTCAGTGGTTGGAGCGTCAGTTCTTCTCCCTAAGGGTTGTGGGTTCGATTCCCGGTCAAGGACACAGTACCTGGATTTTGGGTTCCCTCTCCACCCCTGGTCGTGACGTGTGGGAGGCAACCAGTCGATGTGTCTCTCTCACATTGATGTTTCTCTCCCTTGCCTCTCCTCCCTTCCACTCTCTCTGAAAAGCAATGGAAAAATATCTTCATGTGAGGATTAACAAAACAAAAAAAAAACAAACAAAAAGCTACTGAATGGCTAGTGCAATGAGCAGTCAGTGTTTGTTAAAGACTTAAAATTTTTTACAAAACTGCAACCATAATTTATTATTTTTATTTATTTATTTTAAAATATATTTTTATTGATTTCAGAGACGAAGGGAGAGATAGATAGAAACATCAATGATGAGAGAGAATCACTGATCGACTGCCTCCTGTACGCCTCCTACTAGGGATGGGGCCCCCAACCCAGGCATGTGCCTTGACTGGGAATCGAACCATGACCTCCTGGATCATAGGTTGATGCTCAACCACTGAGCCATACTGGCCAGGCCAGAACTGAACCATAATTTAAAGTGGGTTGGGATCAGTCACATTTTCATCTTCTAGATCCAGGGATAAGTTATGAGTGAACATGGGGGCTGATATTGAAGAAGATTAGTTAATTACTTCTTTTGCTTAGCAGAGACTAATTCAGTTGATAGTCCTTATAAAGCAGTATTTCTCTTTTTCTAAAACTGAAAGAACAAATAGGAATATGTCTGTGATTTCATTAAAGGCTGTTTTCTTTGCTATTTGTTCAGCTGTATTTCTTCTCTTTTGTAGTTACTCGTTGCTCCATGCATCAAGAAAAACGTTTAGCAATGTCAAAGTCAGCATCTCTAAGCAGTGGACCCCGAGTGCTTTTAACAGATCGATTGAACCTGTAGAGGTAAGTAGAACAAAGTGCTGGGATGGATTTAAAGGAACCGTGCCTACTTCTAATTCTTCCCAAGGTCTCCTATTTTGTTTCATTTGCTTAGGACTCTGAAATGGCTTACTATTTCCTGTGGCATACAATCCATACTCTTCTGTTTGATTTCTTAGCCTGCCCTGATTCAATACTACTCCAATCAGCTTATTTCTCACTCTTTTGAAATCACACAATTCGGGCTAGACCATTTTTTCATTGAGTTTCACAAATACTCTGCTTATTTCTGTCTTTGAGATTTTGCTCATGTTCTTTTGTAAGCTCATTTACCTTCTTTCCACTTATCAAAATTGTGCTTTTCTCTTTGTGTCAAGATAAAATGTCACTTTTTAAAAAATAGAATTTTTTTTCTTGCTTCTGCTGTGTTTTATTTCCTAAACTGTGCACACTGTGTATTACATAGTTTAATGTCTCAGTATTTGCATACTCTCTGATTGATTCATTTGTTCATTTGTATCTTGCTTAAGTTCAGAGAGTATGCAGCCTAGTTCCTTGTACTCACATGGGCCAAGAACATTCTTTGATGACTGGGACAGAGATGCTGTCCTTTATAGCACCTACCTCAATACACAAATCCATTCCACTCATGCTGTCCTTTATAGCACCTACCTCAATACACAAATCCGTTCCACTCAGTCTTTACCACGTTATTTGAGTTCTGCTTACGTGGAATTATAGCTGTTTATTTATATTTGTAGCATGTTTTATTTCTTAAGAATTATTTCCCTGATTTGGACCAATTTAAAGTTGACAGAGATCTAAAGGTTATATACTGCCCCCAAAATGTAAATATGTTATCCAGGCAATTGCTTATTGTGGGTCTATCGTGCATAACCCTGTTCTAGGCACTGAGGACACAGAGAGTAAAAGCCTAGAGGACAAAAAAAAAACCAAAAAACCTGTCACCATGGAGCTGATGTTCTAGTGGAGAGGCACCCGAACAGTTTTCCTGAATTTAACTTGATAAGTTCTTGATAGGAACTTTTATTATTATTCTTTTAAATACATTTTTTATTGATTTAAGAGAGGAAGAGAGCAAGAGAAAGATCAATGATGAGAGAGAATCATTGATCGGCTGCCTCCTGCACGCCCCCCACTGGGGATCAGGCCCGCAACCCAGGCATGTGCCCTTGACCAGAATCAAACCTGGGACCCTTCAGTCTGCAGGCTGACGCTCTATCCACTAGCTAAACTGGCTAGGGCCTGATAGGGACTTCTAAAAGGAAAGGTGTTAAGAATAGAGAGCTGGATTTCTGACAGATGCTTGACTTGTGCTGTGTGCACAGCGAATCCCTCTAAATGATCATTGACTGACTCATCACAAACCTTCAGGATGGCCTGGCCTCAGAGAGGTCATGCGCCCTAACCTCCCACCAGTATGGTGTCTTTCTTTGTGGTTATTGAAGATGACCACCTAGCTTCTGTTTTAAAACCTGTAGGGAGAAGAAACTCCCTATTTTTCTGAGATGCACAATTATATTTTTCACCAACTCTCATTAGGAAGTTCTTCTATTGACATAAACATGTTCTGCTGTTTAATTTTGAGCCATGTACACGAAGTCTGTTCCCACTGCACGAGGCCTGTTGTATATCTGAGAAAAGCCTGCCTCCCCAAGTTCTTCTTGTTTAGGTAAAACATCCCCGGCCCCTTCAACTGTAGTTTAGTGACACTGAACACTAAATGTGGTATTTCAGGTACCGTCTGTATAAATACAGAACAATAGGGTTTGGTTTAGCCACTACATTTCTGGTTATACTGCCTAAGGCTGCCTTTGTGTTTTAGATAACTGGGTTGAGAGTCCCCAAGACCACCCCCAGGTTTGATGATTCGCTAGGAAGATTGACAGGACTTAGCATATAGTTGTATTCAAAGCTGTGGTTCATTACAGGTCAGGGGATACAGAGCCAAGTCAGCAAAGGGGGAAAAACGCACATAGGGTGAGGCCTGGAGGAAATCGGCACAGGCCTCCGGGAGCCCTTTTCCAGGAGTCACACAGGGTGTGCTTAATTCTTCCAGCACAAGTTGTGACAACACAGGTGAGAAGTTGTCTACTAGGGAAGCCCGATAGGGACAGGGTGCCCACGATTTTTATTGGAGCTGGTCGTGGAGGCACTCTGCCTGGCACATACGAAAATCCCACACTCCCAGAAGGAAAGCAGGTGTTACTCATAAACCACATTGTTTGAACAGTTCAGACACAGTAAGCCAGTCTTAGCAGGGAATTATGGGAACCCTCTGGGGATCCAAGTTTCCAGATGCCAGGCAAGGGCCAGCCTTGCAAGCAGGTCTTTTTAAGGATAGCAATCTCAGGCCTGTTGTGTTAACTCTTTCCTGCCAGGGACCATGTTACATTATTAGCTTGTTTTGAACTGGCATTAACTTTTCTGCTTAGCTATTTATTTCCTTACTCTGCTGCTAGGAAAGGTTTCACTGTGGTGCTGTTTTAGAACTGTGGATGAAATAGTTTGGATGGGTTGGTTTTGTAGAAGTCAGATGCTGACTCATCGAGGAGAGCTGTGTGTATGTGGACCTGCCTCGTGGAGAGCAGTGCTGACCTTCCATTCTTTCTTTAGACTTTCAAACCCAGGGTTGTTTCCTGAAGACTACTGCTGGGAGGCCAGAGGTGGCATGTACCCTCACTCCTCCTGTGCTGGGGTCTATAACACCTTTACTCCAGCTTCCCTTTGAGACTCCTTGTCTGAAGTGGAAAGGAACTTAGTGGCAGAAGTATATGTAAATGAGTATGTACTCTAAAAAATATTTTGTTTACATATATTGTTAAACATTTCTTAAATACCTTAAATAGCATCACCAAAAAGTATTTATTACAGCTTTTGTTTTTATTTTTTTCCCCATTGATTTTTTTTAGAGGGAGTGGAAGGGAGGGAGGGAGGGGCAGGGAGGGAGAGAGAGAGGGGGAGAGAGAAAGAAAGAGAGAGAGAAACATGTATGTGAGAGAGACACATTGATTGGTTGCCTTCTGCATGTGACCTGACCAGGGCCAGGGATTGAACCTGCAACCCAGTTACGTGCCCTTGATGTGGAATCGAACTGGAGGGCTGACACTCTAACTTCTGACCATACCAACCAGGGTGCTTTTGTTTTTATGTATAGCTATCTTAGGTACTTTATGGCGAATTAAGCATACCTTGAGAATTTATAATGGATTCCACTGACATGGACAAACATTGGAAATACTAAGTGAAAAAAGCATGAAATCTCTGTTTATAGATAATAAAGAGGTAATGGCTAAATCTAATATTTGAGGACAACTTGACTGAAAATTGTTAACAAAAATTTGTTCTATTAAATTAAAAAGTCTTACCTCTCTAGACAGTACAGTCCTTCTTTGAGAATGGTGTAAGAGCCCTGGCCAGTGTGGCTCAGTTGGTTGGGCATCATCCTGTGCACTGAAAGGTCGCTGGTTCGATTCCTGGTCAGGGCACATGCCTGGGTTTGTAGCTCAGTCCCCAGTAGGGGGCGTGCAGGAGGCAGCCAATTGATGTTTCTCTCTCTCTTCCTCTCTCTGTAAAATCAATAAAAACATGTTTAAAAAAAAAAGAGAGAAAGATAGAGATAGCGTAAGAGATTCTTGAGTTCTCTTCAGGAGAAGGATGCAGGGTTCAGGGTGTCTTCAACATTCCATCTCAACCACATCACAGCTCCTGTCCCTCAGGTTCTCACCTGAGACGGAGAGCAAACCCCTAACTCAGGTCGCTTGAGCTCACCTTCTGTGCACCAGGAAGCTCTTTCACATCCGTGGTTCCCCCACCTCCGTGCACAGCCCTTACTCTGTGACAAACATTCTCACCGTGACCTTTTGAATGTGCCCACAATGTCATGCTTCCAGGAAGTGTCCCAACATGTAGCAATTGTAGTGACTTAGCACGGCGCCTCCCCCACAACACAAGGAAACCTTACATTCATGCAGGCCGGTACATTCACGTGGTAATTGTACATGCTTGCAGGACAGCTTGAATCACTGGAGCATTTGAAGCCATTTTGTCCATGACTTTCATTAAACATTGGACGATTCACTAAGTGCACTTGGACCATTTCTCACCTACTGGTATTAGTCATCTTGATCAGAGCTATATTATGGACCTAAACTTTCTTCATTAGGCTTTTTCTGTTAACCTATTTTCTGACTCTTTTTGTTAGTCCTACTTTGTTGTTTCAGTTTTTGGTTCTGTTTTTTTTACACTTGTTAAGTAGGCAAGCAAAAGTATATTTCAGCTGAATTCTGGCAGTGAAACAGAAAAAAGCTGTTTGCAGTCTGTCAGTTCCTGGGAAAACCATGTGCTCGGGAGTTCGGTGGCTTCCCCCAAGAGTAAAGAAAATCTTGAAACTTGCAGCAGCTCCTTGAGGCCTGGATCTCTAGGTCACCTGGGTGTGTGCCCAAGAGGGCTTAATCCTGGGTCCTATTGAGCCCAGATGACATCAGGGATCAAAGATTGTGGTTAGAGGGGAAATGTGGCAAAATAACTAATTGGAGGTATTTAGGGCCCCAATTGGCACGCTGAAATACTGATTGATCTAGGCGTGAGCTGGTTTCTTATCGATCATGAAAGCAGTGCCTGTTGTTAAAGTAAAAGACCGGTGCCATAAGCCACCCAGAAACGAGTCCCAGTACTTTAGAATCACACTTTACATGTTTTCTAATAATTTCAGATTTTACTTCCTGTTGAAGATACATGTTTTTTAGTTGTTCATTGTGATTTTTCTTTTTACTATTCTAAGTCAGAATTTCTCTTCTTGCCCTGGCCATTGTGGCTCAGTGGGTTGGAGCATCCTCCTGTACAAAAGGTTGTGGGTTTCAAGTTTGTTTGGAGCATCCTCCTGTACACCAAAAGGTTGTGGGTTTCAAGTTTGATCACTGGTCAGGGCATGTAATAGAGGCAACCGGTTGGTGTTTCTCTATCTCTCTCTTTTTCCCTCCCTCCCTCCCTCTCCCCTTCCCCCTTACCTCCTTCCCCTCTCTAAAATCAGTAAACATATCCTTGGGTGAGGATTAAAAAAATTTTTTTCCTTCTTTAATAACCCATCTCAGAAATCATTTAGTCCAGCAGTTCTTGAACTTTTTGGTTATGTGGATTCACACACATATATACTGTTTTAGAAATTAAAACAAATTAAAAAATACACGATTAAGTTATTTTCAAGTGAATTAACCTACAACATGTTAACATGAATGACATTTAAAAAAATATATATTTTTATTGATTTCAGAGAGGAATGGAGAAGGAGAGAGAGATAGAAATATCAATGATGAGAGAGTCATTGATTGGCTGCCTCCTGCACACCCCTGACTGGGGACTGATCCTGCAGCCCGGGTGGGCATGTGCCCTGACCAGGAATTGAATTGTGACCTCTTGGTTCATAGGTCGATGCTCAGCCACTGAGCCATGCTGGCTGGGCAACATGAATGACATTTTATGAAAAATGACTTTTTCAAGACAAAAAAAATCACTTAGTGAGGAGAATGGCATTGATTGACACATTCTTGCAAATCTCTTCCTGTCTGGCTGAATAGAATACAATGGGTCTTCATGTCTACTTTTGAATTTCAAGTCTCTGAAGAGTTTGTCTTCCACAGATACATGGTGGAAAGGGGGGAAGTATTTTAACAGCCTTTTCAGCTAATTGTGGGTATTTGTCTGATATTACACCAGAATTTGACAAGTAGCAATTTCTTGAAGGGTAGTTGCAATGTGGAATCCGAAACTGTATTAATTAACTTTTTATAACCTTACATTAACATCCATTTGTCTGTCTTGTACTTTAAATGAATCTTGAAGTGACAGGCTTGTTTCATTCTTTTTTGAGGAAATATCTGCCAGATACTCAAATCTGCCAAATACAGTACTCAAATACTCCAAACTGGGCCCTATGTCTGTCAGTCATTCTTTCAAGTAAAAATGACTTACCAGCTTGCCGCTCACACAGTTGCACAGTGCTTTCCTCCAGGACAGCCATCTCACTCTGGTATGCAGAGTCTGTATGTGTATTTTCCACCTCATCACACAGAATAGCAAAAGTAAGTATACTCAGGGGCCAGATTTAATACAATTAATAATTTTTACTACTTCATTAAGAACATTCTCAAGTGAAATTGACCTTTTTTTTCTTTACTGTCAGTGTGGCAATAAAGAATATAGTAATTAATATAGCACAGTTTGGTGTAACTGCTTGATTCATGCCAAAGCACAGCAGTTTTACCCACCACAGCTTTTGCTTCATCAATGTTAAAGTTAAAGGGGAAAAAGAAAATAACTACAGTAGGACTAAAGGCCCGGTGCATGGATTCGTGCACCGGTGGGGTCCCTCAGCCTGGACTGAGCCCTCTCGTAATCCGGGATCCCTCAGGGGATGTTGTACTGCCGGTTTTGTTCCGATCCCCGCAGGTCAGGCCGAGGGACTCCACCAGTGTGTGAATCTGTGCACCGGGCTTCTAGTATACATATAAGATCTTTGGTTGATCTCTTCCCGCCCTCCCCCCACTCCTTCCCTCTCAGATTCATAGTCTATTCCTTGGTTGATCTCTTCCCGCCCTCCCCCCACTCCTTCCCTCTCAGATTCATCAGTCTGTTCCATGTTTCCATGCCTGTACGTTGAGCGTCTGCCCCTGGTGGTCAGTGCGTGTCATAGCTACCAGTCGAGTGGGCGCTTAGGCTTTTGTATTTATAGATAGTCTTCCCGTATCCTTAGGGGATACATTCTAAGACCCCAACAGATACTTGAAACTCTGGATAGTACCAAATCCTGTATGTTCTATCCTTTTTCCTATATATACATACCTCTAATAAAGATTAATTATAAATTAGGCACAATAACAGATTAACAACAATAACTAATTATAAAATAGAACAATTATAACAATACCCTATATAATAAAACCCTAATATGCAAATTACCCCTTCAGGTAGTCGTTCGGGAGACTGGGAGTTTGACCGCTCGCTATGACGTGTGCTGACCACCGGGGGCGGTGTGGAACATGGCGGGTGTCGGCGATATGGCGCCTGGGCAGGGGGCTGTGACCTCTCACCAGCTACCTGGGGGCAGGGGTGATGAGGACGGAGCTGCAGTGAGAATGTGGGGTGTCCGCCGAGCTCGCTCTCACTCCCCCTGCTAACCTCCCCTGGGATGCCAGGGCTCACGCGCTGGGAATGCCCCCGTACTCAAGTACTGGGTGCCCGCGAGGAGCCTGCCCCGCACCTGCATGGCCTCTTTTGGGTGAGCTGGGCCACAGCTGCTGGGACTGCAGGGGCCAGTCGGGCTCCCCGTGAGTTCTCGCAGGAGTCAGTCTGTGAGGCCGGCCAGGAGAAGTGTGCTGCCTGCCAACTTCTGTGTAGCACCGCTTGGTGGCCCAGAGGCCCACACTGCGCCCTGGCCCTCGGCGTCCGGCTGTGCTTACCGCATTTCTGGGTGGGGACTTGGGCGCCGTGACTCAAGCGGAGGGGGGCAGGTAGGGGTCCAGGGGCCCAGGTGCTGCCCAGGGCCTAGAGGTCAGCTGGGACCTGTCCTTCCACGTCAGACGCTTGAGCTTTGATCGCTGGCCAGGCCTAGGGACCACACCTGTGCACGAATTTTGTGCACTGGGTCTCTAGTATTGTAATAAAAGTTATGTGAATGTAGTCTCTCTTTTTCTTCTTCTT
>NW_005367384.1:1739239-1739794 GCF_000412655.1 Myotis brandtii | reverse complement strand
GTTTCAACCTCACCGGGGCTGTCCCGACCTCACCGGGGCCGTTTTGGCCTCACCGGGGCAGTTTCAACCTCACCGGGGCTGTCCCGACCTCACCGGGGCTGTCCCTACCTCACCAGGCCATTTCAACCTCACTGGGGCCGTCCTGACCTCACCGGGGTTGTCCCAACCTCACTGGGGCCGTCTCGACCTCACTGGTGCCGTCTCAACCTCAACGGGGCCATTCCGACCTCACCGGGGCTGTTTCAACATCACCGGGGCCGTCCCGACCTCACCGGGGCCGTTTCAACCTCACCGGGGCCACTCCGACCTCACCGGGGCCATTTTGGCCTCACCGGGGCCGTCCTGGCCTCACCAGGGCCGTCCCGACCTCACTGGGGCTGTATCGGCCTCACCGGGGCCGTATCAGCATCTCCAGGGCTGTCCCGACCTCACCGGGGGCCGTCCCGGCCTCACCGGGACAACACGAAGTTTGGCACTCTGTCCCCAGCCGGGCGGCTCCCCACCGGACAAAATCTCCAGGCGTTCCTGGTGGCTGAACATCCGGCACGCCTGCTC
>NW_005367384.1:1733369-1739016 GCF_000412655.1 Myotis brandtii | reverse complement strand
GGCCTGGCCCCGGCCTCCCCCGAACCCGACTCCGCCCCCCGAGCACGTCCCTCCCGGATGCGAGGAGCCGAAATCTGCAGCCTGCTGGGTTGGGCTCTGTACTTGGTGCCTCTGCACATCCTACTCAGTCTCAATGCTCTTCTTTCTTTCCTTCCCGTTGTAGAGCTTCCACTGGGCC
Source organism: Myotis brandtii (assembly GCF_000412655.1). NCBI lineage: Eukaryota > Metazoa > Chordata > Mammalia > Chiroptera > Vespertilionidae > Myotis > Myotis brandtii. Next base: position 1,738,838 of record NW_005367384.1, on the reverse strand, counting down.
AGCTTTCCCATGGTTCCGAATGATAGCTGTTTGTCCTATAGTTGGTAGTTTCGATGTTGTTGTGGGAGGCAGCACGCACAGGTCTGTACCTTACTCCACCATCTTGGTTCTCCTGGGTCTGCTTCTTGAGTGTGTCTCCCATGGGTGCGAGGAGTTGAAGTCTGCAACTCGTTGGGTCATGCTGTATAAGCGCAGGTGGGTCTTTTTGTGCCACTGGCACAGCTTGGATGGGGATGTAAATTGAGTAGGGTGGGGTCTCAGGGAGTCGCCAGGGCGGAGCAAATAGCAATGGCGGCGTCTCTGCGGCTCCTCGCCTCTCTGGGACTCTGGGACTTCGCGTCCCCCAGTGCCGGTGAGCAGCTGCGCGCCAGAGCCTCCCTCGCTTTCCGACCGCTGCAAGGCCGTGCCGCCTCTCCCCGTGGGGTCTGGGGCCTCAGAGTCCCGTCCTGAACAAGCCCAGTGGATTCGAGAGTTTGTAACCCCTTCTGATTGAAAAAAAACCGCGCATCCAGTTGCAGCCCGCCTGGCGCTCGACTCTGTACCTCTGTTCTTGGAGCCTCTGTAGCTCCAACTCAGTCTCACTGCACTTCTTTCTTTCCTTCCAGTTGTAGAACTTCCACTGGGCCAATTTTCCCATGGTTCTGAATGGTAGTTGTTTGTCTTATAGTTGGTAGTTTCGATGATCTTGTGGGAGGCAGCACGCACAGGTCTACACCCTACGCCGCCATCTTGGTTCCTCTGTAGTCTCTCTTTTTCTTTCCCTTCCTTCCACTCTCCTGTTCTTGAATGTGCATTTCCCCCCCCCCCCAATATACTGAAATATTTTGGAGCTCAGTTGATCTTAGGTAACTGAAACTGTGGAAAGCAAAACCTTGCATAAGGGGGGCTCCTGTATTAAATGAATAGTTTTGACTGAGGGTAAGGGGGGCGGGCTACTGTATTATGAAATAGTTGGACTTTGTGTGCTCTTTTCAGCATCACCAGGTCTCTGAGAGTGGGGGAGGTTGTACGTGAAGGTGCCTGGAGGAATATAAAGGACTGGCAGATACCAGTGGGACTGACCTGCTCTTGTGTGTTCCTGTAGATCTGGAGCAGCAACCATTTGTTCCCCAGTGCGGAGGAAGCCACTCTTTTCCTCGGAACACTGGATACTATTTTTCTCTTCTCCTATGCCGTGGTAAGTTTTAGAATTCCAGGGTTTTAAAGAAAGATGTAAAAGGAAATGACTCCAAGTTTTATGAAGTTCATAAGATATTTTGAGTTTACTGACTGAGCAGTGTTCAGAAGTTTATATTTTGTGTCCTTCTCATCCATCCATTCATTGACAAATTGAGCACATAGCATGTGCCAGGGACTGTTCCAGTCAATGAGAATTCATCAGCGGACAACATAGGAAAAACCCTACCTTTATAAAGCTTCTATCTTGGAGTGGGAGCTAAGAGAGACAAACAGTCACAAAATGCTACAAATAAGTAAATTATAAAGTATATTTAAAGGTGGTAAGTGCTGTGGAGGAAAATAAAGCATGGAAAAGGGAATAGATAGCTCAGGGTGGGGGTGTAATTTAAGTAGGGTGGCTGGGGAAAACCTCACAAAGAAGGGGTTATTTGAACAGAGACCTGAAGTGGGTAAATGAGGTCAGACGTAGGCTGGAGGCACACATTTCAGACTCCTTTGCGTATACCTGATTTTTAAAATTGTGAGACTGAGTGAAATCATCAAGAGAATTGGTGAGACCCTGGCCTGTGTGGCTCAGCTGTTGGGCATCGTCCCATGCACTGAAGGTTGCCGGTTCAATTCCTGGTCAGGGCACATGCCCAGGGTTGTGGGCTCAGTTTCTAGAAGGGGGTGTGCAGAAGGCAGCTGATCGATGCTTCTCTCTCTCCCTTCCCTTCTCTCTCTCAAAATCAATTTAAAAAATCTAAAAAAAAAAAGCCCTAACCGGTTTGGCTCAGTGGATAGAACGTCGGCCTGCTGACTGAAAGGGCTCAGGTTCGATTCTGGTCAAGGACATGTACCTTGGTTGCGGGCATATCCCCAGTAGGGTGTGTGCAGGAGGCAGCTGATCGATGTTTCTCTCTCATCGATGTTTCTAACTCTCTATCCCTCTCCCCTCCTCTCTGTAAAAAAAAAAAAAAAAGAAAAAAGAAAAAATGTGAGAGAGTTGGTGAAGATAGAGAAGAAGTGCGAAGACTGAGCCATGGGTTTCCAGCATTTAGAATAGGGGTGGGGAACGTCCAGATCTTGGGCCATATAAGCCATGCCAAGATATTAGGGGTGAGTTAATTAAATGTTTGACCAAATATAGCGGGCTAATTTAAAAAAAAATTCTGACAATATTTTTTAAAAAATACATTTTTATTGATTTCAGAGAGGAAGGGAGAGGGAGATAGAAACATTAAGGATGAGAGAGAATCATTGATCGGCTGCCTCCTGCGTGTCCCACACTGGGAATCGAGCCCGCAACCTGGGCATGTGCCCTTGACCAGAATCGAACCCCAGACCGTTCAGTCCCCAGGCTGGTGCTCTATCCACTGAGCGAAACCCACCAGGGCTAAGCAGGCTAATTTTTAAGTTGATAATTTATGGCCCCTGAATAATGTTGTAAATATCCTTGGCAGAAAGAAGGTTCCCCACCCCAGAAGTGAGGTAGGGAAGATGAGGAACGGGCAGGGAGGCTGAGATGGAGCTGTGGGGAGCAAGAGTACCGAGAGAGGGTGGAGTCCTGGGAGCCATCCCAGGGTGGCAGGGGCTGACTCTGTCTGAGGTCGTCCTCGAATTGGGCAGCCAGGAGGTCTGGTCGTAGGGAATGTCAGTGGTGGCTGCCAAGTTAGAGCTGTGGGGCCAGGGGTGGCAACTGCTGGCACTGGGCACTGTGGGAGCAGTCTGACCTTTTCTCCCAGCATCTTTTTTCCTGTCTTGGAAATTGTCCAGTGATGTGAAATACTGGGTGAAAGTCCCAAAGTAATCTCTAAAGGTTTATTTGGGTAGTTATTAGAATACCTTCAAAGAGGACAGTTAGAAAATTGGAACAGAAATTAGATCATGTAGCCTAGCTCCTCACCCTGGGCATATATGGTCATTCCGAGTGAGGCTTCTCTATGAGCCTTTTATGCAGTGTTTTTTAATTAAAGATTTTAAAATTGATTTTTAGAGAGAAAGGAAAGGAGAGAGAGAAGCATCGATGTGAGAGCAAAACATCTGTCAGTCAGCTGCATCCTGGGCATGTACCCTTGACCGGAATTGAGGTCCCCCACCCCAGGCATGTGCACCAACCTCTCAGGGAACCAGTAACCCTGAGTGCACAAGACGACATCGAACCACACCCACACATCAGCTAAGGCCTTTTATGAAGTACTTTAAGAAATATGAGCCCTAACTGGTTTGGCTCAGTGGGTAGAGCGTCAGCCTGTGGACTCAAGGGTCCCAGGTTCGACTCTGGTCAGGGGCGTGTACCTTGGTTGCGGGCACATCCCTAGTGAGGAGTGTGCAGGAGGCAGCTGATCGATGTTTCTCTCTAAAAAAAAAAAAAAAAAAAAAAAAAAAGAATCAGTGGAGTCTAGTGGAAAAACCAGTTCTACCACTATCAACTAGCTGTGTTAAACTTGGCTTCACACTGGCGTTTAACCTTTTTTTAAATCCTCACTGAGGATATGTTTGTTTATTGATTTTAGAGAGAGAAGGGAAGGGGGAGAGCAAGAGTGAGAGAAACATCAATTTGAGAGAGAAATATCAATCGGTTGCCTCCTGTACACATCCTGACCGGGAATTGAACTTGTAACCTTTCGGTGTATGGGATGATGCTCCAATTAACTGAGCCACTCGGCCAGGGTTAACCTTTTTTTGATATGTAGTTTCCTCGTCTATAGGGTTGTGATAGTACTTGTCTATAGGATAAAATAGATTTCGGAGGTAAAAGGTAAGTGCCATGGAAAATTGGTGATTGTGGTTCTTCTATTGAGCTGTGTTTTCTTCTATAACTTCCAGGTATTGTGCAGGCAGTTGGAGCAGCACAGAATAAATTGATTCTCTAATCTGAAACATAACAGAAATTTTCTTCATCCTCATTATTCTCTATAGCATAAGACCATGGATGAGTGGCAGCTATAGAACATAGAATTCTCCAGTGTTTGCAGGTGCCTCTTTCAAGTTAGTGAAAGCTTGTCCATAATGAGGGAGAAACATTTATTATGATCTTTGTCGTCTACATTTTCTCTAATACAGATTGTCAATTTATCAGAAATACTTGTATCAAAATCTAGGTTTTTAGTAGGGACTTTTATTCATTTTACATATTTATGGAAGAAACCTAAAGTGTGTTGCCCTTAGCTCTTTAGTCTGCTTGCTTCTATGATCTGAGCATTTTAATTTCTGCTACTCTGTGGCAGGAGAGCAGAAGGCAGAACATTTGTACCTCTGATCAGCTAATTATTGCCTCTGCCTCCCTAGCTCCTTGCCTTGTGGTGTCATGAAACCCAAGGGTCAGATTAAAGAGGCAGCACCTGTGCTCCAGATCTTCATTCAGAATGCAAATGGCCAAGAGGAATGCCTTTGGGAAAGCAGATAACGGATGGTTAGGAGTTACTCTCTCCTGGAAAAGGAAATGGAATTGTCTGCTTGTGTTATTGGAAGAATCTTTGTTTGTTTTTCCCACTCTCCTTTTAGGCAGTTAGGGGATGGGATCAAGTAGAATGTAAGTTTTGCACTGAATTGCAATGTCCCAGGGTGTGCAGAAGCCATGTCATTTCATGAAACATTTGTGAAACTGTTATAGACAGCTCGCCTGGGCATGAGAATGAGATTTAATGTGAAGTAATCTCAGTGTATTGCTTGCCTCATTTGCTTTGCAGTGCCTCTTTTTTTCAGGCTGTGTTGTAATTCAAGGCTGAAAAATAAAATGCTTTGTTTTTTTAGGGCCTTTTCATCAGCGGTATTGTTGGGGATCGGCTTAATTTACGATATGTTCTATCTTTTGGCATGTGCTCTTCTGCATTAGTGGTAAGTTTGAATGTTTTTAAAAAATGATGATGATGATGATTGTCAGGTTTTTAGGATCCAAGCAATCCCCCTACTTCTGTATGTAGAAGAGAATAAATTAACCTTCAGTTGTTGAATCCCTTGCCTGCCTTTTCAGTTCGGAGAGTCTGTTATAAGTATGATTTGGGTCATGCCCCTTCCTTGACTCTCATCCACCAAAGTCAGTGCATAAATGGCATGCCGTTCAGTGCTGCCCAGAGCCTGGTCCCAGCCGCCTACAGTCGCATCTGTCACTGCTTCACTGCTCTGCTTGGTCAGACTACTCTCCGTGGCCCTGACATGTCCGGCTGCTTTCTGCCTCACTCCTGTTGTTCCTGCTGTTCTGCCTTGCCCGGATGGCCCTCTGTTCAGCTCTCCAGTCTCACTCAACGTCTCCTGCAAGTCCCTGGCTAAGTGATAATTCCTTCATATTGCCTTACTTTACTAATCCCT
>NW_005367384.1:1667927-1733106 GCF_000412655.1 Myotis brandtii | reverse complement strand
CAAATGTCACCATTCCTCTTTGGAGCTTCCTGCCTGCATTTCTTTCTTTGAAGGCATGAATGTTGTCTGTTGCGTAGCCTACTTGGTCTGTGTCAGTCCTGCTTTCCTGGGAGGGTGGATCCCAGTGGTTAGATCACAGACTTCCTGAGAGGGCACTGCCTGTTTTCAGTTCCTCCCCTGCAATTTCCTAGCTGTGATTTCTGTGGGCTTCAGCTTCCTCGCTTGAATCCCTCTGCCTGGGGCTGCAGTGAGGGTTAGATGAGTTGCTGTGTGTAAGGCATTTGGAACAGTGCCTGGCGCAGTACATGGGCAAGATCCCTGTGAGTCATCTTGATTTGCTTACGAGGGTCTGGTGAGAAATTTTTGTTGATTGAATAAAGGCATGGAGTTTAGTTAGACTCTATTTTATTATTGTTTTTCACTGTCTGCCATTTGTGTACAGGGAAAAATGTATTTTCCTTAGAAATTTTAGAGATTGAACCATTTTATTTATTCACAAGCTGCTCACCACACATATGTACATACTATTTCAAAACCTGTTTTAAAACATATGTAAACACATTTTTTTTTAAAAAAAATTGAAGTGTGTACATAAACTCACCCTTTTTAGTGTATAGTCCTGAATTTTGACCAGCGAGTATAGTGTGTAACTGCCATTTCTCCTCTTTCCCCTGGTCTCTGACCATCACTGACCATTTTCCTGTCCTTAGAGTTTTGCTCATTTCAGAATGCCATGTAACTGGCATTACACAGTATTCTATGTACCCATGCCAGGTATTCCCAAAAGAGACTTCAACCGCAAATAACATGTCCACTTGAGCAAAATGCCTGGGAGGAAAAGCAGAGACATGAATGCTACTAAATGACTGAGCCTATCAAGAGTTACTCAGATTCACTTAGTAGCGACACTAGTAGTGACAGCTGGCGCTTCCCAGTCCCCACGACAGTCTTGCACAAACACAGGCCTGAGGAAGAGGAAACGGAAACGCAGGTGACCCTCGAACAACATGGGTTTGGACTGCGTGGGTCCACTTATATGGGAATTTTTTTCAATAGATACTGTAAATGTATTTTCTCTCCTTGCGATTTTCTTTTTTTCCCAAATATGTTTTTATGTATTTTTATATATTCAGAGAGGAAGGGAGAAGAAGAGAGAGAGAAACATCAATGATAAGAGAGAATCATTGATCGGCTGCCTCCAGCACGCCCCACACTGGGAATTGAGCCTGCAACTTGGGCATGTGCCCCAACCGGGAATTGAACCGTGACCTCCTGGTTCATAGGTTGATGCTCAACCACCAAGCCACTCCTGCAGGCTCTCCTTATGATTTTCTTAATACCATTTTCTTTTCTTTAGCTTATTTATTGTAAGAATACAGCCTATAATACATAAACACACAAAATATGTATTAGTCGACTGTTCAATATATTGGTAACAGTAGGCTATTAGAAGTTAAGTTTTGGGGGAGTGAAAAGTTAAACATGGATGGACTGTGACTGCTTGGGGGTCAGCAGCCCTGGCCTCCATGTTGTTTAAGGTCTACTCTCCTGTGCCCTCCCATCAGGTATCCTGCTGTGGGTTTTGCCTTCCTTTCCCTTTTTTGAAACACAGTGATCTACATATAAAAGGAGGTCAGACAATGAGGACTTAACTTTTTAGAGTTGAAGATACCAGTTGGAGGGATGATCACTAATGAGGTTTATGCCGTTTGCTTTCTTTGCCTCTTTGGTTGGCAGTGGTTTGGTGGTTGTCTCACGCACTCAGTGCTGCTTTGAGCAGGAGCATCCCAAGAGTCGGCCACATGTCTCGTAGGTCGAGACATTGAATGTCTCCTTCCTTAGCCTCTTCACGCAGAAACACAGTGTGCTTGGCAGTTGAGTGTACTCCAGGTGTCCACATGGATGTTACATGTCCCTCTTTCTTCCCTCTTCCCCAAGGTGTTTATCTTTGGCACTGTCACAGAATGGCTGCATTTCTACAACAAGTGGCTGTACTGCTGCCTGTGGATTGTGAATGGCCTGCTGCAGTCCACTGGGTGGCCCTGTGTGGTTGCTGTCATGGGCAACTGGTTTGGGAAAGCTGGGTATGCCGCCTCCTTCCTCTTTAATTTTTCTTTTTAAGTGGTTTTAATACTGGATTATTCAGACTTGTCAATTAACTCAGTCCCTTCAACACTACCCATGTTCTCCCTTCATTTAGAAAGTTAGAATCGTTCAGGGAGAGGTTTCACGTCAAAGTGTATTGGAAATAGTGTCGACCTTAGTGTTGATCCACCCCTGCCCATCACGTCCACAACACTCTCTGGCCATAGTCAGATTTTGAGTGTCTTCGTTTTTTCTTTAATCTTCCCTTGAGAGAGCATAACTATCTCAGGTGCAGTCCCATCAGGATCTCCCTGTGGATTTTGCCTTCCTTTCCCTTTTTCGAGACTTAGTGATCTTCTTTAGCCTTCTTCCATCAAATACAAGGAAACCAAGGCCAAAGAGATCCGTGGGACTTGCCTAAAGTCACGTAGCAAAGGCTCTAATAAGATGCAGTGGAGAATGCCAAACTGGGGCATTTCCCCCTACACCTTTAATTATTAGATTGTATTTGAGTTTGTGTGTGTGGTGTGGGCCAAGGATGTGAGGATAGGCACCCGCTAAAGTATCTTCTAGGCCACCAGGAAGAAGAGCCACGCTTAATTTACAGGATGGAGATAAGTTCAGACACCCGAAGACTTGGCTTTGTTGTATGCCATTATATGTGACACTCCAATTTCAGGAATATTATTAATTTGAATTTCTATAATTTTTATAGATAAGTATTTGTGTTGTGAGATACACATTTATCTTATCGATGGCTCTATCTTTTCTGTTTGTTTACACTTTTACGTCGGGGCCAGTTGTGCACCAGACATTGTCCACCAGCTCAGTGATCCGCGCATGCTTGACCTAGCCTCTCGGTTTCCAGCTTCCCCGGTTTCACAATGGGGGATGTTTGCTGGCTGTAACATTGTGAAAGTTCACCTATAAAATGTCTGTGATCAGAATAAGCACCACTTAATGAGAATGCTCTGATGGTATTTCAGTGTGCTAGTAGTTCTATTTCTAACTCTAGCATCACTGGTTTATCAGAATTGATTTTGGAGGCTCTTGTTCCCCCTATCATACTTTCGTTTTCTTTTGGAGTGGATGATGCTGTCTGCTCATGTGCTATTTATTGTTATTAAGACTTTTAAGGTAATTTTTCCCCATTTACGATTTTTGAAAATTATACAGATGCTACTTGTTTATTGTAGACAGACTGGATAATATAAATGAGCAAAGAGAAATAAAGACAAAACCACCTGAAATCCTATCAACTAAAGATAATTACTTTGACATGTATCAGTTTGATAGCAGTGACTGGGCAGGCTGATCATTTCCTTATTTCTTTGGATCAGTTACAAAGAAACAAAAATTCAAGAAAGTCGTCACAGTTTCTGTTTGAAAGTAAGAACATTTGTTTTTAAACAAGTAACATTAGTGAGTGAAGTTGACAATGCACTGCTTGGGACACAGTGACTTTTCCTATGAAACATAACAAGAAACCACAAAGTGCTAATAAGACTATGACAACTTAAAGTCACAGTTATTTTCAGCCAGCTTTTTGTAAACGCATGTCTTCGGCCAGCAGGTTCAGTCTGGCCTTCTGACTCTTTCCTCCAGAACACTCTTGACAGATCTTAATATTTAAGAGGATTGGGCATTTTAGCACGGGGGAGGAGCATAGAGATCATCTGGTTCAAGTCATTTGTTTCCAAGTGAAAAAAGTTGGGGCTCAGTGGAATGCAGTGATCTATTGAGGCCATTGCCCACAAAGCTGTTACCTTGGAAGAGTCAGGCCCCTTCTGGTTGTCAGGCTCAGAGTTAGTCACACACATTTGTGTGCAGCACCGAGCCCTTTCCTGTACATCACTGCACTCAGTCCTTGCAGAGCTGTCACAGGCTCTTCCAGTTGAGAACACTGAGCCTTCGCTGAAACTTACTTGAAATTAACAGCTGGAGGTAGCAGCCTCATACTTGTGAACAGCCTTTATTTTTCAGTGTGGCTTCCCTGTTCATTTCTAAGATTCCTTCTGTCTTGATGAGACAATAAAAATGTTTAAGGAGTTAGATAATGTAGCACAGTGTGTTATTAATATGTATCAAATAGATAAAATACAAATGTGAACTTTTCAAAAATTAACGTTTTAATCCCTTTTTCTTTCACCAGCCTCACTGCCAGTGGCTATGTTCAGAGCTAATTTATTTTTCTCCAAGTCGTGTGTGAAAGCTAGTTTCCCTTCCATCAGACTCTTCCTCTCCCCATCCATCTTTTAAAATGGCTTTATTGAGTTGTACAATAAGTTGCATGTGTTTAAAATGTATTATTTGATGAGTTTTGGCAAGAATACACCCGTAAAACCATCATCACAGTTAAAATATTGGACAATTCCCCCCCGCCCCCCAAAGTTTCTTTGTGCTCCTTGGCAATTTCTCCTCCCAACACACACCCCCACTGCCATCTCCAGGCAACTACTGATCTGCTTTCTGTCACTCTAGGTTAATTAGGATTATCTAAACTTGTGTATAAATGGAGTCACACACTATGTACTCTTTCTTGTTTGTCTTCTTTCATTCACGATAATTTGAGATTCAGATTCATTCATGTTGCATATATTGATAGTCCATTCCTTTTCATAGCTGAATAATAATTCATTGTACCACAGTTTGGTGATCTGTCCACGTGCTGATGAACATTTGAGGTGTTTTAAGTTTTTGGCTGTCATAAATAAAGCCACTGTGGACAAATGCTTTCATTTCAAATTCTTGTATGGACAAATGCTTTCATTTCCCTTGGATAAATACCTTGAATAGATTGGCCGGATCATATGATAGGTATTTTTATACCTTTTTTAAGAAATTGGTAGTCTCGCCGAAACCGGTTTGGCTCAGTGGATAGAGCGTCGGCCTGCGGACTGAAAGGTCCCAGGTTCGATTCCGGTCAAGGGCATGTACCTTGGTTGCGGGCACATCCACAGTAGGAGATGTGCAGGAGGCAGCTGATCGATGTTTCTCTCTCATCGATGTTTCTAACTCTCTATCTCTCTCCCTTCCTCTCTGTAAAAAGTCAATAAAATATATTAAAAAAAAAAAAGAAATTGGTAGTCTCTTCCATGTGGTTGTACCATTTTACATTTCTACCAGCAGAGTGTAAAGTGTTCTAGTTACTGTACAGTGGGGCCTTCACTTACGAGTGTCCCGACTAACGAGTTTTTTGAGATACCAGCTGTCTCTCGGTCGATTTTTTGCATTGAGTTGATTAGTGATGTTGAGCATCTTCATATATATCCACCAGGAGAGGAACGGAGAGGGAGAGATAGAAACATCAATGATGAGAGAGAATCATCGATCGGCTGCCTCCTGCACACCCCCTACTGGAAATTGAGCCTGCAACCTGGGCATGTGCCCTTGACTGGGATCCAACCCGGGACGCTTCAGTCCGCAGGTCTACACTCTATCCACTGAGCCAAACCAGCTAGGGCTGTTGAGCATCTTTTTATGTGCTATTTACATCATATTTTTTATATGTGAAGTATCTATTACAATCTTTTGTCCCTTCTCAAAAAATTTTTTATTTTGAGATGATTGAAGATTCATACTCTTTAACATTTTGTTGCATTGTCTGTTTTCATATTATTGAATTTTGAGAGTTCTTTATATGTCAGATACAAATCTTATCAGATATGTGATATGTAATATTTTCTCTTCTAGTCTGTGGCTTGTCTTTTTAAATTCTCTGAATAGTTTCTTTCGATGAGCCCCAAATTAAACTTTAGTATAATAGTCATAGAGTTGGAAGAGACATGATGTTTTGTCATGTGGGTGTACTTAAATCTAAAAATAGAACATTAATTCTCTGTGTTGTGAACCTTTTTGTTTGGGCAATTTTGTATTTGAACCTTGAATCAAATCCCTTCTTATTCTGTTGTCTTCTGTGTTCTGCTGTCTCCATCTTAGCCGAGGCGTTGTTTTTGGTCTCTGGAGTGCCTGTGCTTCGGTGGGCAACATTTTGGGAGCGTGCCTGGCCTCTTCTGTTCTGCAGTATGGTTATGAGGTAGGTATTTCTTTCTTAGCATTTTCTCGAGCAAATAAATGTTTTGTTTTTTTTTTAGGAAATAATACTGTGGCCATTTAAAATCGCATTGAGCTGTGTCTGGGTAAGACAAGGCTTGTGATAAAAGTGAACAAACTTGTGCAGCCAGAGTGGTTGAATGTTCACCCACATGTACCAGGAGGTCACGATTTGATTCCGGGTCAGGGCACATGCCCAGTCTGTGGGCTCGATCCCCAGTAGGGGGTGTGCAGGAGGCAGTTGATCAATGATTCTCTCTCATCAGTGATGTTTCTATCCCTTTCTCCCTCTCCCTTCCTCTCTGAAACTGACAAAAATATATTTTAAAAAATTATAAAAAGAAAAAAAAGAAAACTTGACAAATGGAAACATATAGCAACATTATTCCTGAAGAATACCCAAGTCTAAAGACATATAATCAGGAAAAGTTATTTGCAACTCGTTAAAGATAAAGAACTGATCTTCCTAATATAAACAAGCACCCACAGATTGATAAGAAAAAGACCAACAACACAGGAAAAAAGGTAAAGGACTTGAACGTCTAGTTGGTAAAAAGGGACTAGGAACACCTTACAAACACATGAAAAGAAATTCCACTTCCCTTATAACTTTATTCCATTAATATTCATTAAGCTCCTCTAAGGGCCTCTAGGCAGTAGAGAATGCACATGGGGCTAAAACTCTTTGCCCTTTATGGAGCTAGGTAGTAGTCCGCGGAGAAATGCAATTAAAGAAACTGCACTGAATGTTTATTACATTGGTAAAAACCCAAAAGTGTGATAATACGTTGTGTTTATGAGGATGTGGAAAAACGGGCATTGCAGTTGGCAAAGTGAATAACTCCTCTCGGGGTCAGTATGGGACAGTCTCTCAAAACTGCAGCTGTTCTGCCTGCGGAGGGGCTCTCCGCCTCCAGGAATGAACCCCGCAGGTGAAAATGCTTCGGCAGGCACAGAGATATACGACAGGGTCACTTATTTCAGTGTGTGCCACAGCAGAACGTTGGTAACGAATGTCAGCTAAAAGGGAAATAGTTACCTTGGGATACACCTGTTCAGTGGGATGCTGTGCAGCTGTGAAATAGGATTGCAAAGCTCTCTCTGTACTGATAGGGAACTATCTCAATGTGTATATTAAGTGAAAAAAGCAGGGATGCTAAACAGTGAGTATTGAATGACGCCATTTGTGTAAAATGGAGGAAGAAGTCAAGAGTACATATTTGTATTGGCTTGTATGTTTCTAAAGCAATCTCTGGAAAGTAAAAATACAGTAATAATGGTTATATGCTGGGAAAATGAGGATTGAATGGACGGGAGAAGGGGTGTGGGGAGAGTTTTTACATCTTTTTGTTGCTTAAATCATGTAAATGTGTTGCCTATTCAGAAACCTAAATAATTAAAAGTAGATAAGTTGCTCTTTTTTTAAAAAAAATATTTTTTATTGGTTTCAGAGAGAAAGGAAGTGGGAGAGAGAGATAGAAACATCAATGATGAGTGAGGATCACACTGGAGATGGAGCCCATAGCCTGGGCATGTGCCTTGACTGGGAATCGAACTGTGACCTCCTGGTTCATAGGTCAATGCTCAACCACTGAGCCATGCCGGCTGGGCCCAAATCAGTTTTATATTCCTGTTACGTCTCAGAAGAAGCCCTCTGCCTTGACTGTGAGGATGGCTTTCCATCTCACTCCCACCCTCTGCCTTTGCTTCGGTTGTACCCAGAAAGATGGTCAATTGCTTTGATCTTCAGCTTTTCCTTAACGCATTGTGCAGCTACTTCAACCTCTTAAGCGGTTTCCTTCTTCTAAATTCTTGTACATGGTTTTTTATTAGGATTTGGCTTCCTCATTTATTCAGCTACATGCTGCCTTATATTATTGTTGTGTTTATTGTTTGATCCCCCTAACTGGGTAGAATATCATCAATGGCAGATATGTCTCTTTTGGGAGGCTGTGCAATGCAAAGAATAAGATTTTTGGAGTTAGTCCGGATTTCACAGTCGTACCACTCAGTGTTCAGGGGACCTTAATTATCCTCTCTGAGCCTCAGAGTGTCATTGGGAAAATCTAAGAGAAAACACAAGTGAAACATAGCTCAGTGCCTGGCACAGGCTAAGCACTCAGCACTCATTTTCTTCCCAGTGCCCCATCCTTCCCGCCCCGTTCCTCACCCCCCCGCCTCCCACCTTGCACACGTGTCTCTGATGAGTGTCCCAGACGTGTAAGGAGCATCTGCCCTCTGCCCTCTTCCCTCTAGTACGCCTTCCTGGTGACGGCGGCCGTGCAGTTTGCTGGTGGGGTCGTCATCTTCTTTGGACTCCTGGTGTCACCTGAAGAAATTGGTGAGGACAAGCTGTCGCTTCTGTTACTGTTATGGGCGAAGAGAAGTCTGAGGCCAGGACAGTTAGTCTCTTTTCTCCTAGGAGAACTGTGAGCTCCTTGCAGTGGGTTAAAGGAGCAGTATTGCTGTTGTGTCTTGGGTCCAGCTAAGCCCACCGTAGCTGCACGTGTTTGAGGGGAGTGAGGCTCACCTGTTACAGATATAGGGAAAACTCATTTGCAAATGAGTTTTATAATTAAGATGTATTTCTAATTTCACTTCTTGAGACAGATTTCTTTCATAAAAATAATTTAGTGTGATATTTATCTCTTGTTAAATACAGAATTTGTACAAGCGAAACCACAGAAGCAAATACATGTATGATTCTATCCTTTGAATATTATTAGAGGCACATCAGCTTAATAGTATGTAATTGACTCCTTTTTGTACATGAGAGAGCTAGAGTGATTTAGTTGAGAACACATTGCTTTGAAGCCAGATAAAGTGAAATTAGAATCCCAGGTTTGTTGTGATGTTGACCTTAATTGACCTTAGTTGAACTTGGCCTGTGAACCTGGTTGCTTCTTCTATGAAGTGCAAATAAAATAATATTGACCCCATAAGTAATGATACATGCAAAGCACTTAGCACAACACCAGGCACCTAGAAGGCACTCTGTAAATGATGCTGTTACTGTGGTTTTAGGTCTCCCAGGTATTGAGGCAGAAGAAAACATCGAAGAAGACTCGCACAAGCCATTAATTAATGGTGCTGAAAATGAAGATGAATATGAGCCTAATTATTCAGTCCAAGAAGGCAGCACTATCACCCAAGTCAAGGCAATAAGCTTTTATCAGGCTTGTTGCCTTCCTGGAGTTATACCGGTAAGGATCGTTCAAATCTCCTTGCCACAACCAGTGAGCTATTATAGCTGGAGATGACCTCTACCTGGGACAAAGCATCGTTAAGTATTTAGATTCTCTTGTATACTTTATTTTAGAAATACATTCAGAGGAATAGTGGATAGTGCCCCTCAACTTATTTTTATATTAGCAACACTGGAAATTTTTTCTGACATCTAAGCAGAGGTCGGCAAACCTTTTCTATGAAGAGCCAGAGAGTAATGTGTTTAGCTTTGTGGGGACTGCAGTCTCTGCTACAAGTACTTAACTCCAGAGCAAAAGAAATGAATGAATGGGCATGCCAGATTTGGCCCTGAGCCCTAGCTTGCTGACCCTGACCTAGCATTTGAGTAAGAAGGCAAAGTTGGTATTTTTAAATATATACTTTATGTCCTGTTGCAGTATTAGAAAATTATATGTCAACCAAGAGGGGTTTTGAATGGGTCGTTAAATCTGCCCTATTTGCTGATATTCTTATTCTAGGAAGAAACACTTGTTTGCCCTTTTATGAAAAGGCCCAGAGCAGAATACTCCACAGTATTTCTTGGTAATGCATTCCAGTGTTTCCACAACCTTTATAGCCAGGAGAATTTTCTAACGTTTAAACTAAATCCCTTCTGCTGCAGTTTTTCTGTCTTGATGTTTCGGGCGCTCTAGCACGGGAGTGGAAGTTAAGAGGCCTAGGTTATGTTTCCAGCTTACCCACTAACTGTCTGTGAGGCCTGGGGTAAGTCACTCAGCCCAACCTTGTGTCTCAGTTCCCCTTCCTGTGGAGCACACCAGTCCTCCCTGGGTCTAGAATGGGTGATGGCATTGTGAACACTCACTGGCTCTTATTTAATTGCTCAGTGGTAGCCCCTGAGCTAGACTGAGTCTGCAGGTTGTCATATTTCATGCTCATCAGTTCCCTTCTGCCTATGCCCCAAGCTCAGTAAGAGAACTGACATTTGCAAACGGATTGTCAAGTATACATTAAAATGTAAGTTCCCACGATTTTTAAAAAGATGATGTATAAGGTTCATGCAAGTTCCTTTAGTCCTGTTCTTATGCTAAAGATCAGTATTTTTAATTAGTTATTAAGTAGATTACTAGTTAGTAATAGATTCATTTCTGAGACAGACCTTAAAAATTTGTTGTGATTAAATATGGAAGCTTTCACTATTCCTTTGTATTTCCCAAGCTGTTTTTTCCTGACATGGATAGGGATGTAAAGGAAATCTAGTTAACTTAATTCCTTTGTCTCTGTAACAGGCTGTCTGGACAGAATGCACTCATGACTGGGACTTGGCTCTCTAGGGGGTGGCTGTGGCCCGGCCAGGGAAGCTGTTTTAAACAAGTGATACCTAGGGAATAACTGGCAGCTCCAGGGAAAAGAATATACTAGCCAGACACCCTTTGAAGTCAGTCTCTCTGTTCCTCCCCCTTTTTCCTTTGATGCTAAATGTCAGGATTTCCTGGTAATAATGTGTTGAATATAGGAGTCTTAGTGCCACTGCCATCGTAAGGCAGCGGCACCTTTTATTCCTCAAAGTAGAACCACAAGGCCCAAGACAATCATGTTCCTTTCTTTTTGACTCACTAAAGATACTCTTTTTTTTTTTTTTTTTAAAGATATTCTTTGCTTTTCCACTAGATGTGGGAATGTAAAGCTTTTGGAAACTATAATGTGAAAGTAGTTGTAATATTGATGCTTTTCTTAGACCTTGGAACTATAGTTTAGTCATGTTATTCTCCATGGTTCATAATATTAACTTTGCAGGAAATAGAAGAACCAAAATAGTTTGGCTGCTTGCAATAGAAGCTGTGAGGTTTACTGGGTTTATTTGCTATGGTTAATGCTAGTTGGTGGCATGAATACCTTTAATCTTTGTCTAAATAAAGAAATATGAGTATGTGCCCTGCCTTACAGGTTCAAAACACTGGTTTGCTTGTACCAGAGAACTGAAAGGAGAAAAAAAGGGAGGATTAGGAGATGGTCATCTGTGTTTTCTATTCCCAAGGCCTGTTGTAAATGCCTTTCTAGAAGTTAATGGGGATAAAGAGAAGAGGGAGACTAGGTAAAGTCAGGCCAATAGGAATTTGTAGAAAAGGTTAATTTTACAGTAAGGCTATCCGTCCCAAACTTCTCCATTTTGTTTTGCTGTTTAGTGACATTAGAAACTGTGGCCCTGCTGTGCAGTTTGTTCCTTACTGATAGTTGAATGTGTTTCTTGCAGTACTCACTCGCCTATGCCTGCTTGAAGTTAGTGAACTACTCCTTCTTCTTCTGGTTGCCCTTTTACCTGAGCAACAACTTTGGGTGGAAGGAGGCTGAAGCTGACAAGCTGTCCATTTGGTACGATGTCGGAGGGATTATAGGTAATGCCTGTGATGCATCTTTTTCTATAGTAGTTATGAAGTCTGACATCATTTCAAGTTTTATTACTTATTCTACAGCCATTTTCCCTAAACTGTCCTACCAGTAAACAGCCAAACTCTTAAAAAAAAGTTTGTATAAAATATCCAGCCTATGGCAGCCTGTGACTTATGGGGCCCTTACGCTCAGACCTTTGTTGATGGATCTGTTCTCTTGTCGTCTTAGGATGTTTCCCTCTGTGACCTCTTTTAATGTAACCCTTGCATACACTTTTGGTAAATCTTAGCTCTTAGCTATGCACATTAGTTAGTGTATAAATTGTAAGATCATGGAGGTGGGAATAATAGCAGGGATTGATATTTGTGAATATTTTGTAGCTGCTTTGTACACGGATTTTAGTAATGACTTTTAATTATAGCTGGAAGTATAAACAGGGAAGTAAGAAACTTTAAGATAGGCATTCAGAATGCATTTTAGTGGGTGTGACTTAAATGGCTATGACAAAGCCTTAACATCCTTTCTGTAATGTTTACATTTAGAATTGTGGTAAGACTGAACTACCCTGAGCCCATGAAAGCACCTGGTGTAGCCTTAGGTGATATACTACCATTGTATTTGAACTTGTTTGCCCTCTTCTTAGATCCAGAGTCAAAGGTGAGGTTGCCACCTTTAGACCTGACCATACTTCTGTGTCTTACTATCTGATGAAGATGTACCAGATGTCCCGTAGTGCCTAGAACTTAACATGGGACTGTATTTAAATGCAACTGTGTTGCTTGAAGAGTTCATATCACCTTTTTATTTTTTTAATATATTTTATTGATTTTTTAAAAAAATACATATTTTATTGATTTTTTACAGAGAGGAAGGGAGAGGTATAGAGAGTTAGAAACATCAATGAGAGAGAAACATCGATCAGCTGCCTCCTGCAACCCCCAAACTAGGGATGTGCCTGCAACCAAGGTACATGCCCTTAACCGGAATCGAACCTGGGACCTTTCAGTCCGCAGGCTGACACTCTATCCACTGAGCCAAACCGGTTAGGGCCTCTTTTTATTTTTATTTATTTATTTTAATCCTCACCAGAGGATACACTTACTGATCCCAGAGAGAGAGAGGAAGGGAGAGAGGGAGGGAAAGTGGAAGGGTGGAAAAAGAGAGAGAGAGATGGGGGCAGGAGGGGAGAGAAAGAGAAACATTGATGTAGCACATTGATTAGTTACCTTCTGTATGTGCAATATAGGTATGTGCCCTAATCAGGAATCGAACCTGCAAACCTTTTGACATATGGGATGATGCTCCAACCAACTGAGCCACCTGGCCAGGGCAACATGTCACCTATTTTTAAACATCAGGACCTGGTAGTTATTATTAAGCCATAATTTCTGCATTTAATTATAGTGAATATTTATTGGCTGCTACTAATAGCCTATGAGGCATGGTCCTTAATCATCTTTTAAATAAAAAGCAAAAAAAAAATCCGAAAAACCTTCACAGCTGGTTAGAGAAGAGAAACAAGGGGCAGTGGGTGGCCTTAGTGATTTTCCCTTTTTCCTTATTTTGGTGTCTGATTCGTGGTGCCCTGTCCCCATCACCCATCGTGAGTCATCTTCCTGAAAGGAAATTATGGAGGAAACTTAGGAGAGTCTGCCATCTTTCTGGATAGACCAGTGTTAGGATCTGGACAGCGGGTGGAGGGTACCTGAAGAGCACGTTTCAGGTAACCGAGCTAAATTATAAATGATTTTGATTATGATGCACTCTTTGTGCCTAAAGGTGGAACTCTGCAAGGCTTCATCTCTGATGTGTTACAGAAGAGAGCACCCGTTTTAGCTCTGAGTCTGTTTCTGGCAATTGGGTCCCTGGTTGGATACAGTCGTGAGTATTCCCTTGCAATTAAATGTCCTGATCTCTTAGGACTAAGGCATTTGCCTTGAGTCATTGGTCAGCCCGGGGGTTATCCTGGAGCCCAGCTACAAAGGCATGCTGGGAGACCTTTGTATTGTCCTGTGACTACCTGGTGGAAGTATCATCACAGTTTTATTTGTGTCGGGAAGGAAACTGGCATCTCTTCTGCTTTGTTGGTTTGTTTAAAAGGTTGCTTGGGAGGGTATATGCTTTGTTTGAGGGTCGGCTCCAGAGGAACAGCATTAGAGCCAATAAAACAATAAAAGGGAAAAGGTTTCAAAAGAGGAAAGATGGTCATTAGTGAGTTTGGTGTATGTCCCTTAAGATGCTGCTGTGATTGGAGTAGGGTCTTTCCGTAGCTTTTAGAAGTCTCATTAGCTTGAGCACCAGCAAGAGACAGACATTACAAATAAAAGTTGGAAGAGGCCGTGAAAGAGTTGTATCCCTTTGTTGTGTCTGGGTGTGATCTGCGAGGTCACAGAGACCCAGGTCTTTGTGGACTGCCCCGTGGAGGTACACGTGATGCGCTTTTAAAGTCAGCATGTCTTTCCTCACAGGTTCTCCAAACAACAAGTCCATCAATGCACTTCTGATGGCTGTTACAGGTATGGCATCTGGCTCCATTTCACTGTTGTATTTCCTCTATAAGTAAAAAGGGAAAAAGGAAACGGTTTCCCTCAGTTTGAGTTACACTAAAACCTTAATTACAGAGAATTCAGTTGGTGAAAGGAAAGACAGACACAGCAGATTCTGTTTCTCTGCTGTTACGTGACCTCCTCAGTCCTTAGTTACAGAATCACCTTTGGACAGAGGTGTCCTAACCGTTTTGATCGCTGCCCCAGCTTCTCACATCACTTCTGGAAGTGGCCTAGGAAGCTGCCACCTTGGAAACTAATTCACCAGCTTTCAAAAAGCCCCGTAGAGCTAGTTTTTCCTCCTGTGTTGGAATTGGTCAGTATTTCTTCACTTCAGCCCCAGATGAAACAGTTGAGTGTGTATAGGGGCCATGTTATAGAAAAATTCCTTATTTTTAAACTTTAGATTGTACTCAGCATAGTGAGAGCTGCTCATGCCACCCGAGGCTCATGGAACTGATTGCAGCGTGTTAAGGGATTCACGCGGGCCAACTCCTGCACGGTCCTTGGATGGCTTCCCTGAGAGCAGTGTAGATACAACCACCTGCACCGTTTAAATAGCTTTTTCTCTTCTCTCTCCTTTTTTCATTATGTTTGGTTGACTTTGGTAGTCAGATGCTCTGTGATCCACCTCTATGACATAACTTGACAAGCTAGTGCAACTAGTTATTAATGAATGCACACTTCACAGGATTAGAAAGACTGTGTGTTCACTATATTTTCTATATGTTTGGTTTCTATAAAATATACTAGTGTGTCATGTAATTCAAGAAGGGATTTCAGAAAAGTGGATGGTAATTAATTTGAAGATGGTACTACCTGGGAGAGTTTTCATTTTTACTGGTTACTTTCCCCTTTTTTTTCTGTTTCTCTCCGACATAGTGGCTAAAATTGTGGGATAAGTGTTTGCCTTATTCACTGGATTCCTAGTGGGGTTATGAATAGTGTTTTAATAAGAACCTCTCTGTGTATGACTAGGATTTTTTATTGGCGGACCTTCTAATATGATTAGCTCTGCTATCTCTGCTGACTTGGGTCGCCAAGAGCTCATCCAAGGCAGCAGTGAGGCTTTGGCGACGGTCACAGGCATTGTTGACGGAACTGGGAGCATTGGAGCTGCAGTGGGCCAGGTAAGTGAGCAGGAGAGGGGTTGAAATTGAGTGTTAAGTAGTCCTTCATCCAGTGGAAGAATTTATAACTGCCCGCTGGGCCACAGTAGGTGGCACTCTTGTGCTGTAGTGTGATATGCTGAGAGCCTGGGCTTGAGAACCTGGAGGTTTGGTTCTCTCTAAGGGCCAGTTGTACTGGGAGCCTGGGGTTGAGTCCTCTCTAAGGGCCAGCTGTACTGGAAGCCCTTTCTGGGGTTGAGGCCTTTCTAAGGTCCATCTGGAAGGTGCCCCTACATTTTTTAGTTCCTTTTTTCCACTTTTACTTCCAGATTCTTCCTTTCTGGAAATAAGCTCACACCTCATCAGATAGATCCTTCAGTTCCAGCCTGCTACCCCTGCTTTCTAGCCTGAACTTGGCACTCCAAGGAGGCCATGAGACACATGCTTCTCATTATTCCTCACCTGACGTGTAAACCCTACCAAACACACATGTACACGTGCTCATTACATGGGTCCCCACCAGAAGTGGCCAGGGATCTGCAGCTGCTCTGACTCACTTTCCCTGCTTCCTACAACATTCTAAGTCATTAGGGAAATGCAAATAAAAACCAGAATGTAATACCACTTCATACCTATTAGTATAGGTATAATTTAAAAACACACACACAAAATAACAAGTATTTATGAAGCCATGGAGAAATTGGAGTTTTCATACATTGCTGGTGAAAATGTAAAATGTTAAAGCTGTTATAGAAAACTGGTGGTTCTAAAGTAAGTTAAACATTAGAATTACCGTATGGCCCAGCAATTCCACTCTGAGGTATATATCCCTAGGAGTGGAATTTCAATGCATTGAAAACAGGGTTTCAGATATTCGTATGCCAACGTTCATTGCAGCACTATTTATAATAGTCAAAAGGTGGAAACAACTCAAGTGTTGACCAAACAACTCAAGGTGACTGGAGAAATAAAATGTGGTATCTATAATAATAAAAGCATAATATGCTAATTAGACCAAACAGCTGAACAACTGGATGACCTTCTGGACGAAGCCTCGGCTGCGAGGGCTGAGGCAAGCCACCGCGGCTGCGAGGGCCAAGCCCCTTGCACAAATTTCATGCATCGGGCCTCTAGTATCTACATAATGGAATATTACTCAGCCATTAAAATGAATGAAGTTCTGATACATAGTACAACATGGTTGAACCTTCAAAACAGTATTCTAAGTGAAATAAACCAGACACAAAGGGTAAATACTGTGTGATTCCACTTAACCAGAAATATCCAGAATAGGAAATTCAGAGGCAGAAAGCACATTAGAGGTTACCAGGGACTGGGGAAAAGGGGTGATGGGGAGTTATTGCTTAATGGGTACAGAGGTTCTGTTTGGGTGCTGAAAAATTTTGGAAACAGATGGTGGTGATGGTTATGCAACATTGTGAATGTATTTGATGTCACTGAGTCGTACACCAAAAAATGGTTAAGATGGCAAATTTTATGTTACATATTTTACCATAATAAAAAAGTAAAGGGGTTAAATGCTATCAGATCCATTTTATTAATTGAAAGTAAATTAAAAGAATATGCTGTAAAATGTTAAAGATACAGTAATCTTATGAGCAAACAGCATAATTGTAAAGTGAGTGATACCCTTAAAAGACAAAGTATTTTTGAAAGCACCAATTATAATGCCTTTCATTGGAAGAAAGAACGGAAGTGACGTGAGGATGTTCATCTTCCTCTCTCAATAGCAAAGTGAATAGAGAGAAACCTTCTGAACTCATGTCTTCTGTTGTGTAGTTTTGGACTCTGCCAGCTTACAAAGTGAAGGCCGTTAATATAGCTCACATAGGAACATGTATGTGAAAGGGCTTTGTAAACTGCAAAACACTATGCAAATCCTAACTCCCTTCTTATTTTCTGGAAGAGCCATGTTTAATCTGCTTACAGCTACTTGATTTTATTAATTCATGAAGGATTACGTAATAATTTCTTTTTCTCCGTTTTAGTATTTAGTGTCTTTGATCCAGGACAACCTTGGATGGATGTGGGTGTTCTACTTTTTCATTCTCATGGTAAGTGTGTGCCCCCCTTTTTTTGAACTAGTAAGTTTTCTTACTGATTTACTTCAAAGCATTTACTTAAATCATTTCTTAAACCAGAAAAATTACTGATTCTTTTAAAAACCCTTTGTAAAAAATAAGATTTTGTCAGTCTAAAAGACATTCTTTTTTCAAGGAAGGAAAGGGCCCTTAGTTTGTCCTTGACCCGAGTCTAATGAGTATTGTCATTTATAAAACCAGAAAAAATGACAAGAGACTTACTAAAAGTATCACCAGTCATTAATCGGTCTCTTCCAGGGTACTCTGCGTCTGCTGAATATAATTGGGGAATTCTGAAGGAAATTATAGTGGGCGGGCACCAAGCCACATAGGGTTAAAAAAGAAGCTGTGATTAACACTGTGTCGTGTAGGTTCTAAAAAGAACCCGAGTCTCTTGAGAAAATACCTGTTGTGCCTTAGGCTGGAACTTTATCCTGTCTGGGAAATAGCCAATACAGAGTAAGGCCTTGTGCTTTTGAAATACTGCTTTCTGCTCAGTAGGCATGTGATGGAGTCTGTCCATTATTGGTGAGACAGTGCTCCAGACAGGTCTGTTTGAGAGCGTCTATGACAGCTTCGTCCACCAGGGGATGCATTCAGTTTGTCCCTAAATCTAGGGCTTCCTAATTGAAGGCAGTCTCAGTCGTCCCAAGTCCAGACACTGCATCTTGTCTAGGGAGTTTTTTTGGGAGTTCAGCACTGGAGTTCCCTGGTGCTGCCTGCAGGCTTACATTCTCTGCTGTCACAGAGGATGCTTCCTTCCGCCCAGCTGCCTTCTAGCTTCTGGAGATGGGGGCATGGGACTCTGTCCACTTCCGACACCCGTGCTAAGTAGAGGGCAATGTTTCCTGATGAACTTGCTGCTATGATCACACTAGAACTTCTAATAGAAAAAAAAACTGGATCTATAATAAGAAACACATTTTAAAAATATTTTTATTGATTTCAGAGTGGAAGGGAGAGGGAGAGAGAGATAGAAACATCAGTGATGAGAGAGAATCATTGATCGTTTGCCTCTTGCACACCCCACGCTGGGGATCGAACCTGCAACTCAGGCATATGCCCTGACCGGGAATTGAATTGTGACCTCCTGGTTCATAGGTTGGCACTCGGCCAGGCCAGGCGAGAAACACTTTTTAAAATCTGAGCCCCAGTATCGGATTTTCTGTTCCACCCGTCACAAATTATTTAATTTGTGTACCTCAGTTCTTTTATTTGGAGACTATAATGTAACATTAAGTATTTTTTAATATTAACTAATTTTCAAAGTTATTTTTTAATTCATTGAAGATTAGATTTATCTTTGTATGAAGTCAGAATGAATGTAATTGTTCAAAGTCATTATGTTCAAAACATGATGCTCCAACAGAATTAATTAAATTGTTACCGCACATTTAATGCTTTTCTTCTCTTCACAGACAAGTTGTACAATTGTATTTATTTTGCCATTAATAGTGAGGGAAATGCGTTCTCTTATGCAAAGACGACAAGCTCGCATACTGAGTGGATGACTGGTGCCCCAGAAGAACAAGAATAATAGGAGACACATTAGGACTATAATTTCTTTTAATTTGTCCCATTTTGGAGTTGTCTTAAGAGCTCCAAAATAACCTCAGATGGCCAAGCCTCTTTCAACAGTGTCAGCCTCTTGCGATGCTGACCAGAGCGAGGTGGGTTATTTTGCTACACTACAGGAATGATCGCTGATGAGTTTTATTGTTTCATGAATGTACAAATGGCCTGTGAATCTGCCAGTGTCTTTGTTGGGCCTGTTGAGGTTTATCCCTTTAACCTTAAAGGCTACATTGGACTTGGACCTTTGTTCTCCAGCCTGGGAAGCTGAGTGACCACAAGCAGCCGTGCATGGTTTATATCAAAGTCGGGCTCCGTGAATAGAAAGGCTCGTTGCATTTTGCTTTGGAAATGAGTTTGCAGAGGGTAGCTTATCTTCGTAGCATCAAATCCTGAGAAGGTGCTCCAGCTGGATCCAGAATAAGCCTGCCTTGGACCAAGAATGCCTGCCTTGGACCAAGAATGCCTTTGTTAATCACGGTGGGAAAAATCATGCTACATGCAGAAGCAGACTAGCTCCAAATTGCTGTCAACTTGTTCATTCAAAACTAACTCTGGCTCCTGGCAGTATGGAGTCACCCTTTCAAGGACCATAAGGTGTATCAGTTGTGAACATTCCAACGTGTCACCCACACGTACTCAAGCCCAGGTTTGCTGTCGGATCCACAAGGAAGTGAATCTGCTCAGCCCTGTTTTCAGAGGACTGACCCCTGTCCCAGCCGGTGCCTGGAGTAGCCTCAGCAGGAGCCTAGAATTAGAGAGAAAGGAAGGAAGGAGGGACCTTGTCCTAGTTATCGGTAGCGTGCGACATGGAATCACACTAAGGGACCACTGGGGCGGGGGGGGGGGGGCGGGGTTACATATCTATTCTTTAGAGGTTTGTGGAGTGTTGGTCTTCAGGGCTGTGAATTCTAGACTGATTATCAATATGTCAAGGCCATTCTGGATAAATATTCTAAATTATGTAAGCAAACTAGGGGGGAAATGTGCAATTTTGAGGCCTGCCTAATTTGCTTTGGGTTAGGGAATATTTTTCAGCCTCCTGCTTTATACTCCGAAATGTGGTATGTTTGTGAACTTAATGTTATTTAATCAAGCAGATTTCCAATCAGTTAATTGCTCATTACTGACAAAAAGGGAAAATATGAAACACAGGAAGGGAAAATAAACTGACTTTTATAATAAATGTCTGTCCATCTGGTTATTTAAATTTATACTCTGAGCTCCATGTTTTAGGATGTGACTCATGCCTTATGATTTCCTGCTATTGAGTGTTCCCTAGTGACCACTCACCAGCCCTACAGCATCGGCAGATTGTACAGTTTCTCCCCTGTAGGTGCAGGGCCAGCCATTTCTCTGCTCTTCCCCTCGTGTGAGGTGCTGCTGTGTTTGGATGAGTTGCCTGGTTGTAATTTAAGAATATTGTCTAGATGAACCCCATTCTGATTTTTTACCCTCTTCCTGGAATTTGAGTGAGTATGGAAAATTCGTGTGTTTGAATCACTTCAGAGAGTAGCAAAGTTT
Organism: Myotis brandtii; assembly: GCF_000412655.1. Lineage (NCBI taxonomy): Eukaryota > Metazoa > Chordata > Mammalia > Chiroptera > Vespertilionidae > Myotis > Myotis brandtii. The sequence goes on along the minus strand of NW_005367384.1, from coordinate 1,712,541 downwards.
CCCACTGGCAGATTTGAGTTTTTAGAGCTATTCAGAGTGGAGACAGGTGGCAGTCTAGGCCTCTGACCGCCTCAGGTGCACGATTCCTCTGGCTGAGGGTGTGCTGATCAGAACAGTGCAGTCGTTTGGGTTTTTCCTCTACATTTTGCCACCAAAAACAGAGAGTGGGGAAGGTGTTCACTGAATTCACGGCAGGTGGTTAGAAGATGGATGAGAAATGTGGAGACAAGAAGAGGAAGAGCCGGGCAGACCAGGAGGTCAGATGGGCAGTCCAGGGGCACTGGCGGTGCAGCACACGTCATGTTCTGCCGTCACCCGGTGCGGCTCCCGGCAGCAGAGCTGTCCCAGAAGCAGGAACTTGTGTGTGGAATCCTGCTCCCTTCTGTAGTTACACGGTTGCAATGTATTAAAATGGTTTTCCCAGCGTGGTGAGTTGGCTTCAGGTCTGTTCTACTGCACTTGTGGTCCACTAATTCACTTCACTGTGCTGCTCGGCGTTGCCCCCGATGGCACTTGCTGCAGCCTCTTTTATAATGTTGCTCACTTCCTCAAAAAAAGCGTCTCTCCCGCAGCCTGCTGGTCTTCCATCTCCCCCCGCGCGTCCCCTCCGCCTTGCCTGGTATGGTCACATCTTTCTATCCCAACACCAACTGTTGTTTTCTTACCAGTTTAAACTTAGATGCACCTGAAATGAAATTACAAATAACTGCTCAGCACTGAATGACATTCTATGTTGCACTCCGGATATATTGCGTTACTGTTCTAGTTCTGACCATCTACATAGGGATTAGTGTTAAGGAAGTCCCAAGAATTAACTTCACTTTCTTACTGTTTTTGCCATGAAGAAAAGGCCATAGTGAGGCAGATTCAGAAGTGGAAATGCATTCTTCGCTGGCAGCTTGCTCTCTGATGTTCACTAGGTTGAAGTAAAATGCTCTGGCCTGCCTTCTCATGTTATACATTTTCTCCTTCCACATAGTTTCAAAGGAAGAAAAGCCCCTCCCCCTTCCTGCCTATTCAGTTCCTTCCTGCTTCTTGGAGGACCAGAGCCCCACAGTGAACATTCACACAAGAAATGCCTGCATCCCTCCATGTGGGGGATGAAGGATGCAAGATGCTCCCATCTGCTCCTTCCCTTCTCCTGTAAAACCTCCAGAAGCCCTCCTTGCCTCCCATATAAATAACTGATAAAGCCTTCTCTTATCTCTACTAGTTCTTCTGACTCACATCCTGTTTATCTTTTCATGACCAAATCCTTTGAGTTGGTGTCTGCTGCCTTCCTGGCTGTACTACTGCCTTCCTCCTTAACTAGGTAACTAACTAGATCTGTTTGCCCAGGGCGTCCTGGCTTCTGCCTGATGTTCTGACATAATTATCAACAGTACTTCTCTTTGCTCTTCAATTTGGACACCTTATCCTTAACCTCTGACGCCTTATTTCATCATCCCACAGAGACTGACAGAAACTGTGCATCTGAAGGTCATAGCATTTAGAGATCTTTTAAAAAATATATATATTTTATTAATTTTTACAGAGAGGAAGGGAGAGGGACAGAGAGTTAGAAACATCAATGAGAGAGAAACATCAAGCAGCTGCCTCCTGCACACCCCCCACTGGGCATGTGCCAGCAACCAAGGTACATGCCCTTGACTGGAATCGAACCTGGGACCCTTCAGTCCGCAGGCTGGCGCTCTACCTACTGAGCCAAACCAGTTAGGGCTAGAGATCTTTTTTTTTTTATTAAGAATATATATATTGATTTCAGAGAGGAAGGGAGTAGGGGAGAGAGATAGAAACATCAATGATGAGAGAGAATCATTGATTGGCTGCCTCCTGCATACCCTCCACTGGGGACCGAGCCCACAACCTGGTTATGTGCCCTGACCTGGAATCGAACCATGACCTTCTGGTTCATAGGTCAATTCTCAACCTCTGAGCCACAGTAACTGGGCTAGAGATCTTTTTTAGACATTTCCTTATCTTAATTCTGCTCTTGTACTTAATACTGGACTTTCCCCCTTTGACTTCCATGGCATTTTAATTTATTGAACTTTCTTACCTCCTCCCTTTTACTGGGTTCTCTTCTCCACTCACCCTCTGCTAGTTTCCTTCCTACAGTAGGTGTCACCAACTTTTCTGTTGAGCTGTTCTCATAATCTGCCATTAGCTCTGCTAAATAGTAAGAAACCACTAAAGAGAGGTATAGCATCCGCTTGTTAAATACCCCCTGGCATAAGGTTTTTCCATCTAGTTTCCATCCACTTTACTGAATTTCCCATTGCCACTTCACAAACCCGCTACAAAATCAGACCCGTCAGCTTATTACTTGCTACCAGTGGCAGCTTGTTTTCATATCTTGTCTTGATTTTTATTTAAAAAAAAAATACTGACTTCAGAGAGGAAGGGAGAGGGAGAGAGAAACATCGATGACGGAGACACATCCATCAGCTGCCTCCTGCACGCTTCCTACTGGGAATTGAGCCCGCAACCCGGGCATGTGCCCTGAGCAGGAATGGAACTCGGGACCTCTTGGTCCATGGGATGACATTCAATCCATTGAGCCACACCAGCTGGGCATATCTTCTTGTCTTCACTTTTTTTTTTTTTTTAGGAAACACCTGTTATTTAAAAAATTGAAAAAATTTAATTGTGGTAAAATACACATAAAATTTACCATCTTAACTGTTGTAAGTGTATGGTCGAGTAGTGTAATTATATTCACATTGTGGTGCACACCTTGTCTCAATTCACACTTCTTGTCTATAATACCCCTTTTAATGCTCAGCTTTCTGAATCTTAATTTTCTTTCAGGGTTTGGCCAAGCTCCATCTAATCCAAGAAACCTTCCCCAGCCAGCCTTAGTAGCCCTCCACTCATTAGCCGTTTCATCCAGACGCAGGTTTTCCTTCCCACGTGGGCCTCCACTGCCTCACTTGTTTGGTGCTTAGCTGTTTCTGTCTTACCTATTTTTATATCTAATTCCCCAGGGACCATGTTGCTCTTTTACTCCAGCCCCTCGTTCCTCGTGTGGTTGGTCCTGAGTAAATGTTGATCATGCTAGAAAAGGTGGAAAGAAAATGAGAGGGTGGGCAAAGCGGGCTGTGACTCCCTGACTCTACAAATGACCCTTTGCCTTGCATAACACAGGACACGGCCTCCTGATGCAGCAAAGGGCCCGGTTATCCCGCTGTCCGCGGTTCAGGCTGCCGTCTTTACTCCCGCCGCACAGTCCAGAGCTGTTCCAGGTAGAACACAGTCTGCCGCAGGCTGGCTGATTTTACTGCCTTATTTTGTTCTTGGGTTGTTTCTGGGTAAGTTGTCATTTCCTCAATTAAGTTGTGAGCGTCCAAGAGTCAGTTCCATGTCCAAGGACGCTGTAGCTGTTTCATCAAGGCAGCAGGCTGACCTTCTCACGTGGCCTCTGGACCTTTAGATTCAGGGTCTTCCTGTGCTTCTCCTGAAATGCCCTGAGCGTTTCTGGTAACCAAGTTTGTTTCAGCCTATATCCAGAGTAAATCAAATTAAATGTGAAAAACAGCTGTTTATGCGATGATACAAATCACTTACATGATTTTATATGCCTGTGTATTAGTATAGGTAACTCATGTGGCTACATGTTATACGTATGTTATACGTATGTTATGTAACTTTATGTATACAAGTATAACTTCAGCATACAAGTATATGCTCACACACATACATAAGTATGTATGTATATCTCAAGTCTAATACTTGAGAAGGAATTCTGTACCTGAGCACCAGTGGTGTGGTCTTCCCATGAGCACTGGATGCAATACTTCATATGCACACACCTCTCTTAAAACGCCATTCCGTTCACTACTCTATCCCACCACATCTTTGTAAGGTAGCAGGGCAGCTGGTTCTGTTCCTTGGATGTGAGAACAGGCTCAGAGAGGTTAAGTGGTCTGCCCAGGGTCACACAATCTGACAAGTGACAGAACAAGGACTAAGTCACAACCCAGGCCTTTTGATTTAACGCCAGTGTTTTTTCCCTTACGCCATGTGGCCTTGTCTCATTTAACTTCATCTTATCCTAGGTTTACTTCCAAGCTATCAACTGTGCAACTGCTCTCCTCTTTTCTGAGGGCCAGTTTCCTGGAGGATGATCAGGCCTATCTGACCCTGTGAGGATTTGCAGGTCCGCTGCCCCCAGCCCCGCACCTGCTGCTTGACCGAGTGCCCCCAGAGCCCGCCAGAGCCACCCTGCACCCACACCTTAGCATCTCTGCAGTGCCTTCTGCTCCAGGTTTGCTTTTTAAAAAACACTTCTTCCTTCTTTTTCCCGGTCCTTCTGTCTGAAGCTCAGGAGGATTGCATTGTGTAATCTCTTCCTTCCTCCCCGGCTCCAGGGGCAGATCCCACCTTTGCCCAGTCAGACTCGTTCGAGGATTGCATTGTGTAATCTCTTCCTTCCTCCCCGGCCCCTGGATAGGGCGGATCCCACCTTTGCCCAGTCGGACTCGTTCCTCGTTCCTCGTTACCAAGGTCCCACTCTTCCCCTTCCTTCTAATGAATGTTTCATTCGCTTTGAATGAGGCTCTAAGATGCCATTAGTCAGCTTTTTACTGCCTGCTGTTGCCTGCTGATTAAAGAAACAATTTTTTTCCCTTTGCCCTTTTAGAAATTAGATAAGAAGTAGCAAAATCACTTGAGACTATTTTAAACCCCCTTTATCACAAGGAAGTTGTCATCTCATAACTTCATCATCAGTGAAATGCTTATAAAAGGGCCACCCTGTTTGATGGGAATGTTGTTGTGGATTTTAATGGGATAATTGTATTTAGGTAAAACCTTTCATCTGAGGACTTCAAAGGCCTTCACCTTATTTAATAGTTATTATCGTGCCCTAAAGAGTGACATCAGGATACCATAGGCCTAGGTTTTGTATGTGCGTGTGTGCATTTGCTGATTTATTTAGTGTTTTGTTTGCTTTCCTAGTCTCACCCTAGGAAGTTTCATGAATCAAAAAATTTTGCACTTGATTTCCATTAAAAAATTGTACCTAATGAATAGCATACATGACTTGCCTTTGTTTGGTGGAATGAAGATGTTCAAGGGCTTATAAAATAAAGAACAACCCCTGAGGAGCCAGGAGGGGGAGCTGGGAGGGAGAGCAGCAGGGAGCTCCTTCCCCAGGTCCCGCATAGTCATGAAATAGTCTGATCATTGTTCGCACTAGTTGGGTCCGCACAGAAGATGATTCTGTGAAAAAGCTCTTGGAGGGAATGTAAGTGCTGCATGATCACCCAGATGGTCACTTAACAGGACTTTTGAGAAACAAGCCCATGTCATCACTGAAGGCAAGTTTCCTCATTAGGTTAAAACAAGACCAAAGCCGCCCCTCCCCCCGTGTACTCTCCTCTCCCCTGGTCCCTGCCCAACACACACACACACACACACACACACACACACCCACCCATCTGCAGTGTGGCTTTGGCACAGTCTGTGTAACCAGCTCATTTGATGCTGCAGGATCACGGTGATTCTAAATTTATAAGATTTTAGGTCAACATTTATGTTTTCCTCCTCCTACTCCCCAAAGAAACAGCTCACTATTACACCCTTTCCGTATCTCTGTATCTCTGGCCACATGTACGTCTTGACTCAGCAGGGGGAGACAAAGTTGCAAAGACGGTGCCTGCTGTACTTTTTAGCACGGCCGACCGCATGTTCTTTATTTCATTATTACTTTATATCCGTTTGTTTTGAAACCCTCCTGGCTAGTTATTCTCTTTGAAGTTCTCAGTTCCCCCTGCCCCGGCCTCCTATCATCTGAGGACTGAAGACAGCCTGTCTTACTGAAAGATCAAGATTATCTGGAGCTTCTCCACTTGGACGGTTCTCTGTCTCTCAGAGGAATTAACTTCACTCGAAACCCCACTTGCTTTGATTAGTTTCCACCGTTTTGTTTTTTTCCATCTTCACCTGAGGATATTTTTTCCATTGATTTCCAGAGAGAGTGGAAGGAAGGGGACAGGGGAAGAGAGAGAAAGAAACATCAATGTGAGAGAGACGCATTGATCGGTTGGTTGCCTCCTGCATGTGCCCCTACCAGAGCTGGAGAATCTGCAACTGAAGTGTGTGCCCTTGACTGGGAATTGAACCCATGACCCTTCGGTCTGTGGGCCGTCCCTCCAACCACTGAGTCAAACTGGCCAGGGCCTTTTTTTCAGTCTTTAAACTCTGCAGGCTCCTCAATTGATACCTTCAACCACCCCCCTATGCCTGGTTGGTACCATTCCTGGAAGATCTACCCAGCAACCCTGAAGCCTACCCATGCAAACCCAGATGGTCTAAACCGGATGGTCACCCCTGAAAACCTCGTTTCATTCACCAACTATTCCTTCCCTCATCTGGACTCCAGCTTTGAATTGTGAATTACAGAGGTTAGAGCTCAAGGGAGGTCCTTCTTCTTCCTCCCCCATATGTGGATTCCTCTGTGTCATCCTGGACACAGTCATGGCCTGGACCTCTTCCAGAGACACTGTACACTCTCCCTTGTGAGGCCATCCCATGGGAATAGCTCTGATTGTTAGAAAATTCGTGCTCCTACAGAGTGGAACTCTCCTTATAATGTCTTCCATTGGTCCTAATTCTTCCTTCTAAAGCAACCCAGATATATATTTTCTTGTGGTGTATTTGAAAATAATTTCAGTCTCTCCCTTTCAGCATTTAAAAATTTAAAAAAAATATATTTTTATTGATTTCATGGAGTAAGGGGGGGGGGAGAGAGAGAGAAATAGGGAAACATCAATGATGAGAATCATTGATCAACTGCCTCCTGCATGCCCCCTACTGGAGGCCAAGCACGCAACTGGGGCATGTGCCCTGACTGGGAGTCGAACCGTGACCTCCTGGTTCATAGGTTGCTGCTCAACCATGAGCCATGCCAGTGGGCCAGCATTTGAAATTTATTGAAACTATTCCCCCAGTTATTGATTTCTGATAAAATCTGACAGACCCGTTCTTTACTGTTGAAGTTGTTGACTACCTTCTCATGGAGTCGAAAAAATATATATTTTATTGATTTTTTTTTTTCAGAGAGGAAGGGGGAAGGAAAGGAATAGAGAGTTAGAAACATCGATGAGAGAGAAACATTGATCAGGTGTTTCCTGCACACTCCCTACTGGGGATGTGCCCGCAACCAAGGTATATGCCCTTGACCGGAATCGAACCTGGGACCCTTTAGTCCGCAGGCCGACGCTCTATCCACTGAGCCAAACTGGTCAGGGCCCTTCTCATTCTTTAAAGTCTACTTTTCACTCCAATTTAATTCCCCCATCCCTTCTAGTTTTCAATCCCAAGAAAACTCTCCAAATAAAATTGTTTCATCTTTTGTGTTCTTGAGATTCTTGTTCATAGTCTATTTTCAGCCTTATCTTCAACCTGTCTACAAAACTCTAGAAAGTCAGTACTATCTTCTGATCATTTTTGAAAAATCCCCTCATAGAGCAGTTAGTAAGTGGAAGGTAGAACTTTGCCAATGTTCTACTGCCAATACTTCCTTCAGAAAGTTCACTTTTTAAATTTCCCCAAAGCCTAAGGTAACTATCAAATATTTATCTCTAGCCCCAATTTGTTTATCATTTTTCAATCTTAAATTGCCTGGAGATCAGATATCTGCAGGCAGCCCAACTTAATATCATTCATTTTCTCACCCCAGTCCCTGCAAACCCCACTACCCATAAAACTTTCCTGTTGGTCTTTGTTTAATAAACTCCTTAAAATGCTTTTTTGAGTGACCTTTGGCATCAAGGCATATTTAGATTCTTATTCATTAAGTAGCTCTCTCTCATTACTGGACTACCAGTCCTCAATTTTGCCATGATCCTCACACTTTCTGGTTTCTCCTTAACTGATGGTGGTAACACCATGCTACAGTTAAAGAGAGACTGTCCCCCCAGCGCCGGGGATTGAGCCTGCAACTTATGTACGTGCCCTTGACCGGAATTGAATCCAGGACTCTTCAGTCCAAAGGCCGATGCTCTATCTACTGACCCAACCCAGCTAGGGCTCCCCTTGTCTTTTTTTATTTTATTTTATTTTTTTATTTTTATTGATTTTTTACAGAGAGGAAGGGAGAGGGACAGAGCGTCAGAAACATCGATGAGAGAGAAACATCGATCAGCTGCCTCCTGCACACTCCCCACTGGGTACGTGCCCACAACCAAGGTACATGCCCCTGGCCGGAATCGAACCTGGGACCCTTAAGACCGCAGGCCGATGCTCTATCCACTGAGCCAAACTGGCCAGGGCTTGTCTTTTTTTTTTAACCTTACCACTTTATTGAGGTATAATTTGCACATACCATACAAGTTACCCAATTAAAGTGTGCAGTGGTTTTAGGGATATTCATAGAGGTCTGCACCTATTACTACTGTCAAAAACATTTTCATCACTCCCAAAATAAACCCCACACCCATCAGTAGTCACTCTCCATTCTCCTCGCTCCCCAGCTCCAGGCAACTCCTGGTTTATATCCTATATCTATGGATCTGCCTATTCTGGATATCTATATATATAGAAGGCTAATATGCTAAGTGTCTGACTGTCCAACAGGTCGCTATGACACAGACTGACCACCAGGAGGCAGATGCTCAGTGCAGGAGCTGCCTAGCTGCAGTGACTCGGCAGTGGTGGTTCTCAGGTGACGCACCCCAAAACCAGAGAGGAGGGATTCCTCGCGGGGTTGCATGAGTCCACCTTTGGCCGTGGGTTATGTTGTTGCTGGGGCACTGTTGGCCCCGAATCTGGTTTATTGCACACTTGCATTTGCGTTCTACACCCTGTATGAGAGCAACTTTGCAGAGTGCCCTCTTGCACTCTGCGACCCCTCAGGGGATGTAAGAGAGCTGGTTTCGGCCTGATCCCCGCAGGCCAGGCTGAGGGACCCCACCTGCCGGAGGGACCCCGCTCACTCCAGACGCGGAGGGACCGCAGGAGGTTGGCTGCAGGGTGTGTCTGGCCGTCTTGCCCAATCCCGCCCCACCAGCCACCTTCTAATTAATTTCCTCTTAATGTGCATGAATCTGTGCACCGGGTCACTAGTTTTATATAAATGAATCATATAATATGTTGTCATTTGTGAATGGCTTCTTTCGCTTAGCATAATGTTTTCAAGGCTGTACTAACTGGGTTTTCTTAGATTCTGTATTTGCCTATTTTGGCATCCATTCATCAGAGGACTAACTGTGTTAATTATATTTAAAAATTTTCTCTGTTCTTGATTCTCCGGCATTTGTGGCCTCCTTGACTCAAGGGCAGAAACTGCCCTTCCAGGGCTATCCAATTCTTAGAGACAGTTAAGGGCTCACCCTGGAGCACACTCTTCATATGCAAATTACCTAGTCCAGAGCCCACACCCTAACCAGCCATCTCCTTCATCAAACCCTCATACACCAAGCCCGTATTTCCCCTGCCCTGAATCAACCCCAGGCCAGGTACCGGACACCTAGGGACAACCCCTCCCCAAAGCCTGCCAGAATTATTCAGACCAGCCAGTCCTAAGCTGTTTACTCTGTCCCGCCTCGCCTTTCCTTCAGAAAACAATGCAGGCTCTGGCTTGCTCCTTCTGCCTCCTGACCAAACGAGCTTCCCACGCGGCCCCGTGTGGTGGTGATGTGCCCCACCCCCTAAGGGATTTTAAGTAATAAAGATCTTAAAATGGCATGGACCTCTCTGTGTCATCACTCAGCCACCTCCATAAACGAAAATCCTGCAGGTCCAGTTGAGACAAAGGCTCATTTATATTGTAGCAACAAGTAACATATTATGGCTGAATTGTATATGTAAACCACACTTGGTTTATTCATTTATCAGTTGGTGGACATTTGGGCTATTCCCACTTTTTGGCTAGTATGAATAATGCTACTATGAGTGTTTGTGTACAGCTTTTTGTGTGGATATATGTGTTCAGGTTTCTTGGGTATACAGGTATCCCCTGCTTTCCTTAAGTTCACGGTAGGCCACTTCGTTTTTACAAAAGACATTGGTACGGTAACGGCTTTCTTCATAAAAACCCTGTTTGGATTTCTTTTGGTTAGGGAAAACAGGTACTAATGAAGGTCTTTGGTAAAACTGAAGTGGAGTAACGTGGACTTTATAAGATATCTTTACCTAGCCCAAGGCCATGAAGATTTACTCCTAAGTTTTCTAAGCATTTTATTGTTTTAGCCCTTACGTTTAGGTTCATTTTGAGTTAATTTTTGTATATCGGATCAGGTGGGAGTCCAAGTTCATTCTTTTGCATGTGGATATCCAGTTGTCCCAGCATCATTGGTTGAAAAGACAGTTAGTTCCCCATTGAATTTTCTGGCATTCTTGTCAAAGATCAATTGGCCATAAATGTAAGGATTTATTTCTGAATTCTCAATTCTGTTCCATTGATCTATTTGTCCACATGGACCTATATGTCTATCCTTATGCCAGTACCACACAGTCTTGATTATTGTAGTTCTGTAGTAAGTTTTAAAATCAAGATTTATGAGTCCTCCAACTTTGTTCTTCTTCTTCTTCTTTTTTTTTTTTTTCCAATTTTGATTTGGTGATCTGGGTCCCTTGAATTTCTACATGAATTTTAGAATGAGTTTGTTAATTTCTGCCAAAAGGGGAAAAAATGGCAGCTGGAATTTTGAAAGGGATTGTGTTGACTCTGTGATCAATTTGGAAAGTATTGCCATCTTAACAATATTAAATCTTCCAGTCCATGAATATGGGATATCTTTCCACTTATTTAGGTCTCCTTTAATTTCTTTCAAGTGATTTTTCATAGTTTTCAGTGTACAAGTCTTGCACTTCTTTTGTTATATTTATTTCTAAATATATATTTTTTCATTTTGATGCTATTATGAATGGAATTATTTGCTTAATTTCATCTTGTTCATTGCTTAGTATACTGAGATACAATTGATTTTTGTGTATTGATCTTATATCCTGCAACCGAGATGAACTTATTTTTTGTTCTAATAATTCCTTTATGGAATCCTTAGGATTTTTAATATGTGAGATTACATCACCTGGGACTAGAGAAAGTTTACTTCTTCCTTTCCAATTGGGATGCCATTATTTCTTTTTCTTGTCTAATTTGCCTGGTTAGTGTTGAATAGAGGTGGTGCGAGTGGCCACTTCTTGCTCCTGATCTTAGGAAGAATGCATCCAGTCTTTATCATTAAGTATGATGTTAGCTGTGGGTTTTTCATAGATGGCCTCTTGCCTTTTTGTCGTCCTACACTATCCTTTCTTTTCTTCTTTTCTACTCTCTGGCTTTATAAGTAGAATGTGGACCTCAGAATCAGACTTGAGTCTGAATTGATTGTTTTATGAATTCTATAAAAAAAATATTTGTGTGCTAGACACCAGTATGTAAAAGAAAATCCCTTCCCCAAAACTACTAAGGGTCAGTTAGAGAGACTGTTGGGTGGGATTAAATGCTATGGTATGATAAGTGCTATGATGGGAGGATGGCCAGGCAGTGAGGAGGACAGAAAGTGGGCCCCTGGGAAGATTAGTGCAACTTGAGGATTTGGTGCCTGAATCACTCTTAAACAACTGTAGGAGATGGGGGAGGTGGCTGGATTCTGCAAACCACAGTTAAGTCACAGGTAAGGGGGGACTGGAATGTGGGGTGCTTGCAAGTAAGGGGCCTGAGGTGATCCCAAAGAGTTAGCGGAGCATCTTACCAAGGGCCTTCTGCAGGCTTTGTGAGAACCGGATTTGTGTTAGAACACTTGAGTGGTGGGGAAGGAGATTGGGATCCCAAAGAGTTAGCGGAGCATCTTACCAAGGGCCTTGCACCTTCTGCAGGCTTTGTGAGGACCGGATTTGTGTTAGAACACTTGAATGGTGGGGAAGGAGATTGGATTGGTGATGGGTGAGACCATGAATGGGGAAACCTGGAGACAGGAGATTATTGCCAAAGCAGGGGAGAATTGAAGGCCTAAAGTAGGTTGGTAGAAGGGAATAGGTCAAGGAAGATTTGAAGGTAGAATTAACAAGGCAGGTTATAATTGACTAAGGTGACTAAGGTGAAAAAGATGGGTTTGGAGAGAATGACTCTCAAGTTTCTGATGTGGGCATCTGGCTTGTTTGGTGGACTAACATGATATTCAGTTTTTTTACTTGTAAAGGGGAAAAATATTTCACAGATAATATATGCAAATCTCTGTGCATAAGAATATGATTGAGACTCAATAAATACCCATTCTTCTTATTTCCCCTCATTTTGTTTCTGTTTCTTCCATTCTCCAAATGTCGGTCTTCATTTTGTTAGTTCCATCTTCAGAATGCTCTTCTTTGCTGTGCCCGTCAGTTCCCACCATCCCCCCTGTGCGGATAACTCCTGCATCTCTCTCTGCCCTGACCTCGCTTGTATTATTTATTGTATTCGGGGCCTCTCAGTGCTCACAGGGAGAGCCATCCTCCAAATCCATAGGCCTCATGTACCTCCTCATGTCCATAGGCCTCTTACTAACACTGTCATTTTCTCAGCCAAACCAGCTTAAAATCATTTTTTTCTCGTTGAAAACACACATATCTCTGGTGGTTTCTCGTGTTCCAGTTGTCGTGACGTCTTTCTCTCTCGCCCTCATTTCCTCACATACAGTGAAATGTCAGGCTCAGTTTAACCCTGTCCATAGCATTGAACACACCTCTTCTGTCCCACGGTTTCCGCCTTTGTTCAGGCTTCCTCACTCCCATCTGAAATACAGCACAAGTTCTGTACCTCTGACTTCCTTCCTTTTTGATCCATCCGGCAGGCAACTGCCAGACTGAGTTTGTGGAGACTCTGATTTGATCATGACCTCACCCTGTTGAGGGTCTTCAGTGAGTTCCCCACATCCACCAAGCCCAAGCTTGTCATTTAAGGTACTGCATGTCCAAACCCAAGGTGCCTCTCCAGTCTTAGCTCCCTGCATTCTTGTAGAAAAAATTGGACTTTTCTGTGCCTTTGGTATCACCTCTGTGTCTTCCCTTGTGGAAACTGTACTTGTTCTCCAAGGCACAGGTCATGAATCCTGCCTGACTTTCATCAAACCAGGTAGTTCTCCTTCTCCATGTCCTGTAGGACTTGGCGCTGATTTAAAATGATCTGTGTACATACCTTACCTCTTCTGCTAGATTTAATCCTCTTGAGGGTGCCTCCTTCATCTCTGTAAACCCCCAAATGCCTTCGTTGCACTTAATAAATATTAGTCAATGGGATGCACTACGTTTCTCATCTTCCCGAAGCATGAGCTTTGTTTTTCCAAGTGCCCATGCCCAAGGGTCTGCGAGACAGACAGTGAGGACGAAGGACAGCTGACTTTCTCCTGTGGAGCCTCTTGTAATTTAACATAGATAGTATGACGACATCACCAAGGCACATTCTTTCTATGTATGTATGTATGTATGTATTTATTTATTTAATCATTATTTTTTCTCCTTTAATCCTCACCTGAGGACATGCTTAGAGAGAGGAAGGGAGAGAGAAAGGGAGGGAGGGAGGGAGGGAGAGAGAGAGAGAGAGAGTCAATTGTTGCCTTTTGTACATGCCCTGATCCAGATTAAACCCACAACCCAGGCACCTGCCACTCTGGCTGGTCTACAAAGACACATTCTTATTTAAATGCCTGGTTGATTTCACCTACACAGCACTTAACTCTTTATAGCAAGCATGTCACACTCTGGGCCGTGGGCCTTATGCCTCGTTTATTTGGCTGGTGTTAGCCTTTGAGTTTAACATGCTTGCTTTGCAGGATCTGCATGGCCGTAAGTCATCATGGACTCCTTGGGGCCCGATAGATGGAGAAATCAACCCGAGTGCCATGCACTGTGCAGAGCTCTCGGGACCAGTCTGACTTCCCCTGTAGAATCTGAAACTGGAACTTACACACTCTTAGGTACTTTCAGTCAAAATAAATAGCCAGGTGATTCATTTGGGAAATTCCACAGGTATGCCCTGCCCTGCCCTCCCCTGCCCTTCCCTGAAATGGCTGCTGAGCAAGGCCACCGCAACCGGGCCTGAAGGAGGTGGCTCTCGGTTTCAGTTTCCTATCAGTGATTTCCAAGAACCGAGAAGGGAGGCAGGAGGAATAGAAAGAGTTACATAGTTCCTGTCTCGGGCTAAAAAAGCTCAAATACTCCATTCCTACTTGTCTCCTGACAGCCAGAAGAGAAAGGAGAGAAACTGTGAAGGGTGCCAACAAGAGCATCCGTGTCCTCGGCAGAGCTCAGAATAGCATTCGCAGCTCTCGGTGATTCATCCTGCGCAGGCCTGCCCACCCGTGATCAGAGTGGCTGAGGACAGGGTGAGTCAGGCCTCCCGCAGCTTCCTCCCGGCTGCGCTGCCAGCAGAGGATGCGGGAGGCAGTGCCCCGAGGAGAGGTGCCTGCTGAGGCCCGTCCCTTCTGGAAGGGCTTCCTGCTCCATCTGCACGAAGCTCTAGCGACATTTGGCGAGGAAGGGAATCCTGATATTTGGAAGAGAGCGATCGTTTTAGGGGCCTATCTAAATTTGGGGCCTACCGACCCCATTGAGCTGAGCAGTGCTCCTACGTCCGTCTTTACAGTATCCCTCATGGTTAGATTTGGCACCTGTTAATCCGATTGGCATTCTCTTCTCTTTCTTCGTCCCACTCTTTTCTCTTTGCATTTCTCTCTCTCTCCTTGCTCAGGCAGAATTTATATCTAAGAAATCACACACACAAAGAAATCACAGCTGTTGGATTTTTCCTTCTCAGGATAGTTTTCAACCAGGCGCATCCAAATCTCTTGGTTGGTCCTCGCCTATCGCTAGCCTTAATGGAGAGGATATCCCAGTGTTCTCGACACTGTCGCCCTACTGTGCATCCAGGCCCAGAGGCCAGCACATCTGTCCCCCTAGGACGCACAGCAGAATCACGAGTTTAAAAATCATCCTAACACCGAATCAGGCTTAAAAACGGATCCTTCTTCATCGATCCACCCGAGACAGCCCCGGTCTCGCGGTCTCCTTCAGCCCAGCTTCCCATTCTCTCGTCAGCGCCCAGCTCTTGCTGCTTTATCCGTGGAGCAACGCATTTTTTGTCTTCTGCCTCTTTCCCAACATTGAGTTCCTGGGGTCTACTCCGGTTAAATCTGACGTGCCCCTGTTCCTCTCCCACAGTGGGAGCTCCTGCTTCCAGCTCTGCCTGTGCCTGTCATCAGCGTCATCCCAGGATGGGTTAGAGCAGTGGTTCTCAACCTTCTGGCCCTTTAAATACCGTTCCTCATGTTGTGACCCAACCATAAAATTATTTTCGTTGCTACTTCATAACTGTAATGTTGCTACTGTTATGAATCATAATGTAAATATCTGATATGCAGGATGGTCTTAGGCGACCCCTGTGAAAGGGTCGTTCGACCGCCAAAGGGGTCGCGACCCACAGGTTGAGAACCGCTGGGTTAGAGAAATGCAGGCACGGCCAGGTTCCCTGGCTTATCTAGAATGGCATGGCTTGTCTGGGTGAGTGGTAATTTACCGCGTTAGACGTTTCTATTTTCCTTCCTCGTGGCTGCACAGCACACATGTTCTGAGGGCCATGCAGCTTTAGTAACAAAACATCCAACACATTTATTTCCAAAACCCGCGGGATGAGATGAAGCCCTGGCTGTGTGGGTTACACCCTGCGCGAGGTCGGAAAACAGGAGGTTGGGTGCGAGTCATACTTCACTTTTGTGGGACGGTCAGCCCTATAATAAATACCACCATGTCCCTGGATCGTGGCTTATTCTATTCCCCAGTGGATGACCCACTTATTTCAAACGTGTTACACGATGTTTTAAAGCACAAGAGGTAGTTATCTAAACTTCATTTCGATGGAATACCCAGGGCGCTTAAATTAAATGTGAAATGTTTTGAGGTAGCTTTAATTTTTATCATCAGAGAAATCTTGTGAAATGGGTAAGACAGAGATTTAAGCCCATGGTAAAGGGAGGACACTGAGGCACAGGCATGAATGAATGAATGAATGAAGTCATTCAGCATTTACTCCAAAAGGCATGGACTTGGCTAGCACAGTTTGAATTAGACCCTGACCTGTGTTTGATTTCTCTCAGGCCGCTCTCTTTTCCAGAAACCTCTTTTAGATAAGAGAGGAGACAATCTACCCTCAGAAGGACCTGTGCTCTGAGTTGTTTTATTAAAGGGGGAAAGGGTTTCCCTGAGTTATCCACATGCTATTCCATAGAGCGGTGTATTTATCACCTGGAATTTATCCTAAGCCCTAGGAGCAGGCTCCCTCTGCAGGCCCTCAGGACTCCACTCCTCTGTCTCCACCCACACCTCCCCAGACCCGGTCCTGCTAGCATCCTCCTCACTTTCTCATGAAAGAGCCACTTCCCATCACACTGGCTCCTTTTCTTGTCAGCACCCTGACTTGTGGGGCAGGAGAGGGAATGGAATACTCCTTGCTGCCTAGAGATGCTCCCCCTTCATTCTACAAATCTTTATTGAGCACCTGCTGTGTGCTGGGCTCTCTGCTAGGTCTGTAGATACAAAGAGAAGGAGAGGTCCTGCCCTTGAGGATTAGAGTTTAGTATTGGAAACAAATTCGTGTTTCATCACCATTATTCAACACCCCTTTCTCCTGTAGGTCCCGGATTCTGATTCACCACCTATCATCACTTCCATCTACTGACTTCGAGGACTCTTCCCATGACGAGTTTAGTACTGAACTGACAGTGTCCCACCCTTTCTACTGCCACCACTGCCAAAGCATTGGGCATCCATGTTACTGACCATCCAGCATCCCCCCATCTGGTTTTTTAGGCCTCCTTCACTATGGCACCTCCCTCTGTAGGACATTTCAGTCCTAGGAGGGCAGTTTGGCTTATTGGACTTCATCATCATGTGGGACTGCTCCTCCTCCAGCCTTTTCAACTCAAAGTCTCTCTTTCACAGGATTGATGGCTCTCTTCTTCTCTGCCAGACATCACTAATCGATGGTCAGGGCACTTGGTCCAACTGAGCCTGGACACAGGTTTGAAAGTCCTTCTTCACGTGAACACTAGTGCCCCTGTATCTTCATATTTGGCCCAAGGGGTTACAACCTCTTTCTCTCTCTCTCTCTCTCTCTCTCTCTCTCTCTCCCCTCTCTCTCTCTCTCTCTTCCTCTCTCTCTCTTTCTCCTCTCTCTCTCTCTCTCCCTCCCCCCTTTCCTTCTTCCCTCCCTTCCTCCCTCTGTCCCTCCCTCCCTTCCTTCCTTCCCACTTCCACTCATCATGACCTTGAAGCCTTAGATCTCATTTTCCCAGCCACTCCAAGGCCACCTTCTCTTGTTTCCCTGAAAAACTCAGAAAACCCCAGGGTTGACCGTTTCAAAGATGTGCCTTCTAGGATCTGAGAATGCCTCCCTGCTTGGATTTTTAGCACTAATCCTGAGCATACTTAGAAACTACCTGTCATGGGTTTTAACTTTCCCCGCCTAGAGCGCCAAGCGTTGGTGGCTGGGCCACAGGGTGGGTTTGCTCTGTCAGTGCTCTCCAGCCTCATCTTAATTCTTTCTCTGTTGGCTCCCAGTGTCACATTCCGCAATAGATGTGCCATTGTTGAGCCATCAGAGTCATTCCTGGCCCCTCTCTTGAAGTAGAAACTTCATTTCTTAAGTATGAAGCCATCTTCCTTCCTCTTTAAAAAACTGACTCTTTACTTTCTCCCACCCTTCTCCCCTTCCTTCTGTCTGCATCATCGTAACCCTCTGCCAAGTCTCTCCACTCAGCTCCCTCTCTTAACTTTTGCTCTATCAATTCACTTTTCTTTCTCTTTCCAATCTCCAGTATCCTCCATGCTACCGATTCCACTCCTTCTGTCTCTCCTAACCTAAAAAACAGACAAAAACCACAAATCACACATCAAAATGATGTAAAAAAGACCTTCCCCCTCAACATACAGCTCTCTTCATCTTCATTGCTATATGAATCGAAAATCGACACCCTAAAACATGTAGCCACCACCCTCTGCCCCATCCTGACACTCCCTCTCCCCTCCCACCATCAGCGTCAATCTATTGATCTATTACTCCTCCCAAGAGCCCCCTTTCCATCCCCACCCTCCTCACTACTCCCATCCCATGGCCACTATTCAGGCCCAGACCTACCTTAACTCTCACGTAGCTGCGCAGGAGCCTCTGTCTCCTCTTCCAGCCCATGTTAGACACTGATGCCTAGCTAACCAGTCTCAGGGACAGCTTTGAGAACTTCATTCTTCTGCTCAAAATTAAGTGGAAAATACTTGATTCGGAAACATGGCACCTGGCTCTGCCCCCCTACCCCCACCACATTTCCAGCTACCTCCTTACTTGGATTCTTCTCCAGCCAAACTGGACTCCATACTAAAATACACCTTCTAGATCTTTACTTATGCTGTTTCTTCTCCTGAAGCAGCCTCACCTTCCTACCTAACCTTCAAGGGCAGTTCAAGTTCATCACCTTCATGATCACAACCAGGAGTGACCTCTGTTCTCAATCTCTCGAAGCACATTTTTGGAGCCTCCTGAAACCCTGTCGTATAACTATTAGGTCTATTTCTAGCCTTTACTCTCCTTGAGGATAAGGGATACATATTCTTAATTTGATCTCTGCTTTGCCCCGTGCTGGTGTCTAGTTTAGAGCTTTGCATTATCACCGGGTCCTTGCTCAGTGCACATGTGGGTCCAGTGTTGATCACTGGGAGCCCAAGGTCCCAAACTGGTGGCCCCCAGCACACGTAGTAACCCTGACATGTTTTGTTTAGCCACTCTAGATGGGGTAAAAAATAAAATTTTCATTTAACCATTTTAAGTGTACAATTTTCAGTGGCATTGATTACATTTACAACTTTGTACAACCAACACCACTATCTATTTCTAAAATGTTTTAATCACCCTGAACAGAAACTCTCTAACTATTAGGCAATAACTCCCCAGCCCCTGGTAACCTCTTACCTACTTACTGTCTATGAATTTGCCTCTTCTAGATAGTTTATATAAGTGGAATTATGCAATATTTATGTCTGCTTTATATCATAATGTTTTCAGGGTTCATCCATGTTGTAGCCTATACCAATACTCATTCCTTTTTATAGCTCAACTAGAGGCCCGGTGCACAGATTTGTGCACTGGTGGGGTCCCTCAGCCTGGTTGCGAGGATCGGCCTGAAACCAGCTCTCTGACATCCCCCGAGGGGTCCTGGATTGCGAGAGGGCACAGGCCAGGCCAAGGGACCCACTGGTGCACGATCAGGGCCAGGAAGGGACTACAGGAAGGTTCCAGGGTGTGTCGGGCCTGTCTTGTCCAGTCCCCATTGGCCAGACCCCAATAGCAAGCTAACCTACCAGTCGGAGCACCTGCCCCCTGGTGGTCAGTGCGCGTCATAGTGACTGGTTGAATGGTCGAATGCTCAGACACTTAGCATATTAGCCTAAATGTCCTTCCCACTGTCTGACTGGTCGCTGTGATGTGCACTGACCACCAGGGGGCAGACGCTCAATGTAGGAGCTGCTGTGACTCAGACAGAGAAACGGCACCGTGGACCTGGAGCCGACAAAGCAACACTCAGCTTCCCCCAAGTGGGACACAGGCCCTGCCATCACCCCTAAGCGACAGTCCACCAAATCGCAGCCGATACTGCCATGACGCAAAATGCAGCCCCCAGCCCAGCCCGCAAAGAGTGGCTGTGGGCGCCAGGTACTGACGTCATGTTTTTGTTGACATTCTGAAGCTGAAATTGTCAACAGAATATGTCTGAAGACCAACTATTAGCACAACGTACCTCTGAAGCTGAAAGAAAGTGATGTTGTTGACAGAATATGTCTGAAGAACAGTCATCGACAAGTACTACCAATATGGTAGGAACTGCCTTCATAGCGAAAATGAAGTAAATGAGGATGCAATTATCGAACACAATTGTGGTGGAATGACTGTTACATGTCAATTTTGCCTATCCCTAAATTTCTCTGATGAAAAACCATCTGATGGAAAATTTTCTCGATGTTGTAGCAAAGGCAAAGTTTGTCCAAATGATATAAATTTTCCAGAATACCCAGCATATTTAATATATTTTTTATTGATTTCAGAGAGGAAGGGAGAGGGAGATAGAGATAGAAACATCAATGATGAGAGAGAATCATTGATTGGCTGCCTCCTGTACACCCCCTCCTGGGGATCGAGCCCGCAACCTGAGCATGTGCCCTTGACTAGAATAGAACGCGGGACCCTCCAGTCCACAGGCCAACGCTCTATCCACTGAGCCAAACCAGCTAGGGCAACCCAGCATATTTCAAAAGATTAATGATTAATGATTAAAGATTAATGATAAATGAAAATTCTTCTAATTTCCTTTCAATGTGCACAAATTCATGCACCAGGCCACTAGTATATAGATAATATTCCATGGTATGGATATACCACATTTTGTTTATTCATCTATTGATGGACACTTGGGTGGTTTCCTCCTTTTGACTATTGTGAATAATGCTGCAGTGAACATTGGCGTACAAGTATCTGTTTAAGTCCCTGTTTTCATTTCTTTTGGGTATGTACCTAGGAGTGGATTGGCTGGGTTATATGGTAACTCTATGTTTAGCTTTTTGAGGAACTCACTGTAGAGTTTTAAAACTGAAATTACTTGACAACTTTAAAAATTGAGGGATTACACATAAAATTTAGATTTTTGTCCCAACTTCTCTTGAAAAAAATTAGAAGTTTATCACTCCTGGGTTCACCTCTCTGTGGGGATATGAGCAGCTGGGGAGGAGGAGGGTCCACCCCTTGTAGCTGGGCATCTGGTCTTCAGCTCAACAAGGTTCTCATCTGCTCGGCTTCAGACCTTGGCATTCCCTTCCTGGGCCCAGTTCTAAGCCTTCGCACTGATCTCCTCCCTTCAGTCACTCTTTCCCTCCCGTGTTTGTAATCATTTCGTTCTATTTTTTGTGTACATGCCATTCCTTCCCATCTAGGCTGCAGTTGTCTGAGGGCAGCATGACTGTTTTCATTTGTGATTGATCAGGACTGATTGGCACATTGTCGGTTACCAAAGTTTTGGTATATTGAATTTTTGAATTGAGTATCTGAGGTTTAGGGCAGAACTAATTTGCACAGTTATGACTGACAGAGTCAACCAAGTGCTAGATTGCATTGTGGAATGTTATAAGAAAATGGAAAGAAGTCTGAACTTGGGGAAATGAATTACAGATTACAGGCAATGTGGGAAGGGCGAACCGCTTCCTCATTTGAAATGTTTCTCCATCAGGGTTTGGTTTTGTGTCACTCTAGGCCAGTCTTATGTAGAAAGCCATCTAAAAGGTGATTTCTGGAAAACTGAGGTACAATATCATAGAACAAGTTAGTAAGAAATAGAATTAAAATGTAATGCCTGTATCAACACACAAAATAATAAATTTGGACCCCTATCTCAAACTGCATATAAAAATAATCCAAAATGGATCACTTATTAAGAGCTAAACCATAAATTTCTTAGAAGAAAACATAGGAGTAAATCTTTGTGATGTTGAGTCAGGCAATGGTTTCTTAGATACACACCAAAAGCACAAGCAACAGAACAAAAAATAAATAAACTGGACTTCATCAAATTGAAACCTTTTGTGTTACAAGGGACTCTATTAAAGTAGAAAAAGCTCACAGAATGGGAGAAAATATTTGCAAATCATATATCTGATAAGGAACTTGTATTTACAATATAGAAAAAGCTTTTACAACTCAACAATAAAAATACAAATACCCCAATTAAAAATATGCAAAAAGTATGAAGAGATAGTTTTCTAAAGAAGTTATATCAATGACCAATCAGCCCATGGAAAAGCTAAACATCATTAGTTATTAGGGAAATGCAAATCAAAACCATAATGGGATACCATTTCATACCCATAAGGATGGCTATAAAATAAAGAAAATGGCAATAACAAACAGAGTATTTATGGAGAAGTTGGGACCCTCAGACATTGCTGGTGGGTTGTAAATGGTGTTGCCACTTTGGAAAACAGTTTTGCAGTCCCTCAAAATGTTAAACATATGACCCAGACATTCTAGTTTTATATATATATATATATATATATATATATATGAAATGAAAACATACACAACCATTCATTGCAGTAATATCATAGTAACTTCCAAGTGGAAGCAACCCAAATTTCTGTCAACTAGTGAATGGATGAACAAAATGTCTATTTAACGTATACAATGAAATATTATTCAGCCATAAAAAGGAATGAAGTGCTGATACATGCCATAATACAGATGCATCTTATAAGCATTATGACGAGTGAAAGAAGTCAGACACATGAAACTACAGATTGTATGACTCCATTTATATGAAATGTGCACAATAGGCAAATCTATAAAGATAGAAAGTAGATTAGTGGTTATCTGGGGCTGGGAGGGAGGGTAATGGGGAGTGATGGGTACAGGGTTTCTTTTTGGGGTGATGAAAATGCTCTAAAATTAGATTGAGTGGTAGTTGCACAACTCTGTGAATATATTAAAAACTACTGAACTGTAAAAAAGAAAAAAACAGAGGACCCAGACATAAAATGCTATTCATTCCTTTTACATAACTAATAAAATACACAATCCTAAAAGATGACAAAAAAAAGTATCTGATGTAATTGAGACTAAAGCATTTACAGATGAATTGGAATGGTGTGTTGAGTTTGCTTTAAAATGCTCCAGGCACCCCTCCACACAAAATAAACTTGGCTAGGAGATAGATTAAATAAAATGGGAAACATGTCAATAATTTTTGAAGCTGTGGGGTGGACACATAGCAGTTCATTATACTGCTCTATTTTTGTGAATGTTAAAAAATTTTTCCATAATATAAATTTTGAGAAAAGCATCTGTAGTTCAGTAGATACACAAAAAGTGTGTCTGTTTTTTGGGGAGCTCCAGGTGGAGGGCTGTGATTGTGGACCTCATGTGGTTATAGCCGGGCACGTGTATCTGTGTGGGTGAGGAAGAATGAGGATTTACCTGAAGGAGGGACCAAAGCACTTTGGGGGGATGTCGTCTGGGGCTGCTGTACAACGTACCACAAACTAGGGGGCGGAGAGAAGGAACGGGGCTCAAAACAATAGGAATTTATTCTCTCGAGTTCTGGAGGCTAGAAGTCCGAAAGTCAAGTGTCAGTAGGGCCGGGCTCATTATGAAGCTCTAAGGCAGGACCCACCCTTGCCTCTGCCAGCTTGTGACGGTGCCAGCAATCCTTGGTGCTCCTGGCTGGCAGGTGCACCACTCCAATCTCTGTCTCTGTTGTCACATGGGGTTCTCCCTGTCCCTCTTTACATCATCTTCCCTCTGTGTGTGTCTGCCTCCAACTCTGCTTTCTCTACATGTAAGGGTGCCATCCTAATTGAGTATGACCTCATCCTAACTTGATTACATCCACCAAGACCCTATTTCCAAATAAGGTCACATTCACAGGTCGCAGGGTTAGGACTTCAAAGTATCTTTGTGTGTGTGGGAGGGTTGGGGGCACACAGTTCTACCCACAAAAGGACACAAGGCAGAAGAAGCAGAAACATAAGAGAAGCCCTTAGCAGCGCACATCTCTGCTGCTGGGTCTTTGGTGGTCCATAGGCAGGGGAGGGTGGACACAGTGTAGACCAGCGGTTGTCAACCTGTGGGTCGAGACCCCTTTGGGGGTCGAACAACCCTTTCACAGGGGTCGCCTAAGACCATCAGAAAACACATATATAATTACATATTGTTTTTGTGATTAATCACTATGCTTTAATTATGTTCAATTTGTAACAATGAAAACACATCCTGCATATCAGATATTTACATTCCAATTCATAACAGTAGCAAAATTACAGCTATGAAGTAGCAACGAAAATAATTTTATGGTTGGGGGTCACCACAACATGAGGAACTGTATTAAAGGGTCGAAGCATTAGGAAGGTTGAGAACCACTGGTGTAGAACCACTGGTGTAGACAATGGCTAGACTTCACCGAAATGCATCGCTCCCTGGCCAGCTTCGTCTTGTCTAAACGGAGACAAGACTTTTCTGGGACCCATTTCCGCTCGGCAGCCTTGACTGATAAGTGACACATGTAGACTCTTCTAGTCTATCAGCCCTTCCACCGGAGAGTTCTTGGGATAATTCTAACAGCATTCACTTGAGAAGGTTGCAGTGAAGGTCAGTGTCTTACTTGGACTCAGACACGCACATTGCCTTTAGCGGTTATCTTTTGAGCTGGCTGCGGAAGTTATTTTGGACTCCACAGTTAAGTTGACCCAGAAACCATGCCTCCTTTGAATCTTCCTCTGAATGTTATGGCTCTGACTCCGTAACTCAGGATTACATTGTGCTGTTCTTTGCTCTGTAATCTTACTGAGGCCTTTGACCAAAAACAATAAAATCGGACCCCTGCGTTAAATGGTTCTTAAAATATATATAATTTAATCCTAGTAAACCAGATGTCTGATGAGCGCCATGTACTTTCAGATCGTCACTTGGAGGCAGTGTGAGCTCCTCCATTCTGCATGAACTGCGTGGGCCCGGAGGGTGGGTTACCGTCCAGAGGACACGGAGGGAGTAGAGGTTGGAGGAGGAAGGAGGAAGGGGCTGGACCTTGGTTTCATTCACTATCTTTACCCTCTATTTCAGCTCCAGTCCATGAAGTGATTTTCTTTTTTTGTTAATCCTCATCCGAGGATTTTTTTCCATTGAGTTTTAGAAAGAGTGAAAGGGAGGAGGAAGGAAGGGAGAGAGAGGAAAAGAGTGAGAGCAAGTGAGAGAGAGAGAGAGAAAGAGAGAGATCTATTGGTTGCCTCCTGCACATGCCCCTAACCGGGTGGGGGATGGAACTGCACCCCAAGTACGTGCCCTTGACTGGGAATCGATGCGTGGATGGACACTCTGACCATAGAGCCACACCAGCCAAGGCTTGATGGAGTGGTTTTCAAGCCTCTTTTCATCTCATGGCTCTCAGAGGGGTGGGAAAGGCTGGACAGGAAGGAGCTGATGTTCTGCAGAGAACAAGGAGGAGGCTGCCTGAGCCCGGGGCAGGGAAGGGAAGCTGGAGGGAACTCTGGTGCAGCCTGGGTTTGAAACACTGTGGGTTCCCAGACAGAGACTGAAGAGCCTGGGTGCACTAGATGAAATCCTGACCCTTGGATCCCAAGGCCTGTGTACAGTGGAGGTTAGAGCCAATAGTGGAGTAGAGATGTTTTAAGAGCACCCCGTGTCTTGCCTGCATCCTAAGGAGTAGGCACTGTGCTAACAGCTTTACGTGCGTTGGGTACCTGCCGGCTGCCCTGAATTTCTGTCCTGTGTTTGTGAGCAATTCATTTCTTTACCTTGGGTGGGCTCTTCCATTGTGTCTTTCAAAATCCAGGTTTACAAAAGGGTCTCCTTTTGATGGTAAAGCTCGTTCCTCCCTCCTCCTGTGGTGCAGTTAACACACTGTGTGCAATTTGTAGAAAGTCTGTTTACAGAGGGCTTGGTAAGAAGACCCTTTTTCTTTCTTTCTTTCTTTTCTATTTTTAAGACCCTTTTTCTTGAAAGCACAGAAACATGAATAACGGAAAGGCTCAGGGCCCACTGGTGGCTCACTTGCCACAAGAATACTTAATGCAGTAGAATTAATTGCCCTACAAGAAAGGACTGGGTCTGAGGTCCCAGGAGCCTTTTAGAACTGGATTAGAGGAACCATACACGCACCCCTGACAGCCCGTCAGAACCTCACCTAACATACAATAGAGCCGGTGGTTTTTTAAAAAACGACCCATTAGAAAGGATCTTCCACGCGAGCCCATTATTTCCTTTGTTAGTTTGGATCAGAGTCCAGGAGCCCTAACCAGTCAAAGTTCTGCTGCGCTCCTGCTGTGGTTTGAGTCTCTTTCATGTCCTATTCTCGGTGGAGATGGCACAGACGCTGCCACCTTCCAGGGTCTGTGTATCTGTTAAGTTCCTGAGAACCGGCTAACTGGCACATTTACATAATTGCTACCTTCCTTTCTTATGCGTGTTTCGGACTTCTTGGTCATTTTCTGTTTTCTATTGGAATTTTTGGTTTCTCCGTATTTCTGTTAAAAAGTGGCACATTCTAGTCTCCTAGCCTTGTTTTTCATCTCCCTTTTCCCAGAAGACAGGGAAGAGTGAGTTCCTTCAATTGTGAGAACTCTGTGGAGACAGAGTGAAAGGGAAGTGGCTGTGACAACTTACAGGAGGTCAGATGAGGGCTTCTTGCTTCGCTCATGTCCCCACCCTTCCCTTACCCGGAGCATTGGATGGACATTCACTTGTGACTCTGAGGTCTTTACCCTGAGTTCTGTCAACACCCTTAAAAATGCAGCCTGTTCTAAAGTGTGAGCCGCTGTCCACTGCTGCCTCAGCCTGAATGACAATGCGATACCACACCCTCGGGCCCTGCAGTGCTGTTTACACAGAGGGCAAGGAGAGCCCTCCTAGCGCCTTTTGTGCCGACTCTCACGGACCTCCTGCTGCACTTGGACGATCGGCCATTCCTCTGTGTCCCAGGTGGGACGCACACCACCAGGGATCGCTGAAGGGCTTACAAACAACATCTTAATAGCCATGATTCTGCACTTGCATGTGGAATCTAAAAACACAAAACAAACGAACAAACCAAACAAAAACAAACTCATAGAAACAGAGAACAAAAGGATGGTTGCCAGAGGGGAGTGGGTGTAGCGATGAGTGAAAAGGAGAAGCAGAATCTAGTCAATAATACAGTGGGGCCTTGACTTACGAGTGTCCCGACTAACGAGTTTTTCCGAGATACAAGCCATCTCTCGGCTGATTTTTTGCTTTGAGTTGCGAGCTAAAATTCGGGTTACGAGCCAGCTTCAGATACCCCACCGCTAGTTGGCGCAGCGAACGTCACAGTGAACGCCACAACATCAGCCCAGCATCATGTGTCTCACTTGTTCACTTCTTGATTTGACATACGAGCAATTTGAGTTACGAGCTCTGTCACGGAACGAATTAAACTCGTAAGTCAAGGCCCCACTGTATTGTGATACGTTTGCATAGGGACAGACAATTATTAGAATTAGTGAGGTGTTCCCATTGTAAGGTATAAAAGTGTTGAATCACTATACTGTACACCTGAAACTCATATAATGAATATAACTTGTATACCAACTGTACTTTAATATAAATACAGAAAAAAAACATAACAAGCCCATAAAACCCAAGATGTAAACTTTCCTTTCAGAAGTAATCTCTTTGCTCTTTCTCCTTCTTCACTATTCCCTCTTCCCTTTCCAAGTATCTCCTCTTCTGGGCTTGTTCCTCCTCCCCTCCCTCAAATCATCCCTGGTGGTCCTCTGGGTTTTAGGAGGGAGAAGAAGGAAGCTCATATTTATTGATCATTAATTAGTTGCTGGAGGGGCGCAGACATGATAGGAGAGAGGTGCGGCTGGCTGGGAGATTCGGGGCCGTTCCTCAGGAGTGCTTCCCAAATTTGAATGCGTCTATGATTAGGAATGACCTGGCGATCTGCTTAGAATGCAGATTCCGGTTTATTAGTTCTGGGTGGGGCTGCGGTTTTCTCATTTCTAACAAGCTGCCAGGTGGCGCTGGTCCCTGGCCCACACTTGGAGCAGCAAGCGTTGAAGGTGGGGCTCTGCCTCCTTAGATAACTGAGAACAGAAAAGGGTGTTTGTAGGAAGCCAGGAGTTCTGAAACCACCTCTTTTCATCTGCAGTGAAACCAGTGTAACTATTAAGAACACTGTTTACCGGTCCAGCGTGTCTTGCTCCACGTAAGGAATACAAGGTGTTCCTTTACTGACCAACGTGGCTTTGTCATGAAAGCTTTTGGCTCAATTGTTGCCAGGGTGCTGCCAGGGGAACCAGCCACACAGAGGGAATGTGTAACCCAATATTATTGTTGGGTTAAAATAACGAGCTCTGACCTTAGACAGGTAGGATGGGTCTGGTTTCACTCTTTTGCTCAGGTGACAGGCCAGCACCCTGGGCTGGCTGGGCCAACCTGGGTGCCTTTCTCCCTGGGGGTGCTGCAGACCCTTCCTCTGGGTAGAGAAAACTGGATGGTTGAACTGTCCAGAACAGCGGTCACCAACCGGTGGTCCGCGAGATCCGAAAGGTTGGCGACCGCTGGTCCAGAGACATCAGTATGCTCACATCTATTTGCTTATGAGAACCCGACCTGCCACTGTGCTCTGGGGGTTTGGATCGACACAATGTTTAGAAAACAAGCCAACTGAATACAATACGACCCAGATTGAGGTCATATTAAAACGAAGGGACTCGATTCAGGGCCATGCTATTTTAAATGAAATGACCTTGATGTTATCTCACTCGTAGAGACGAGAGAGACTCTATTGTGAGGCACTGCTCTATCACAGTCCTCCTTGTTAGGGCAGAGAAAGCTACAGAACGAAAAAGGCAAGGCCAACTTCTTTTTTCAGATTCAGCTGGAGCCGGACACTGAGAAAAATCAAGTCCTCCTGTTGACACAGAGAGCCACGTTGACTGCAGACTAGTAAGTGCAAAGGTCCTTGGAGATCACCTAACATGTGTTTAATGTGGGGGGTCATTGTCCTCTGGGCTTCCTTCTCCCCCAAAACACACATTCATAATCTTTCATGTAATTTCCAGGGATTAACAGATTCTCTAGTGCAATGGTCGGCAAACTCATTAGTCAACAGAGCCAAATATCAACAGTACAACGATTGAAATTTCTTTTGAGAGCCAAATTTTTTAAACTTAAACTATATAGGTAGGTACATTGTTATTAACTTAATTAGGGTACTCCTAAGGCTTAGGAAGAGCCACACTCAAGGGGCCAAAGAGCCGCATGTGGCTCGCGAGCCGCAGTTCGCCGACCACGGCTCTAGTGGACCCATGGATTTCAAGGTAAAAACCTGTGATGCAGTATGCTTCCTTGTTTTTGTAGGTGAGAAAACTGAGGCCCAGAAAGATGCTCCACCACTGGTCTCATAGCAACGCTTACGGTGAACTAATTAGGCAAGAGGATCTAAGTGCCACGAATGTCCACGGGGAGCCAAGGTGAGTGTCTGCACATCCTTTCCTCCCAAAGGCCCTGCGAAGCACAAGCACCAAGAGGTTTTTTCGAGAGTTAGAACTTTTAGCTGGGAGAACCCCAATATTTACCCCAATAACATTTGAAGAGAAGTAGAAATAGTTGAGGCGGAAACTTATTGTACCTGGATTTCATGATGTGTGCAAAAGACGTAAGTGAGGAGCCCTGCTGCTCCTTGGTGGCTGTGTGCTAACCTGCAGTTTGGGGTGTTTTTAGGGCAGGTAATAAATTCCTTTCAAAGTTTGAATTCACATCCCAACGCAAATCTCCCACATCACTGAAGGCATTGAAGCTGAAGTCTCAATTTGGCAACATATGTTGGGGGTCCAGCCTTCAGTGCAATGCCCAACACAATCTAGATCAGGGGTCCTCAAACTTTTTAAACAGGGGGCCAGTTCACTGTCCCTCAGACCGTTGGAGGGCCGGACTATAGTTTAAAAAAAAAAACTAGTCGGCTGCTAAGCAACAGGCAGCGGCGGCAAAAACACCCGGCGGGCGGGATAAATGTTCTCGGCGAGCCGCATGTGGCCCGTGGGCCGTAGTTTGAGGACCCCTGATCTAGATGCTCAATAAATAGTCATTTGGATACATGGGCTTTCTTTAACATTATGACAGTTTTCTGGAGATGGGAGATGCAGGAAGCTGGAGGGAGACGGGTACACAATGTGTAAGCACACAGTAGGCAGTGGGGCTCCTGGGGAGCGATTTAGACTCTTACAAACAAAATGTCGAGCAAATGAAGTTGGACACAAAACAATACACACGGTATGATTCCGCTTATATGAAGAGCCGACACGGACCAAGTTAACCTGTGCCCTTCGAAGCAGGAGTTCTGGTTATCTTGGGTGAGCAGGGGGTTTAGTGAGGGAGGGCAGGTGGGAAATGGGCTTCCAGGGTGTGGCAGAGCTCCCGTTCTTAATCTGGGTGCTGGGTACACCTGTGGGTTTACTTTGTAGTGACTTCTCACATGACACTCTTAGGATGTAACACTTTCCTCTCTGTGTGTTATACTTAAAAATATTCATTTGAACACCACCTCCTTCTCCCAAATGAAGGATCTAGGCCAGTGCTTCTCGAACTTGAATGTGCGTACAAGTCCCCTGGGAATCTCATTACAATGCAAAATTCTGATTCATTTGGTCTTGGGAGGGGCATGCGAGTCTGCGTTTCTAGAGAGACCTAGGGACTCGTATGCTCAGGATCTTTCTTTAGAGACGTTCCAGGAATCTGATGAGAGTATCCTAGGCCTCTCCTTGCACGTGCGAAGGAGACAATGGGTAGGAATATTCACCTGGGAAGTTAACTATAAACCAATGGAGTGGTGATTTTCAAGGCCAGCCCAGGCCTTCCTGTGGGTCTGTGAAATTCACCTGCTCACAGCGCCTTCACAGGTGATGTTCTGACTGCTGGGTGGCAATCAGAGCCTAGAACTGTGCCACTCCAGTGAAGCGACACCCCCCTCACAGCCCACATTAGGGCCCTGAGCCTGCCCGTCTCATAAAAGCCACTGGAGACCGAGAGGCTGTTGACCCAAAGAGCCTGGTGAGAGCTTTGGGAGCTTGGCTTCCCCTTCCATCCACACGTGTGGGCACAGCTGGACGTTTAGCCACCATGGCTGCTGCACGAATAGATGGACACCCTGGCTCCTCTTTGCAAAACTCCGTCAGATACAGATCTCTAAACACCACCTTTGTATCATGAAAAACCATTATTCTGAGCAAAAAAAGGCAAGTCACACACAATATAATTCCTTTCCTAGAAGTAGTAGAACCAGAAAAAAAAAAAAAAGAATAAGTGCCTTGTTAGGAATAGAGACATAGGGAGTAAAATATGAGGAGAAAGGAAATGGTTCCGCATCCCACAGGGGTGGTGTCCCCTGGAGCTGGAGAGGAAGGTGCAGGGGCCCCAGGGCCTTCCACGTGCCGGGACCAGTCTATGCACGGTGATGGGCACACAGCTGTTCAGTCTATTACTCTGTAAACAGCCCTTGTACACATTATAAGTACTCTCTTACTTTATGCGATGGTCACAATCCCAAAATGAAATGCAATGTAGTATCTTAAGATGCATTTTATGTTGGGATTTTTTTAGGACTTGACTTTTTTTTAGGACTTTTTAACGCTGTTATTTTAAAAGTTTTGACGTATCAGAGTAAGTTGGTAACAGTGATTTTTTTGGAAGGACACTTTATTTTTGAGATTCTGCCCCTCTTATTTTTTTGGTGTTAAAATGCCGTTTCCAGGGAGACCAAGATGGCGGCATAGGTAAACACCGCAGACTGCTGCCGCAAACAACCACTTCAAAAATACAACCTGGCTCCTCTTTGCAAAACTCCGTCAGATACAGATCTCTAAACACCACCTTTGTATCATGAAAAACCATTATTCTGAGCAAAAAAAGGCAAGTCACACACAATATAATTCCTTTCCTAGAAGTAGTAGAACCAAAAAAAAAAAAAAAAGAATAAGTGCCTTGTTAGGAATAGAGACATAGGGAGTAAAATATGAGGAGAAAGGAAATGGTTCCGCATCCCACAGGGGTGGTGTCCCCTGGAGCTGGAGAGGAAGGTGCAGGGGCCCCAGGGCCTTCCACGTGCCGGGACCAGTCTATGCACGGTGATGGGCACACAGCTGTTCAGTCTATTACTCTGTAAACAGCCCTTGTACACATTATAAGTACTCTCTTACTTTATGCGATGGTCACAATCCCAAAATGAAATGCAATGTAGTATCTTAAGATGCATTTTATGTTGGGATTTTTTTAGGACTTGACTTTTTTTTAGGACTTTTTAACGCTGTTATTTTAAAAGTTTTGACGTATCAGAGTAAGTTGGTAACAGTGATTTTTTTGGAAGGACACTTTATTTTTGAGATTCTGCCCCTCTTATTTTTTTGGTGTTAAAATGCCGTTTCCTTTTATGGCATTTTGATGCAATGTTGATGATAGTAACTGTATACTGGGGATTTAAAAACAAAAAGCTCCCTTGTAGGTAAAATAACAAATTGACGAGTGTAAATTGCCCCACCCCTTCCTTTTAAAAAAAGTTAATTGGCCCATGAACCAAGAGGTCATGGTTCCATCCAGTCAGGGCAAATGCCTGGGTTGCGGCTAGATCCCCAGTAGGGGGTGTGCAGGAGACAGCCAATCAGTGATTCTCTCTCATCATTGATGTTTCTATCCCTCTCTTTCTCTCTCTGAAATCAATAAAAACATATTTAAAAAAAATTTGGACATGAGACTGTCCTATTAAACTTAAAAAAAAAGCAAAAAATAAAATAAAAGTTAACTGGTCTGTGGCATTCAAAAGGCTGAGACCACGGGTGTAGACATTGGGAAAGGAAGACATTGCCTTGGTATCCAGCTCTAAGGAGTTTGCAAAATACTCCAACTGCTAATGAACAGGGGCCAGGGAGGAGGAGTGATACCCGGAGAAGATGAGAAGGATGGGTAGTACCTACTATAGTTCTTCAGAGAGTTTTCAGATACATTGCATGTTCGTTTGGTAATCTTCCTGTGGCTTTCAAAGAAAGAAATTGGGTAAAGGGAAGCAGAACGGCTGTGTCATATTTAGGGGGACACTAGCAAGTGGAACTGTGTTGTAACTTCACTTTCCCAAAAACTGAAGCTGTAAGTTCACTGCCACCAAGGAACAGTGCTCACAGAATCCGAGAGGCGGGAAAGGAGTTAGAGGTAATATAACAGCTATCATAACAGCCTGCATTTATTGGCTTTTCAACTATGTGCCCTGTGTGCGTGCTTTGCAGACACCAGCCCATTTGATCTCTCATCAACTTTAAGGGTAGGTATTTATCCCATTTTATTTCATTTTAGATTAGGACTCATTATACACCTATATCTCTGGAGGGGGATCATTTTCAGTTCACAGAAAATTTTGAAAAGATAGTACAGAAAGTTCCCCTGTACCCTTCACCCAGCTTCTCCTGATGCTAAGTTCTTATATAACTACTAGGAGCCCAGTGTGCTAATTCGCGCGGTGACTCCCACCCTGGAGTTGTCTCGGGCTGGTCCCGCCTTCTCCCGCCTCTCCGCCTCCCTGCTTCCCCGCTCCCGCCTCCCTGCTTCCGCCCCGTCTCCCGTCTCTGGAGCAACACCCCAAAGCACGTGCAGGCAGCCTCCTGATGATAGGAGCTAATAAAGAGGTAATATGCTAATGGTCCGGTCGTGACGTGTTATGGCATCCCAGCTAATTTGCATATTACCTTTTTATATGTATAGATGCTACATTTGTCAAAACGAAGAGATTAACATTGATATAATACTATGGACTCAACTACAGGGTTTTATTAGGATTTCAAGAGTTTTTCCACAAATGTCCTTTTCCTCTTCTAAGACCCAAACAGGATAGCACATTGTATTTAGTTGTGTCTCTTTAATCTGAGCCAGTTTATTAATCTTCCCTTGACATGATATATTTAATTATAAAGACTTCAAGCCCAAAGGAAACAATTAACAGTGAAAAGGCAACCTATAGAATGGGAGAACATATATGCAAACTATATGTCAGCTATTTTTTAAAAAATATATTTTATTGATTTTTTACAGAGAGGAAGGGAGAGGGATAGAGAGTTAGAAACATCGATGAGAAAGAAACATCGATCAGCTGCCTCCTGCACGCCCCCTACTGGGGACGTGCCCACAACCAAGGTACATGCCCTTGACTGGAATCGAACCCGGGACCCTTCGGTCCACAGGCCGACGCTCTATCTACTGAGCCAAACCGGTCAGGGCTATGTCGGCTATTTTTAACACCAAAATCTATAAGGAACTCCTACAACTCACCACCAAAAAAACCAAATAACTCGATTAACAAATAGGCAGAGACTTGAATCGACATTTCTCCAAAGAAGATGGCCAACAAGCATGTGAACCGGTGCTCAACACCTGGACTCAGCAGGGCCATGCAAATCAACACCACAGTGGAGAGCCCCTTGCACCCACTAGATGGCCACTAAAAACCAAACCAAACCAAGTGTTGGCAAGGGTGTGGAGAAATTGGAAACCTGGTGCACTGTTAGGGGGAATGTCACCTGGTGCAGCTTCCATGGAAAACAGCATAGAAGTTCCTCAAAAAATCAAAAGTAGAACCACTGTCTGATCCAGAAATCCTACTTTTGGGTATATATCCAAAATAACTGAAAGCGGGTTCTGCTAGCAGCATTACGTTTACTGCAGCATTATTTATTATTGCCAAGAAGTGGAAGCAGCCTAGGTGCCTATTGACAGATGAATGGGTAAAATAAATGTGTATACATGCATATATAAAAAATATACACATATATACATATATACACACATACAAGGGAATATTATTCAGCCTTAAAAAGGAAGCAGATCTGTCCTACTATCTGTCATATGCAACAACGTGGTTGAACCTTGGGGACATTATGACAAGTGAAATAAGCCAGTCACAGAAAGACAAACACTGTCTGAGTCCACTTACATGAGACGCCTGGAATAGTCAGACTCCTGGGAAGTAGGATGGTGGTTGCCAGGGGCGGGGGAATGGGGAGCTGTTGTTCCGAGGGCAGAGTTTCGGTTTTACAGGACAGAGAGCTGCAGAGACCTGTTGCACAACAATGGGCATCTAGTTAACACTACTGAACTGCACACGTAAAAAGGTCAATTTTATGCTATGTGTGTGGGTTTTTGTTTTTGTTTTGTTTTTTACCACAATAAAAACAACAAAAACTTCAAGCCTCATGGACACTTACAAAGGAAAAAACAACAAACCATCCCTAGCTGGTTTGGCTCAGTGGATGGAGCTCTGGCCCATGTACTGAAGGGTCCTGGGTTCGATTCTGGTCAAGGGCATGTACCTTGGTTGCAGGCTTGATTCCCAGCCCTGGTCATGGCGTGTATGGGAGGCAGCCAATTGATGTATCTCTCTCACAGCGATGTTCTCTCTGTCTCTTCCCCTCCCTTTCACTCTCTTTAAAAATCAGTGGAAAAACTATCTTCATATGAGTATTAACAACAAACAAACACACATACAGCCAGGAGGAAGAGGAGCTAACTCATCTCTGGAGTAGCCCACCGCACAGGGTTCATGTCCACCCACTGCCCTCCTACCTTTGTTCTTGCAGAGACTGGTTTTGTTTGGAGTTTGCTTTCCAGGGGGTCATCAAGGAAGGGGTTCTGCTTTGGGAGTGTATTATTTACTCTTAGGAAGAGTTTTCTGCCTCTGCACAGTTCTTTATTGTTGGATATTTTGTTTCTTCCAGGCAAAAACACCCACCACCTATGGGGACAGCTGCACCCTACTTCTCGCTGTGGGAAGGACCTGGAGGACAGTGATGGGGAAATCTTCCCCAGTGGGCAGCACTTTAGCAGTTCACCTGGTTGTTCATTTTGCCTGGAAGAGAGATGGCTAGAGGTATGGTTGGCATCAGTTCGTGGGCTCTGGCTAATGGTTTGGCTGGTGGTCAGGGACTTGGAAGAATAATGATTGAAAAACTGATGACAAGGAGGTCTAGGGAGCAGGTATGTGGATAGATTTCTGTGAGTGGGAGTGAAAGGGTGGTCTCAGCAGAGGAGCATTTTAATAATCAGGAGGATAGATTGATCCATTCTGTGGATGTCATTCAGCCTCCTTCCTTGGCCACTCCAGCCATTGCCCAATATTAGGGGTAAAGGTCATTCATGGGCTCAGCAACATGGACTTTAAACACTGTCTGACAGTGGGACAAAGGCATAAAGGCTACGGTAACGAGAAGGTACCTTCAGATCGAAAGACACTGGCAGCCTAGCTGGTGTGGCTCGGTGGTTGAGCGTCAACCCATGAACCAGGAGGTTAGGGTTCGATTCCTGTCAGGGCACATGTCTAGGGGTAAAGGTCATTCATGGGCTCAGCAACATGGACTTTAAACACTGTCTGACAGTGGGACAAAGGCATAAAGGCTACGGTAACGAGAAGGTACCTTCAGATCGAAAGACACTGGCAGCCTAGCTGGTGTGGCTCGGTGGTTGAGCGTCAACCCATGAACCAGGAGGTTAGGGTTCGATTCCTGTCAGGGCACATGCCTGGGTTGTAGGCTTGATTCCCAGTAGGGGGCATGCAGGAAGCTGCTGATTGATGTTTCTCTCTCATCATCGATGTTTCTATCTCTCTCTCCCTCTTCCTTCCTCTCTGAAATCAATTAAAAAAAAATATATAGAGAGAGAGACACTGCAGGGAACCTATAGAATACAATGAGATATTATGGGGTAATTTAATTACAGGAATGTAGGATCAGCTTAGACAGATGACCTAGCAGTTCTGTACAAATTATTCTCCACTACAAACCCCGTTACTGTATTTTTTTAATAGTATAACTCAGGTACTGATGATTGACAAGACAAAGGGACAAAGAGTGCAGTGGCACCAGGGGACATCCTCCTGGTGGTCTTGTGATGGTTGATTGTTTATAATCAATACTACACCAGTTTGATATTCATCTCAGTCGTCATGCCATTCCGGCTTAACAAAAATATTTATGGTTACATTTTATGGAACACAAACAGATAATGATCAACTAGAAGGCTTTGATAAGCTTGCTAAGGACAGTGAGGTTGGTCAGAGATCACAGCATGAAACTTAGGAATGAAATGAAATCCAGGACACAGAGATGGAGTTAGTTTTGCCCACATCTACACCTATGAACTCACCAAGGCCCATCCTGCTGGAGCCACTGCGGAGTGCCCAGTCTGCCAGCCGAGACCAACAGTAATATGGCACCACTCCCCAGAG
Organism: Myotis brandtii; assembly: GCF_000412655.1. Lineage (NCBI taxonomy): Eukaryota > Metazoa > Chordata > Mammalia > Chiroptera > Vespertilionidae > Myotis > Myotis brandtii. The sequence goes on along the minus strand of NW_005367384.1, from coordinate 1,675,744 downwards.
TAGTCAGCCAGCCGCCTGGTGACAGATTGGTTCCATTGGGCCACTTCCACCAGGGAAGCGGCAGTGTTTGGTTCTTACCAGAATAGACACTCTGGTCATCGATTTGCCTTCTTTGCCCACGATGCTTCTGCCAAGACTACCATTTGTGGCCCGGCTGGTGTGGCTCAGTGGTTGAGCATCGACCTAGGAACCAGGAGATCACGGTTCGATTCCCCGTCAGGGCACATGCCTGGGTTGTGGGCTCGATCCCCAGTAGGGGCCATGCAGGAGGCAGCCAATCAATGATTCTCTCTCATCATTGATGTTTATCTCTCTCTTCCTCTCCCTTCCTCTCTGAAATCAATAAAAAAATATTTTTAAAAAGAACAAAAAACAAAACAAAACTACCATCTATGGACTTATGGAATGCTTTATGCACAATCAAGGTATTTCACACAGCATCATTTCTGAGCAGAAACTCATTTCACTGAAAATATGCCCAGTGCTTATGGAATTCATTGGTTTTAGCATATTCCCCATTATCCAAGATGAGTTGGGTTGACAGAATTATGGAATGACCTTCCAAAGACTTGGCTATGATGCCAGCTGGGTGGCAACACTTTTGGATTTGGGGCAGTGTTTTCCAGGATGCTCTAACTCGGCATCTAATATATAGAGCTGAGTCTACCATAGCCAGGATCCACCAGGCCAGGCAGGAAGGGGTGGAAAGGGAGTAGTCCCTCTCACTCCTCCCCTAGTGACCTTTCTGTCCCTGCAACTGTAGGCTCTGCCAGTGTAGAGGTCTTAGTTCCCAAGGAAGGAATGCTTCTACCAGGAACACAACAGCGATTCCATCGAACTGAAAATCCATACAATCACCTGGCCACTGTGGATACCTTATGCCATTGACTCATTAGGCAAAGAAGGGAGTTACTGTATGGCCTGGGGGAAGCGATCGCGACTATCAAGGGAACTTGGGTTGCAGTTACACCATGTGGGTAGGAAGGAATATGCCTGGAGTATAGCTGATCCCCTATGCAGTGGTCAGCAAACTCATTAGTCAGCAGAGCCAAATATCAACAGTACAATGATTGAAATTTCTTTTGAGAGCCAAATTTTTTAAACTTAAACTATATAGGTAGGTACATTGTTATTAACTTAATTAGGGTACTCCTAAGGCTTAGGAAGAGCCACACTCAAGGGGCCAAAGAGCCGCATGTGGCTCGCGACCCGCAGTTTGCCGACCATGGCCCTATGGGATTTCTTAGTATGCCCTGTGGTTAAAGTCAGTAGAAAACCATAGCAACTCAATTCAGGCAAGACTGCTATGGCCCAAACCCTTCAAGAATAACAGTTTGGTCACCCCAGCAGGCAGGGAACCACAACCTGCAGTGGGCAAAGGGGATTTGCAGTGGGAAGAGGAAGGTAATTAAAAATATCAGCTATGCTGCCCAGTGGTGTGGCTCAGTGGTTGAGTGGCAACTCAGGAACCAAGAGGTCACGGGTTCAATTCCCAGTCAGGATACATACCTGGGTTGTGGTCTCAATTCCCATTATGGAGTGTGCAGGAGGCAGCCGATAGATCAGTGGTTCTCAACCTTCCTAATGCCGCGACACTTTAATACAGTTCCTCATGTTGTGGTGACCCCCAATTTCATTGTTACAAGTTGAACATAATTAAAGCATAGTGATTAATCACAAAAACAATATGTAATTATATATGTGTTTTCCGATGGTCTTAGGCGACCCCTGTGAAAGGGTCGTTCGACTCCCAAAGGGGTCGCGACCCACAGGTTGAGAACTGCTGCGATAGATGAAGTTTCTCTCATTGATGTTTCTGTCTCTCTATCCCTCTCCTTTCCTCTATCTCTAAAAATCAATAAAAACATTAAAAAACATCAGCTATGCCTACATGACCAATGGCAGAAAAGGGGACTATAACAATTATGATCTTGAAATGAATATGTTGGTAAATATCTATTAATTAACCAACTATTTTTGTTTTCTTTCCCTCTTCTTTCCCTTTAACAGACATGTTGATTACAATTAATCTTATAGCTCAGTATTTTAGTTACAGGATCATGAAGGGGGAGTGTGAGTTAGCTAGAAGAAGAAACATCACTCAGAGACAAAGAGGGGGTTTGCATCTCTTCTGGGGAAGGGGTGGCGTGCTTTCGGTGGTATGTGGACAGTCGTACATGCTAGGTGGAAGCATTACTATGTTACTGTCTTTATCTAGAAGTTAAGCATGGTTTAAAGAGTCCCAATCTGAGAAGGGGTACTCCGGTGACTTTATAATATATTCACTTGGCTAGGCTGAACTACATTCCTCAGACTCCCTGCTCTGTGTGTTACCAATTAGTGGGCCACAAGAGAGAATTGGAGGGTAGAGTGAAGCAGCAGCCATTTGATAGCTTACCAGTTGTCACTCACCTGCTGGCTTGCCTCATTCAGGCACGGCAGAAGCCCAGCCTGCAACTGCTCCACCTTCCCCTGATCCTCTAACTCCTGGGCCAGACATGCCATTAGCTCCATGACAGAGGGCACTGACTGCTTCTGCAAAACACCCAGCCCTCAAGGTCAGGGGTGGTGAGAGCTGACACAGTTTCAGTTCATTCCAGCTGCTCCCAGCTTGTGCTTGTGGGTTACAGCCTGTCCGTGCTGGTCTTCCATTTCACATCCATTTTCCTCCTAACTGCCTGTGGACTTCAAGCTCCAGCACTGGACTTCATACATGTGAAGACAAATACATACATCATTTCTTAGTCAGCTCCCATGATTGCTAAGCTCAAATCTCTGCAACAAGTCTCTCTGTCTCCCTATCTCTTTACCTAATTATCAACTTTTGGATGGACTTATAGGATTACATGGGGAGCCTGAGACCAAATTTGTTTTTTTCCTTCCTTTAATAGTGATCTGCTTTTTTTTTTTTAATTTCTTCTACCAGTGTGTCTGAGCAATTCTTTTTTTCCCTTTAAATCTTTGAAGCTCAGAATCTTAATTAGGGCAGTCAATGTTGGGGATATTAAAACATTTTTTTTTTCTGGCAGATACACTATCTTTTCAATCTTCAGGTTGAATTTTTCATTCCAGTCAGAGAAGTTTTCTTGTATTATATCTCTAAGTTCCTTTTGTTGAGATCTGTACACAAAGGACATCAAGTATCCTTAATTAATAGATCATCTTTGGCTTCCATATCTATCACATTCTTTCTAGTTGCTTCAATCTTTTTGTTTTTCCCCTCTATATCCACTATTATCTTAAGTCTTCCCTCCATGATGTTAATTTGATTTTTAGCCATGATTATTTTCTTTTCTAATTAATTTATTATACCTGTTATCATAGTATTTTGATTTTCAATGTATTCCCTAAGCTCTTCAACCTCCTTTTTCATCTCATTCTGTTACTTTATTATCTCAATTTTTAGTTTTTATGTTATTAAATTAAATCCTATTATGTTGTTTTAAAAATGCTAAACACTTGCAGAGAATCGCTCTTATTTGGATTCTAGTCTCCAGAACTGTGAGGCAATCCATTTCTGTTGTCTAGGCCACCCTTAGGTGGTACTTCCTTATGGCAGCCCTAGCTAACTAATATACCTCACCTTATTTAACATTTCAACCAGCCCCCAGCACACACTCTCTCTTCTTGCTTATTTTTCTTTTTTGCAACTTATCTTCTAATATACTGCATAATTTCCTTATTTATTTTGTTTGATACCTGTCTTTTCTTTTAAGAATGAGGGCTGAGATTTTGCTTTGGTTCACTGATTTACCTCTAGGGCCTAGCACATAGTAGAAGCTCAATAAATAGTTGCTGAGTGAATAAATACAATCAAATCTGACACTTAGCATGTGCTAACAAATGATCCAGTGTTAGGCCTATTGACAGCTAATGAAATAATATTGACTGGCTTTATGATTTCTTTTGAAAATGTCTTTGGATCATTCATTCATTCATTCATTCAGGTAATATTTATTGAGGGCTTACTACATGCCAGGTATTATGCTCAATGGTAAACAAAACCAAGAGGGAGGCCCCAGTTGGTTTGGCTCGATAGAGCATCGGCCTGCAGACTGAAGGATCCCAGGTTTGGTTCAGGTCAAGGACACATGCTGGGTTGCGGGCTTGATCCCCAGTGGGTGGTGTACAGGAGGCAGCCAATTGTTGGGGATATTAAAACATTTTTTTTTTCTGGCAGATACACTATCTTTTCAATCTTCAGGTTGAATTTTTCATTCCAGTCAGAGAAGTTTTCTTGTATTATATCTCTAAGTTCCTTTTGTTGAGATCTGTACACAAAGGACATCAAGTATCCTTAATTAATAGATCATCTTTGGCTTCCATATCTATCACATTCTTTCTAGTTGCTTCAATCTTTTTGTTTTTCCCCTCTATATCCACTATTATCTTAAGTCTTCCCTCCATGATGTTAATTTGATTTTTAGCCATGATTATTTTCTTTTCTAATTAATTTATTATACCTGTTATCATAGTATTTTGATTTTCAATGTATTCCCTAAGCTCTTCAACCTCTTTTTTCATCTCATTCTGTTACTTTATTATCTCAATTTTTAGTTTTTATGTTATTAAATTAAATCCTATTATGTTGTTTTAAAATGCTAAACACTTGCAGAGAATTGCTCTTATTTGGATTCTAGTCTCCAGAACTGTGAGGCAATCCATTTCTGTTGTCTAGGCCACCCTTAGGTGGTACTTCCTTATGGCAGCCCTAGCTAACTAATATACCTCACCTTATTTAACATTTCAACCAGCCCCCAGCACACACTCTCTCTTCTTGCTTATTTTTCTTTTTTGCAACTTATCTTCTAATATACTGCATAATTTCCTTATTTATTTTGTTTGATACCTGTCTTTTCTTTTAAGAATGAGGGCTGAGATTTTGCTTTGGTTCACTGATTTACCTCTAGGGCCTAGCACATAGTAGAAGCTCAATAAATAGTTGCTGAGTGAATAAATACAATCAAATCTGACACTTAGCATGTGCTAACAAATGAGCCACTGTTGATATTGGCCACCAGCTGGGAGTTCAGTCCACGTCCTGGGGTCTCTCCACGTGACCTGGGCTTCTCAGCGTGGCAGCTTGGCTCTGGAAGGAACTCTCCAAGAGCAAGTGTTCCAAGAAGCAGGAAGCAGAGGCGGCCAGGGCAGCTAAGGGCTGTGTTTGGACCTGGATCAGTGTCATTTCTGTTGGTTAAAGATTCTAGGAGCTGGAGAAAGAAAACATGGAATAGAATTGCTGTGGCACCTTTGGAAAACACAGTTCACACATAAGGGGATACTGAGTGGTGGGCAAGCAGGAGAGAGAGGTGCTCTTTGCAGGGAAGGCCTCTCTGATTAGGTGCCCTTTGCGCACAGGCCTGAGGGGCATGAGGAAATGACCCATGAGGCTATCTGGGGAAGGGTGTTCTAGGCCACGGCTGGCAAGTTCAAAGTCCCTGAGGCAGGAGCCTGTTGGGCATGGTGAGGGGCAGCCAAGGTGAGGTGGGAGGGGAGCTGTGGGATCAGTACTTATAAGACTCCAGCAATGTCTTACCCTTAGGACCGAAGGGGTCACAGATGTGTCCTGGTATTTCTTTCTTTAAAAAAAATGTTTTTTTTTTATTGATTTCAGAGAGGAAGGAAGAGGGAGAGAGTGATAGAAACATCAATGATGAGAGAATCATTGGTTGGCTTCCTCCTCCACGCCTCCTATTAGGAATGGAGCCTGCAACCTGGGCATGTGCCCTGACTAGGAATCCAACTGTGACCTCCTGGTTCATAGGTTGATGCTCAACCACTGAGGCCAGGCTGTCCTGGTTTTTAAATGGGCTGGGGCCTTTGCAGCAGCCCTTGCTGATGACTCTGCCATGCCTGCTCTGTATTGGAATCTCTCCTTCCCCACCATGAGCCCATTGGTGCTCTCACCTGCAGGTCTGCCCTTTGCTCCTTGATCTCTACCAACCCATGAGGCCTTGTCATTGAGTGACTGGTCCTTGACCCAGAAGCCTGGTGCCACCCACCTCACCCATGTTGCTATGTTTGCTGCTCTGATACTCTGGATCATGCACCCTAGGTCAAGCCCTGGAGGCCCCTGTCGTAGCTGTGGTGTCCCAGCACCGTGCCGCGCCGGCACGGCCAAGGGTGAACCCAAGTGGGGGTGATGAAAGGATTAAGAAAAGACAGACAAGAGAATGAAAGCTGGGTCTCGGTGGGATGCTGCTTCTGAGAGACAGTGACCACGCCCACAAGCTGTGTCTTTATTTTATAGCAGATGCCACAAGGCAAAGTAAGGGTGTGATCAAGTTGTTTACAACATTCTCATTGGTTTCAATCCCACTCCACCTTATTTTTCTTTTTTGCAACTTATCTTCTAATATACTGCATAATTTCCTTATTTATTTTGTTTGATACCTGTCTTTTCTTTTAAGAATGAGGGCTGAGATTTTGCTTTGGTTCACTGATTTACCTCTAGGGCCTAGCACATAGTAGAAGCTCAATAAATAGTTGCTGAGTGAATAAATACAATCAAATCTGACACTTAGCATGTGCTAACAAATGATCCAGTGTTAGGCCTATTGACAGCTAATGAAATAATATTGACTGGCTTTATGATTTCTTTTGAAAATGTCTTTGGATCATTCATTCATTCATTCATTCAGGTAATATTTATTGAGGGCTTACTACATGCCAGGTATTATGCTCAATGGTAAACAAAACCAAGAGGGAGGCCCCAGTTGGTTTGGCTCGATAGAGCATCGGCCTGCAGACTGAAGGATCCCAGGTTTGGTTCAGGTCAAGGACACATGCTGGGTTGCGGGCTTGATCCCCAGTGGGTGGTGTACAGGAGGCAGCCAATCAATGATTCTCTCTCATCACTGATGTTTCTATCTCTATCTCCCTCTCCCTTCCTCTCTAAAATCAATAAAAATATATTTAAAAAAAAAGAAGGGAGAAAGAGACAATAAACAAAGAGCTTATGGCAGAGTGTCGGGTAGTGATAGGCGCAGTGAAAGGTAAACAGGGTAAATGTTCCAGGTAACTGTTGGTGTGAAGCAAACCACCCAGAGGCTTAGTAGCCTAAAACAATGATTCTGTATTCTCTCTCATGGTTCTTCGGTGGACTGGGCTCACGAGGGTGGTTCTTGCTGGGGTCTCACACGTGGTGCTGTCAGATGTTGGCCGGGCCTTGCGTCATCTGAAGGACAGGCTGGGTGGGACATCTGAGGTGGCTCACTCACTTGGCCACTGTTGATATTGGCCACCAGCTGGGAGTTCAGTCCACGTCCTGGGGTCTCTCCACGTGACCTGGGCTTCTCAGCGTGGCAGCTTGGCTCTGGAAGGAACTCTCCAAGAGCAAGTGTTCCAAGAAGCAGGAAGCAGAGGCGGCCAGGGCAGCTAAGGGCTGTGTTTGGACCTGGATCAGTGTCATTTCTGTTGGTTAAAGATTCTAGGAGCTGGAGAAAGAAAACATGGAATAGAATTGCTGTGGCACCTTTGGAAAACACAGTTCACACATAAGGGGATACTGAGTGGTGGGCAAGCAGGAGAGAGAGGTGCTCTTTGCAGGGAAGGCCTCTCTGATTAGGTGCCCTTTGCGCACAGGCCTGAGGGGCATGAGGAAATGACCCATGAGGCTATCTGGGGAAGGGTGTTCTAGGCCACGGCTGGCAAGTTCAAAGTCCCTGAGGCAGGAGCCTGTTGGGCATGGTGAGGGGCAGCCAAGGTGAGGTGGGAGGGGAGCTGTGGGATCAGTACTTATAAGACTCCAGCAATGTCTTACCCTTAGGACCGAAGGGGTCACAGATGTGTCCTGGTATTTCTTTCTTTAAAAAAAA
>NW_005367384.1:1665691-1667304 GCF_000412655.1 Myotis brandtii | reverse complement strand
TTGGCTATAATTGTGCTGGGAGGGCTCTGCCATCCAAGCTGGGACTTGCATGTGGCGATGAGAGGACTGTGCCCTCTCAGTAGTCCAAGGCTTGAACCTGTCCAAAACACTGTGGCCAAGCCCCACACAGCACTCCTGCTGCTCAGGTCAGAAATGGGGCCCAGGTGTCCTCTGCTGGGACTGCAGCCTTCCCTGTCTCCTGCCCAGCTTTGGGAGCCTGAATCCTCAGCCTGTGATCCAGCCCCCTCACTGGCTGATCCCTGCCTCACACCATTGGATTCTCTGTAACCATGACTGACCTCCGCCAGGCTCTAGATTCATCTGGCTTCCCCTACTGAGGGGCCATCTGTCTCATAGGCCATCTGACAGCAGCTGGGAGAGTGGTTGCTTGGTGGGTAAGGATGCCATTTTGGGAGCTGACCCCTCTGGGTTTGCAGTGTGCCCTTGGACAAGTAGTTCATCCTCCCTGTGCTTTTTTCTTCTTCAATGAGAACTTTAATTGCATTTTTAAAAGGTTCTTAAGAATGATCTGCCATCTTGTTATTTCTGTAAATCTCTCCTTCCCCACCATGAGCCCATTGGTGCTCTCATCTGCAGGTCTGCCCTTTGCTCCTTGATCTCTACCTACCCATGAGGCCTTGTCATTGAGTGACTGTCCTTGGGCTGCCCCAACCACCCACCTCACCCGCTCTAAAATCAATAAAAATATATTTAAAAAAAAAGAAGGGAGAAAGAGACAATAAACAAAGAGCTTATGGCAGAGTGTCGGGTAGTGATAGGCGCAGTGAAAGGTAAACAGGGTAAATGTTCCAGGTAACTGTTGGTGTGAAGCAAACCACCCAGAGGCTTAGTAGCCTAAAACAATGATTCTGTATTCTCTCTCATGGTTCTTCGGTGGACTGGGCTCACGAGGGTGGTTCTTGCTGGGGTCTCACACGTGGTGCTGTCAGATGTTGGCCGGGCCTTGCGTCATCTGAAGGACAGGCTGGGTGGGACATCTGAGGTGGCTCACTCACTTGGCCACTGTTGATATTGGCCACCAGCTGGGAGTTCAGTCCACGTCCTGGGGTCTCTCCACGTGACCTGGGCTTCTCAGCGTGGCAGCTTGGCTCTGGAAGGAACTCTCCAAGAGCAAGTGTTCCAAGAAGCAGGAAGCAGAGGCGGCCAGGGCAGCTAAGGGCTGTGTTTGGACCTGGATCAGTGTCATTTCTGTTGGTTAAAGATTCTAGGAGCTGGAGAAAGAAAACATGGAATAGAATTGCTGTGGCACCTTTGGAAAACACAGTTCACACATAAGGGGATACTGAGTGGTGGGCAAGCAGGAGAGAGAGGTGCTCTTTGCAGGGAAGGCCTCTCTGATTAGGTGCCCTTTGCGCACAGGCCTGAGGGGCATGAGGAAATGACCCATGAGGCTATCTGGGGAAGGGTGTTCTAGGCCACGGCTGGCAAGTTCAAAGTCCCTGAGGCAGGAGCCTGTTGGGCATGGTGAGGGGCAGCCAAGGTGAGGTGGGAGGGGAGCTGTGGGATCAGTACTTATAAGACTCCAGCAATGTCTTACCCTTAGGACCGAAGGGGTCACAGATGTGTCCTGGTATTTCTTTCTTTAAAAAAAA
>NW_005367384.1:1663240-1664492 GCF_000412655.1 Myotis brandtii | reverse complement strand
GGGCCATCTGTCTCATAGGCCATCTGACAGCAGCTGGGAGAGTGGTTGCTTGGTGGGTAAGGATGCCATTTTGGGAGCTGACCCCTCTGGGTTTGCAGTGTGCCCTTGGACAAGTAGTTCATCCTCCCTGTGCTTTTTTCTTCTTCAATGAGAACTTTAATTGCATTTTTAAAAGGTTCTTAAGAATGATCTGCCATCTTGTTATTTCTGTAACTGGACTACTCTTAGGTCTCCATCAGCCTGAACTATTCCTTTTTCAGAAACTTAGATACCATCCAAAAATATTCTGTTATTCTCGCTTTTAACTGTTGTCACTGTAGGATCAAAGTAGCACCTGAATTTGATTCAAGTTCAACGTCTTTTAATAATTATCTCATCTTTTGGGGCTTGAAATATTGAACAAGCAGTGCCTGGCCTCATTCAAATACCAGTGGTTTATTTCTCACTCAAGAAATTTCAGATTTCAACAAGAGACCCATCCTTCTGAAGCCACTGTTGATATTGGCCACCAGCTGGGAGTTCAGTCCACGTCCTGGGGTCTCTCCACGTGACCTGGGCTTCTCAGCGTGGCAGCTTGGCTCTGGAAGGAACTCTCCAAGAGCAAGTGTTCCAAGAAGCAGGAAGCAGAGGCGGCCAGGGCAGCTAAGGGCTGTGTTTGGACCTGGATCAGTGTCATTTCTGTTGGTTAAAGATTCTAGGAGCTGGAGAAAGAAAACATGGAATAGAATTGCTGTGGCACCTTTGGAAAACACAGTTCACACATAAGGGGATACTGAGTGGTGGGCAAGCAGGAGAGAGAGGTGCTCTTTGCAGGGAAGGCCTCTCTGATTAGGTGCCCTTTGCGCACAGGCCTGAGGGGCATGAGGAAATGACCCATGAGGCTATCTGGGGAAGGGTGTTCTAGGCCACGGCTGGCAAGTTCAAAGTCCCTGAGGCAGGAGCCTGTTGGGCATGGTGAGGGGCAGCCAAGGTGAGGTGGGAGGGGAGCTGTGGGATCAGTACTTATAAGACTCCAGCAATGTCTTACCCTTAGGACCGAAGGGGTCACAGATGTGTCCTGGTATTTCTTTCTTTAAAAAAAAATGTTGTTGTTTTTTTTATTGATTTCAGAGAGGAAGGAAGAGGGAGAGAGTGATAGAAACATCAATGATGAGAGAATCATTGGTTGGCTTCCTCCTCCACGCCTCCTATTAGGAATGGAGCCTGCAACCTGGGCATGTGCCCTGACTAGGAATCCAACTGTGACCTCCTG
>NW_005367384.1:1655874-1662112 GCF_000412655.1 Myotis brandtii | reverse complement strand
GGGCCATCTGTCTCATAGGCCATCTGACAGCAGCTGGGAGAGTGGTTGCTTGGTGGGTAAGGATGCCATTTTGGGAGCTGACCCCTCTGGGTTTGCAGTGTGTCCTAGGACAAGTAGTTCATCCTCCCTGTGCTTTTTTCTTCTTCAATGAGAACTTTAATTGCATTTTTAAAAGGTTCTTAAGAATGATCTGCCATCTTGTTATTTCTGTAACTGGACTACTCTTAGGTCTCCATCAGCCTGAACTATTCCTTTTTCAGAAACTTAGATACCATCCAAAAATATTCTGTTATTCTCGCTTTTAACTGTTGTCACTGTAGGATCAAAGTAGCACCTGAATTTGATTCAAGTTCAACGTCTTTTAATAATTATCTCATCTTTTGGGGCTTGAAATATTGAACAAGCAGTGCCTGGCCTCATTCAAATACCAGTGGTTTATTTCTCACTCAAGAAATTTCAGATTTCAACAAGAGACCCATCCTTCTGAATGACAACAGTGATAGGGAAGTGAGCACACCTCCTCTTGTAACGGAAGCCAGGGTTATCCCCTCCATCGTGTTCTGTGCCTAACAACAGCCAGTGTAAACCCTGGCCAGTTCCTTCCTCTTTCCCCACCACTGTCAATCCAGGTCCTCTTTTCTTGCCAAAGAGACTGAGTTCTCCACCAATGTGATTTGAGGCCCCCTGCAGGGCTCCCCTTTCCCCCCCTCCCCCGCTCCCTGCCCAGCTCCTGTGTATCCCTGTCAGTGCCACCTACATTTTCTGGAATGTCAACAGTCTGGCTGCTGAGAATGGTCTTTATTCTCACAGTAGATAAGCCCAAAAGAGACTGACCTCACAATAGTATTGACCTCACAGGTTAGCTGTGAGAATTCATTGAGTTGGAGCATATGAAGGGCTTAGAACAGCGGTTCTCAACCCATGGGTCACGACCCCTTTGGCAGTCGAATGACCCTTTCACAGGGGTCGCCTAAAACCATCCTGCATATTAGATATTTACATTATGATTCATAACAGTAGCAACATTACAGTTATGAAGTAGCAACGAAAATAATTTTATGGTTGGGTCACAACATGAGGAACTGTATTTAAAGGGCCAGAAGGTTGAGAACCACTGGCTTAGAAGGACTCCTGACAACTGAAGGTGTGAGGTGTTGGCTCTAATGACTGTATTAGAGTCTGTGACTCCTTGGACAAGCTCTGAACCTTTCTGTGCTGCTCCCAGAACCAGGCCTGCATTTGGACCCCACCTCGAGGCCCCCATCCACTGGGCTGCTCAGGTTACTTTCCCCTCCTGGTTGGCCCCACTATCCTGATAACCCATCATGCCCCCCACTGGGCCTACTCCGAGAGCCAGGAGGCAGAGGATAAAAATGTAGCAAGAGCCCATAGGAGTTCCCAGGGGCTGGACCATGGGACCCAAAGTGCAATTGGCACCTTTGGAGACGAAGCAGAGGCCTGAGCCATTGGGGAGCTTCTGAGTGGCCGCACAAGTGGGAGCTTTGGGTGACGAGCTGGAGAGGTGGCAGGATTTCTTTTGTTCTATATTTTTTTAAAATTAAAAAAATGTTTTTATTGATTTCAGAGAGAGGAAGGGAGAGAGAGAGAGAGATAGAAGCATCAGTGATGACAGAGAATCCTCAGTCAGCTGCCTCCTGCATGCCCCCCACCCAGGATGGAACCCTCAACCTGGGCATGTACCCTGACTGGGAATCAAACCATGAGCTCCTGGTTCATAGGTCCAACGCTCAACCACTGAACCACACTGGCCGGGCAGAATTTCTTTATTAGAGGCGCCAGGTGCAAAGAGGGCCATGTAGTTGGAGGAGGCTAAGAGCCCTGGCTTGAGTTTTTGAAGACTGCTGTCTACCAGCATGAGGTTTTTGGGGGTGCTCATGGGTAAGTGGGGCGGAGGCGGGGGGCAAAGTCTCTCACGCTCCAGTGGCGATGAGCAGACACGTTCCCCTTTTGGGGAATGCTGGTCCACGGATCAGCCTGCTCACAAAGGGGTAACAAATCAAGCAACCTTTGAAGGTTAGAAACAGGCTGTGATTTCTGCGTTACTGTGGGAACAAAAGCATAGCAGCATTTTCCACCGTAACCATTTCTAAGTGTTCAGTAGTGTGAGGTATGTTTACACTGTTTGCAGCCAATCTCCAGAACTTTTTCATCTCGCAAAACTGAAACTCTACACTCATTAAACAACTGCTTTTCTCTTCCCGGGCAACCACCACTCTAGTTTCTGTTCCTGTGAACATGACCGCTCCAGATAACTCATGTAAGAGGCATCAGACAGGATTGGTTTCTAGGTTCCTTTTGAAAGCCTGGACTTTCTGAAACCTTTATGATGGCCACAGTGCACACTTCACCGTCTGACTACCAGGGCCGCTTCCTCTGTCTCTCCCTGGGGGTCTCCTGCCTGTGCTCAGCCCACAGGTGCTGCCGTTCTCCCTACGCAGTCCTCCCTAGTCAGTCTTCCCTACCCAGTCCTCACTACTCAGTCCTTAGCCAGTGAATGCCCCTTACACTTTTCCTGGTGAGCTCCCTGACGGCTCCTACCTCCCCTGAGGCTTTGTCTTCCCTGGGCCTCTGCCCCAAAGCCCCCTCCCAGGCTCACTCCTGATCCTTCAGGGTTCAACATCCTGGACGAGCATCAGGGAGATTCCTGCAGAACTGGTCCCCGAACCATATTTGAAGCAACACTGCTGCTCTGTAACAACCTGTTTCCTCTCTGTCTTCCCAACCAGTAGCCGCTCTGGAAAGGCCCATGAGCTCCCTCCTCCTCACAGCCCGGTCGCAGCCTCGGGAGCTCAGGGGACATTTGGTGAGTGAGTGAACGAAGCAGTCCTCACACAGCTCAGTAGAAAAGTAAGACCAAGAGAAAGGGTTCCAGGTGAGGATGGGGATTGATGCAGGAATCCCCACTAAAACTACAGCAAAGAGATTTAAGGGATAGAAACCCACCAGGAGGGTGAAGTGGCAGACCTGAGGACAGAGTCACATGTGGCCAGTGGGAAAAGCAGAGAACCATGGAGTCCTCAGAAGGTATACGACAGGCAGTGTAGGGGGCCTCAGGAAGTGGGGTGAGCTGGTGAACACAAATGTACCCCTGTATCTCGTCCACACAGGTGCCCTAATCCCGGGGGGTCCTGGGTTTTCCAAGCTGTACCCACTATTCCTTACAGGGGCTCTGAGCACTCTGACCTGGAGACCCTTTTGGAATAGCTCATCCTGGAGGCTTCACCCAGAAGTGGCAATATTGTCCTTCCATGATTCAGCTAGATTTGTGCTTAACACCCAGCTTTTCAAAATCAACAACATTTGGTTAGGTATACATAGCTCCCCCGAGAAACCGATCCAGACAGAGGAACCAGTGGTGGGCAAGAATAGCCCCACCCACTCCTGGTGTCATAGGACTTCCTCTCAACAGACCTCCTTCAGAGCCCTGCTGGCTTCATGAAAAGGACTTCAGAGCATCTTCCCTTTCCTCAGCCGGAGGGATGGGGACCCTGTGATTTCTCAGTGATGTTTTTTTTTCTGCTCGGTTCCCAGTCTGGTCGTTAGAGGAGACAACAGCCATCCCGGGAATTCTCAATAAATGTATATTATTTTAGCTGAAAACATTTTTCTTAAAGGATGGGAGAGTGAATATTGAACACCTCCTAGAATTATCCTAAGCAAGTAGATGCTGGTTCTGAGTGTAAGAGAGAAGTGCACTTTGAAAAATGGGAAGAGGTGGGAGAAAACCACGGTATGCCTTTCTTAAAGCCGTCTAATGGATATTCTGGGAAAAGGATAGAATTCCTTTAAAAGTTGGGCTGCCCCGCAGCTGAAGCCACGTTGTAAAGCTGTTTGGGACGTAGAAGGGTTAGTAAAGAGACCAACGGTAAGGTCATTTCTAACGATCTGGAACGGTTTAAATGCTGGCTGCCCAGGAAACCGATGATTGGAAAAATAACATCACAGGGTTTTTATATGGCCCTCTGGTATCGTGATGCGATGGGATTATTTTCTGACTTTCTGTTTTTGCCACAGGAAGAGGAAGAGACAAGGGAATCAAAGGGGCACTCAGATGCGAATCACCAGGGCTTCTCTCAGATAAATTACGAACAGGTGCTTAAAGAATTCTCTTGCTACAGTAAAGACACAAAGCAGCCTTTAAACACTTTCGAAGTGAACATGCCCTAATTTCAAAAGCACTAGAGCTATATATAACCCCAAAGATAATCTTCTCCTCCAAGGATTAAGCTGAGTAAAAAAATAAAAAAGAAAGAAAGCAACCCCAACACCCCACTCCTGGGCCTGTGGCAGACATCATTAATCAATCAAGGCAGATTTCTTTTTCCCATGGAACCTAAATGCTGCCCTAGAATTCTTCTCAACAATGTGTGCCTGCCTGACAGCTACTATAAATAGATCTGAATTGGCATGTGAGCTGAGCCAACTCTAGAGGCCTCTAGCCTGGCCGTTAAAAGTGTAGTCTATGGAGCCAAATCTCAGCTTACTCTTTCAGATAAGTTTCTGAACCTTTGAAATGTAGATAATAAAAGTACCTATCTCATTGGATTGTTATAAGGGTTAGAATAATTACCAGCTTTGAACAGGACAAATAGTAAATACTCAATAAGGGGTTTTTCTCCCAGAATAAAGTGTTAAAGAAGATCATCACTCTTTAACCCTGGAGGAAGAACTAGATTAAGATTGAGTAATAGCTTATGAATTTGTTCAACAAAGGTATATTTGGCAACTATTATATGCCAGACTATGTATCAAATGTGGCTAGTAAAACAAGGCACCAATTTTGTCTAGGTGATATATATATATTAATCCTGTTCAAATTTGGAATCCTTTGAAATGACATATGACAAATTATTGGTTTATATTCAGTTGTTTTACATCATAATTCTATTTAAAAGAAAAAGAATAATTGAGAAGATAATTGGCCAATTATTATTTTTTAAAAATATATTTTATTGATTTTTTTACAGAGAGGAAGGGAGAGGGATAGAGAGTTAGAAACATCGATGAGAGAGTAACATCGATCAGCTGCCTCCTGCTGGGTATGTGCCTGCAACCAAGGTACATGCCCTTGACCGGAATCAAACCTGGGACCCTTGAGTCCACAGGCCGACACTCTATCCATTGAGGCAAACTGGTTAGGGCAATAATTAGCCAATTAAATATGAAAAGCTACTCAACCTCATTAATAAACAGGGAACAAATTAATGCAACAATGAGAATGGGAGTGGAGCAAAGGAGAGAAAAAGACGATAAATCTAGGCATTTAACATCCAAATATAAGGAATTCCAGGAAGAGAGAGAAGAGGCAATTAAGAGGAGAAAAATCACCAAAGAAATAATACAAAAATATTTCTAGACCTAGTGTGTGTGTCTCTAGATGTGAAGGTCCACTGAAGTGCATGGCAAAATGAATGCAAAAGACCCTCACCAAGGCATATGATCATGGGCATATGATCAATTCTGAATCTCATGGATAAAAAAAGAAAACAAAAACAAAACCAGGATGGGTAGGAGTGTTGGAAACTAGTTATATGCCAAGAAACAAAAGTCAAATTGGCATTGGATTTTTAACCTTAATTTTATACCCAGCCAATCTATCCATCAAGTGTAAAGATAGAACAAAGATATTTTCAGGCTTCAGGACTTGAAAATATGCTTCTTTTAAAATAATTATGCTTTAACACATTATTTTTTTAAAAAGGATAAAAATCATGACTCATACACAAATATAAAATGAACATGTGTTAAATATCTTTCGTAGTTCATTATGAATGAGGGAACCAGTATGATGTTACAAACAGTTTAAAGAAGTAAAAGAAAAAAAGCACACATTTTTATGGAATAAAGCAATTTTGAAGCTAGTTATATGCAAATCAATTTACAAATATGAAACTGCCTTTTTGTATGGGGTTGAGAGAGGGACGTGGGCTGTTATTTGCATATCTATTGATAAGAATTCCTTTTGCATTGCTGTTAGTTATCCACAGTTTACAGAGTGGTAAAGTAGCTCCAAGGCAATGAGAGGCACAGAGCCCCCACAGACGCAAAATCAAGAAAGGATGTGCTGTAAACAATGTGGTTTTTCAAGGAAGCACAACATTTTCCAAGTACACTCCCCAGTGACTTCTATGGGGATACTGTACTGGAAAATATGCTTCATCAAAGGGAGGGAGTAAAGGGGGGGGGAGAGAGAGAGAGAGAGAGAGAGAGAAGAGGC
>NW_005367384.1:1645276-1655850 GCF_000412655.1 Myotis brandtii | reverse complement strand
GGGGGGAGAGAGAGAGGGGGGGGGGGGGGGGGGGGGGGGGGGGAGGGAGGAGAAACATGGGCTATCCGGACAAGGAGCAGGTCACCCAGCACTGGAGGGTATGAAGAGGAGTTTCAGGACTACAGTGCAGCATGAAGGGAGAGCCCAGCCGGCTCAGAGCACAGGAGGGAGGACTCCTGAGAGGCTCCGGGAAGAAGAAATGGCACTGATGAGCTCGAGCATCTGGAAAATACCATGGAAAGGCCTTTGGCAGAGTTGTTAATTGAAGGCTCCTATAGGACACTAACGCTAAGTAATAGAAATAAAGTGAATGAAAAACCGGGGCCATCATTAACTTAGGAGTACTGGAAGGTTGCACAAGAATGAAGCTAAGTAATGTTACTTGGCTTAGCAGTGAGTAATACTTCCATCGTCATTACAATATAAATACCAACTATTTATCCAAAATGTGTAATAAAGTGATATTGGGTGATGGGTGTACATGTGGGAGAGTAGGTATTCACCCACGGAAGCCAGCGAATAATTTCTATAAGTGGGAAGTTAAGAAGTAGCAGTAGAGGAATAGTATTCATAAATATGAAGATAAACACCAGAGAGAGTGGCTTTAGAAGAGTTGCCAGTGGCTGCCTCTGGGAGGTAGATCCTGCTGTTTTTTCATTAAAAACTTACGCACATACATACATACATATAACTCTACATATACTTACTTAAAATAAATTGGGAAAAGTGATTATACCTTGAAAAGGTAGACATTATTAAGTGCTGGTGAGGTTGGGTCATCTCACATATGACTAGTGAAGTAGAAATTGGCACAGCCTCTTTGGAAAGGTGACTTGGCAGAATCTAATTAAATTTTCATGTACGCACCCTGCAACCCAGCAATCACACTTGTTGGTCTTTATCCTCAGAGAAACACTTGCCCGTGTGTGCAGGGAAGCAGGCATAAGGATGTTCCTGGAGCATTATCTACGAGGTAATAGGTGATAATCCTATAAATGTCCAGGGGAAAGGGAAGGGCGCTACAACAACAAAACAGAAAGTCTGGTCTATCCTGTGCTGCGGACACAGCTCTATATCCCATGTGCTGAGCAGGCAAAGGCTCCAAACAACTCCAGAACAACAGCATTAGTGTTAAAATCTCCATCCCAGCCACCCAGAATGAAAGGGTGTATTTCTGTATGTTCACATATGTATGTCTGTACAATGGAGTTCTGGAAGCATATACAGGGTGTCCCCCCAAAATGTAACATACTTTAACAGCTGATAGCTCAATTTTGAAAATGAAATGTATTTGAATAAACACTGCCTTTATAATAATTCAATGTGTATGTACACATTTTGGGGGACACCCTTTATATACTCAACTGATAATAATCATCAAGAGGGTACTTTCCTATATCTCTTACTATGTTTTGGGGGAGAGAGGGGAAATTAAATTTATTAGGGGTGGTATTGGTTAATAAAATTATATAGATTTCAAGTGTACAGTTCTATGATACATCATCTGTATATTGCATTGTGTGCCCACCCCACCCCCAAAGTCACAAATCTGTTTCTTTTAAAAAAATATATGTTTTTATTGATTTCAGAAAGGAAGGGAGAGAGAGAGAGAAACATCAATGATGAGAATTATTGATAAGCTGCCTCCTACACACCTCACACTGGGGATCGAGCCTGCAACCTGGGCATGAGCCCCACCCTGG
Organism: Myotis brandtii; assembly: GCF_000412655.1. Classification (NCBI taxonomy): domain Eukaryota; kingdom Metazoa; phylum Chordata; class Mammalia; order Chiroptera; family Vespertilionidae; genus Myotis; species Myotis brandtii. Next base: position 1,654,147 of record NW_005367384.1, on the reverse strand, counting down.
AATTGAACAGTGATGTCCTGGTTCATAGGTCGATGCTCAACCACTGAACTACACCGGCTGGGCACACAAATCTGTTTCTTAAAAAGATTTTTTAAATTGTGGTAAAATACAAACAACATAAATTTACTATCTTAACCATTTTTGAGTGTATGGTATAGTAGTGTTAAGTACATTAACAGTTTTGTACAACCAATCTCCAGAACTCTTTTTATCTTGCAAATCTGAAACTCGAATGTCCATTAAAGAACTCCCATTTTTTCCTTCCCCAGCCCCTGGCAACCACCACTCTACTTCCTGTCTCTCTGAATTGACCACTCTAGGTACCTCATATAAGTGGAATGTACAGTATCTGTCTTTGTGTGTCTGGCTTACTTCACTTAGCATAATGGCTTCAAGGTTCATCCATGTTGTAGCCTGTGTCAGGATTTCCTTTCTTTTTGAAGCAGATTTGTCCTATTTTTTTTAAATGAGCATATATACCTGTATTTTCAGTGAAATGAAAAATAAATACAATTTTCAAAAGAAAAAGCAACACATGCTTAGAAAAATAAACTGAAAGGAAACCTGGGTCAGGCAATCATGGCCACTTAAATTTTCTCTCATATGTATTTCTTTGTTTGGGTCATGTGTTATTTTAATACTAGAAAAATATTAAAATTAGGAGGCAAGAAAGTAAGCTACTCTGGCTGGGATGGGCGCAGTGGACACTGAGATAGGGATGGAATGTTTGTGCCCAAGGCCTATCCGTGGACGTGGCCCACCCCCACACTGGGGTCATTGCCCTAAACCAGTGATTCCCAAAGTGGGCGCTACCGCCCCCCGGTGGGCGCTGCAGCGATCCAGGGGGGCGGTGATGGCCACAGGTGCATTTGGGGGTGATGAGTAACTGCTATTAAAATTTAAAAAAAAATTAATTTCCAGGGGCTGAGTAATATTTTTTCTGGAAAGGGGGCGGTAGGCCAAATAAGTTTGGGAACCACTGCCCTAAACCATGTAAAAAGAAGCTCAAGCGAACTCATAACCCACAAGTGACAATTTAAAGGACAGTGAAGTTCTATTTTCTTTTATTTGGTTTATCAGTTTGGCAAAGTTTAATAATACTTTGTGGGTGTGTTGGTGAAGCTATGGCAAAACAAAACACTGTTGATGGGAGGGCACATGGCTTCAACCTCTGTGGAGAGCAGTGTCCACCAGCATTACAAATCACATGCCCACCGACTCAGAAATCCCACTGTTACTAATTCATCCAAGAGGTAAATGCATGGACAAAATTACACAGTACCTACCGAGAGATTTGTTGCGGCATTATAATAGCAAGAGTTTGGGAACAGCCAATAGGGGATGGCTAAGAAGTTTCTGTGTTTAAGTCCCCCAGCCTGTGCTGTGGAGCTCCGGTGGCAGTGGGGGTGGGGAGAACAGGAGTGGAAGGAGGATGTGCGTGTGCTTCATTCTACGGCATTTTTCCTCTGTGTCTTTCAGGACAAAATGACAGACAGCAAAATAAGTGTGCCCCGTGCCTCAGTCTCCTCATCTCTGAAAAGGAGATGATGATTCTCCTCATCTCTGAAAAGGAGATGATGATTCTCCTGGGGTTCCATGAGCTGATCCATGTCAGTGCTTAGATCCGAGCCTGGCAGGGTGAGCACATGTAAGCTCATTACCCAGGTACCGTGTGTAACATGGCCCATCAGCCAGGGGAGGGGCTCCGGTGGTCCAGGTTGAAGCCTCTTGGAGACAGACCATCAGTTCTGTCAGAAAGGACACATCAAAAGGGTGTGTGTCAGAGATGGCTCTCCTGCTGAGACAACACAGGGCCCCGGGCAGGGCTGGGAGCCCGTGACGTTGGTGGCTCTGCCACACTGCTGTCTTCACACCCTGTGTGGGTCTGGGCTGGGGCGGGACTGGCCTTCATGAGCAGCATGTGGCAGCGGGAACTAAAGAAAGCCTGTACTGACCACGCTGAGATGAACAACGGTGTTCAAGGTCAACAGAATAAAGAAACAGGAGAGAAGACCGGGTGCCACTTCCTGCAGAGGAGTCTCCAGGGAGTCCCTCACACGTCTGCTTACATTTCCTTGGTTAAAACAAAGCCACACCTCACTGCAAGGGCACTGGAGCAATGAGTCTTACAACTGGCAGCTCTGCCAGCCCCAGTAAAATCATCTAATGAGTGATGAAAATGTTCCGGAACTAGACAGTGGCGATGGTTGCACAGTCATGTCAATGAGCTAAATACTGACTTGTCCACTTTAAAATGGTGAACTTTGTGCCTGAGCTGGTTTGGCTCAGTGGGTAGAGTGTTGGTTCAGTCTGCTGGTTCGGTTCTGGTCAAGGTCAAGGGCATGTACCTCTGTGGCAGGCTTGATCCCTGGCCCCAGTGTACATGCGGGAGGCAAACTATTCCACATGTTGATGTTTCTCTGTCTTCCCCTCCCTTCCACTCTCTCTAAAAATCAATGGAAAAATATCCTCTGGTGAGAATTAGGCGAACTTTGTTTCACCACAATTTAAAAAATTAGACTTCCCTTACTAAGGAATGAGATGAAAATGAATATTAGCCCTGACCGGTTTGGCTCAGTGGATAGATCGTTGGCCTGTGGACTGAAAGGTCCCAGGTTCGATTCCGGTCAAGGGCATGTGCCTTGGTTGCGGGCACATCCCCAGTGGGAGGTTTGCAGGAGGCAGCTGATCGATGATTCTCTCTCATCGATGTTTCTAACTCTCTATCCTTCTCCCTTCCTCTCTGTAAAAAATCAATAAAATATATATTTTAAAAAAAGAAAAGAAAATGAATATTAGGATAGGCAAGCAGCAGGCTCACCATTCCTGTTTTTTAATCGCATTAGCTCTCCCTCGCTGAGCAGTCGGGCAGGGTAATGGGGTACCATAATTGGACACCCTGGGTCAGGTGCTCACCCTCAGTTGGGGGTGAGGTCTGTGACTAGGAGAAGCTGGGGGACAGGGCGCTGGGTAGATGGGCACTGGCATTTGTCATTAGGATTTAGCTATAAAGTTCCCTTGAAGTGAGCCATACCTGTGTTGGTAACCGGAGGGGCATGGGATTACTACCCATTACCTGTCGCAGGCTGGTCACAGTGGGCTCTGGGACAGACAAGTACCCTTAGAAGGTCGAGAAACAAATCCTGACTTAATGCAGAAGGAAACAAACTCAGGGTGCCCTGACCATTTTTCCAGGGGGATTGTAGATAGAGCGCCATTATTCACCTTCACCGGTTTATGACTATTTTCTCTACGTTTTCCTGAACAGTCCAGGCCCGGCAAGGTCTTTACTCTGAACTTGATCTGTTCCCTCTTGGCAAGGCACACCCACACTGAGGATTGCTCTGCCTTGAGAATACCAGGGGAAGTTTTCCAGATGGGCCTGCATTTTCTCCACACACACACCCCCCCAAATAAAGGGGGTGGTCTCCCAACTTTCATGAAATGTTACCTAGGAAAGACATGGGTAAGAATGACGCAGAGACCAAAGTGGGGGTGACTAGAAAGTGACTTAGTCACATCTCTTGCCTGTGGGTCCCCAGAGGCCTGGGTCCTGCCCAAGTGCCTGCAGCTCAGAGGAGCCGGGCAGGGAGCTAAGTCTGTCCCGGTCTTTCCATGTGATGAAACCGGTGGAGTGTCTGCCAAGAACAGGTCAGGTTCAAAACAGGAAACCCCAGGGTAGTGATAAATGAACACTTCTCTGTAGATTTTACATGGATCTCTAGGGAAAGTGCTGGAACTGATCTCATTCAACATTTTTTTCACAGATCACATTGAAGAGGAAGTGCACAATGAGCTCTCCAGGTTTGCCAACCGCGCTAATCTCTTCCAGGTGCCGAAACACTAAGGTCGTGGGGAACTGCAGGAAGCTGCTACAGCGCTTACCGGGAGGGGCAGGAAAATGCCCAGAAGGGGCAGGAGCAAAGTGCAGTTGGAAGAGCAGAGCCAGACTGCTGCCATGGGTTGCCACAAGCTCCAACAGTGCACTTCCTGGGGATCCTGCAGCTCCAAGTGTTGGGGTGTGTGTGTGGGGAGTAGGGGGGGGGCGGTGGGACAGGAGTGCTGAGGTCCCTGCCCCTCCTGGGAGCCCTGGAACAGCCCCTCCCTCCTGGCCTGCACACAGAAGCTACACTTTCCAGGGCACCCTGCCCTTCACAGGATTCCTCCGAGAAAGGCCCGCTTTTCCTCCGTATGCAGTGCTTGGCTCTGTGGCCACCTGCAGGGGTTCTCTCCCACCTGCATGAATTGTTGACCTTCCTTGGCTTCTGACCTTACCCCTCCTCTGCTTGGATGGAGTGTGGTGTGGGTTCAACCTGGCCCACACCTGGTACTGCACCTTCAGGCATCCTTTGGTCTTCCCACCCCTTCCAGTGGACCTGCCCTCCTCTCATCCAGCAAGCATTTGCTAGGAGAACAGAGAAGCCCCGTTTAAAGGAAATCCTCTAGAATTGAGGCAGATGCTCCCCAGGCTAGTTCTCAGGAGCATCAACATCTCTCCTTCCCTGAGCCCCTCATCTCTGCTGGGCACTCATGTCAGCCTCGGGTACTTTCTTCAGCTTCTCCTGCTCTTAACGTCACATCTATTTAGTTCGCTTTATTTCTCCTTGGCACTTCCCCTCCCCTCCACCTGACCCCACAAATGGTCCTGATTCTTGTTTTTAGGCACCACAATCAATGTTCTACTAGTAACTTCCAGTCACTGGGAACCACCCAGCCAGGCCTGGTCTCCACAGACTGAGGAGTTAGAGGGTTTGCAGGAAAGAGAAAGTCTTCTAAGGGTGAGAGATTTAGCTTCATCCTACTGTACACACTAATCACTGTATGTTAAGCTATTGCTTTAGCCTTATAAGGAGTAAACTTTCTTTTTTTAAAATATATTTTATTGATTTTTTACAGAGAGGAAGGGAGAGGGATAGAGAGTTAGAAACATCAATGAGAGAGAAGCATCGATCAGCTGCCTCCTGCACACCCCCTACTGGGGATGTGCCTGCAACCAAGGTACATGCCCTTGACTGGAATCGAACCTGGGACCCTTCAGTCCCCAGGCCAATGCTCTATCCAGTGAGCCAAACCAGCTAGGGCAGGAGTAAACTTTCTTAAGTTTAAGTTGCTGGGAGGGCACCTAATGAAATTAGTGATGGGCAGGCAAGGACTGTCGATGAGTACCAAGATCATTAGGTGAAAACTAGTTGGGAAACAGGATACATACATGGTGCCAAAATGCCACCCCACAGAATTACTTGCTAATCACAAAGGGGAAAATGACTTTATACATTAGAAATCTGTGATCAAGTGACCACATTTAGCATCATTAATGAGGGACTATGACACATAATGGGGTTCCTGATGTCACAGGATGTGAAATGTTCTTGCCACAAATGGTTAACCTTAACCTAATCGTCTAATTTCTCAACTAGGGTTCTAGGAAAGAAATAAGTCCTAATGACCTAAGGTATCTGTATTAGAGTTCTTCAGAGAAACAGAACCATTAGGGAATAGATCTGTATCTATATCTATATCTGTATCTACTAGTATATCTGTATCTATGTCTATGTCTATCTATAGTTATATTATCTATGGCTATAGCATTACCATGTTTCTCTTTTATTAGTGTAGATGGCTATAGTGATATCTCTACCTCTACATCTATTTAGATATAGAGATAGATACATTAATAATAATAAAGATTTTATTATAAGGAACTGGCTCATGAGGAAGCTAAGAAGTCCCAAGATGTGCAGTTGGCAGGTTGAACACCCAGGAGAGCCAATGTAAGGTGTAAGTTCCAGTCTGGAAGCTGGGAGGCTAGAGACCAGGAAGAGCAGATTTCTTATTTCATCTGAAGTCGGAGGTCAGGGCGGGTGGGACAGTGCTCTTTGGAATTGTGACCATGGCGATAAAATATGCTTTTTTATAATGACTTCCTTTTGTTCTCCCATGAAATTAATAGAGTTGTATTTTATAACTAGGCTACAAGGTGAAAAGAGGTATGTGCCACTATTGAAAATGAGGTTTTCCTGTGAGAGTGAAGCCCAGAATCAACACTTGAGAGACAAGATCAACAGCTTGTAGAAGTAGTCACCACGTGAGGCTTCTGAGATGGCATTGAAAGAGCCCTGGCTTTGGCTTAGACAGAAATGAGCACAAATCTTCCCTCTTCCAATTAAGAGCTGTGAAACTCATCACTGAGGCAATCTGTGTAATTTCTTTGGGCCACACTTTTCTCATCTGTAAAATGGGCAGAATACCATCTACTTTGTAGAGATACCGGGAAGATTAGAATTATTGGACATAAGGCCCTGGGCACAATGCCTGGACACAACAAATGGTAGCTACTGTTACTGTTGCTGTCTTGTGGGAACACTCAATGAAGGTGCCAGAAATGCGGTGTAAGGGAAATACAAGGAATTATACAAGAAAGCTACCTTATACTTAGAGTAGTCAAATCACAGAGACAGGAAGTAGAAGGTGGCTGCCTGAGGCTGAGGGAAGGGAGAAGCAGAGAGTTGTTGGATGGCTTAAAACAATGGAAATGTTACAGCTCTAGAGGCTAGAAGTTCTAAATCAAGGTGTCAGAATATCATATCGAGTGTCAACTGTAATTGAAAAAAAATTTTTTTTAAGGTGTCAGAACGGTCGCACGCTCTCCGAATGCTCTCGGGGAGGATCCTTCTTTGCCCCTTCCTAGCTTCCGGGGCCCCAGGCATCCCTTGGCCTTTGGTGGCATCTCTCTGCCTCTCTCTTCACATGGCTTTCTTTTCCGTGTCTGTCTTTCTTTGTCTTCTCCTCATCTTATAGGGACACCAGTCATTAGATTTGGGACACATCCTCTATCTAGGATGGTATCATCTCAACATCCTTAACTAATTATATCGTCAAAGATTCTATTTGCAAATAAGGTCACATTCTGAAGTTCTGGCTGGATGAGAATTTTTTGGGGGGCGGGGGGACACTATTCAACCTACTACACAGTTGCAAATGACAGAAAATTTCATCTAACTAGCTTAAACAAATAAAAATAATTATTGGGGCAGCTAGCAGAAAAGTCTAGGAATATACAGAACATCAAGAATGGCTTGACCAAGGAGCTCAGTTTCTCTCATTCAGATCTGTCGTTTGCTGTGTTGGCCTCATTCTTAGGCTCTGGTAGCAACCCTAGCAAAAAGTAGCTAGTACCTCGCCCTGAACAATATTGGCAAACATCTCCTCATGCATATCATTGGCTCTGATTAAGTTTTATGCCCATCCCTAATACTGTGACCAGGCCTAAGTCTACCTGGTATACCTCAGCTCCAGAGCCAGGGATAGATTCTGTTCCATTGAAAACACACAGACTGAATGGAGGAGGAGTTCTCCCCAGAGTGAACTTGGGGTTCTATTACCAGGAGAAGTGTGAATGAGTGCTGTGCAGTAAAAAATGTACCTCCACTAGAATGTTGGTCTTCCTCCATAGTCAAGGAGCTCCTGAAAGGCAGCAACTCTGGTTTTCACATCTGTATTTGGGAGCCCTGGATAGCAGCAGGCCCTCATGTAAATATTTTCTGAGTTGTTTTGAATTTTTATTATTATTTTTTTAAAACCTTACCAGAGGATATTTTTCCATTGATTTTTAGAGAGGGTGGAAGAGACAGGGAAAAACAGAGAGAAACATCGATGTGAGAGAAACACATTGACTGGTTGCCTCCTGCATGCATCCTGACCAGGGCCTGGGCTGGGGAGGATCCTGCAACCGAGGTACATGCCCTTGACTGGAATCGAACCCGGGGCCCTTTGGTCATAGGCCGATGTTCTATCCACTGAGCCAAACTGGCTAGGCCTTGTTTTGGATTTTTAACATGATTTAGTCGCTGAGGGATTAATCCAGTATAAATCTGAGATCCAGTCCCCAAACCAGGGTGACGCCACCCCATCAAGACACTGCCCCTTGTAAAGCCCCATCCAGGTAGACCAGATTGCCATCTGTTGTGACATCATTCTTAAAACTTTCCATGAAAGGGAACTGAGACAAAAGGCTATGTTTGGGTCAACATGGCAGGAAAGAAACACTAATGGTCGGTAGGTGAAACTGAGGAACAAAGAAATACAGCTGCACCTTCCAGTTATGTCTAACACACCCAGGAATCTCAATACCTGCAGGGATGGGTACTGCTACTCTCACATACTCTGGAGCCCTGGTGGAGAAAATAAGATTCTGAGTTTAGGCCTGTGTCCTCCAGTGGTTGAGGCCTGAAGTGTACCTTCGACACCGCAGAGTGGCCTTGTATCCCAAGCGCCAGAAGAGCCAGTGCCCAGAGGGTGAATTGAGACAGCCCTCAGCTAGATGCAGCTGGACGCCGTAGCCACACTGTGGAGTTAATTTGCTGACCTAGATGTAGTTTGCAGCCCACAAAACCTCATGCCATAGCAAAGCTTTTCTTGTGCTGAGACAGCTGGCCAAGCACGATGTTGCAATGACTCAGTTCTTAGTAAAGAGTCTGAAGAAATTAGGGGCAGGGCTAAAGCCGTAAGACCACAGTTCCAAGGGACCTTCCTGTTTATTCCAGGGCGAGAGAAGGGGAGCTTTCTGTTTGTGGGCACTGGTGTTTTCATGAGAAGGAACAAGGCTTGGGCTTTGGGGTTGAGCTGTGTATACACAGTCCACACATGATGGTCAGACAATTATACTTAGACTGGTAACTCAGACGACCATGCAGGCCAAAAACATTTTTGGAAAGTGGTCTTCAAACTATGTGAATCAAGTCATATTTCTCCGCGACTTCCATTTTGAAATTGGGACTAGGTTTACATGAGGAAGCCTGCTTCAATAACACTAGGGTTGAAAACTGTTCTGAGGACTTCCCATTAAACATAGCAGACTAAACATGTGCATAA
>NW_005367384.1:1636816-1645231 GCF_000412655.1 Myotis brandtii | reverse complement strand
AACCCCACTACAATGTGAAGGTGTAAGGTGCCAGTCAGTGGATGAACTCATTAATGTCCATTGAGATTTTGTGTGGGGAGGATTATCCTCAACTAAGTACACTCTGTTTAAGGTCCCCTTCATTCATCTTTCTCATTTATTGGGCAATTGACATTCTTTTACCATCAACCAGCACTCTTAAATATTTATATTGTTTGCATAACTAATAAAGTAAAACTTACTAATTTAGTACATTAGTTGTTTCTAAATATTTAACTGTTAATTGCAAATTTATTTAATCAAAATTTTTTCTGAGTATTTAATTAAAATGAAAGGTTTACTATTGCCTTCTCAGTGTTTTAAATGACTTAAGAAGTAGATGTCAAGCCACATAGCATGATTCCAAAATTAACCACTATACTTAGGACTAAACTGGTTACAAAACTGCTAATAACATGGATTTAAATTTCTTCATTATTTCTATTCTTGCTTCCTAGGATTAAAATACATTTATTAGATACTAAAAAAAAAATAGCATACATTCATAAGAGAGATAAGAGTGGCTGAGAGAGGAATAAAAAAATTCTACTGATGTTCAGTAGAAATAAATTTACTTTGGATATATTAACTTATTATGAAATATCCTATATAATAAAGAGCTAATATGCTAATTAGACCGAATAGCAGAACAACCGTCCTGACCACCTTCCGGATGAAGCCAGGGCTGCTCAGGGCCGCGAGGGCCGAGCCCCTTGCACAAATTTCGTGCATTGGGCCTCTAGTACATCTAATAATAAATTGTTATTGTTATGTTCCACAATTACTAACATTTCACTACATTTGTGTTTTTCCCCCCTCTCTCTAGCTATAAGTTTTTTTTGCTGAGACATCTGAAATTAAGTTTCACACATCCTGACATGGGTTGAATTATGTGGTGGTTTGAATTACATTTCCCCAAAAGGTCGGTTGAAGTCCTAACCTCTGATACCAGTGAATGTGACCTTATTTATAAATAGGGTTTTTGCAGATGTAATCAAGTTAAGATGAGAGCGTACTGGATTATGTGGGCCCTAAATCCAATAACTGGCATTGTTATAAGGAGAGAGAGAGAGATTAGAAGTGATGGAGAGGTACACAGTGAAGGACATGGACTCTGGAGGCAGAGATTGGAGTTAATGCTGTCACAGCCAGGGAACACCAAGGATTGCTGGCCACCACCAGAAGCTGGGAGGAAGCTCTTCCTCCAGAGCCTTCTGGCGAGCATGGCCCTGCTGGTACCCTGGTGTCAGACTTCCAGCTTCCAGAACTGGGAGAAGATAAATTTGTGGTTGTAAACTACCCAGCTTGTGGAAATTTGTTATGGCAGTTCCAGAAAACTAACACAACCTCTAAAGATAGGTGTTACCAAAAATGCAGGTACCTCATAGGAGTAAGGACATATTCCACATTATTAACACTATTATCACACCTAAGAAAATTAACAATTCTATAATAGCCAATCCATAATTAAAAGGATCCAATTGTCCTCATAATACCTTTGGTAGATTTTTTTTTTCTCTTTTGGTTAGAATTCAGTCAAGGTAATCTTATATTCACTTGATTGTTATATCTCTCTAATTTATTTTATTCTAAAGCAGTGGTTCTCAACCTTCCTAATGCCGCAACCCTTTAATACAGTTCCTCATGTTGTGGTGACCCCCAACCATAAAATTATTTTCGTTGCTACTTCATAACTGTAATTTTGCTACTGTTGTGAATCGTAATGTAAATATCAGATATGCTACATGTGTTTTCCAATGGTTTTGACCCACAGGTTGAGAACTGCTGTTCTAAAGTAAACTACCTTTTTTATAAGATTAACTTTTTGAAGTGTCTGGGTATTAAAAAGTTATTCTTAACAATAAGGAAGATTTTAGTCAAGATTATTGTAATTGAGGAGAGAGATTAGGTTCAACTCAAAATACTGCAAAGACAAGTGGGGATCTTAGCCAAAGAGTAGGATCACTGGATTAAAAAGTACTATGAGGAGACATCAGGGTAGGGGGATTCTTTTTTTTTAAAGATATTTTATTGATTTTTTTACAGAGAGGAAGGGAGAGGGATAGAGAGTCAGAAACATCGATGAGAGAGAAACATCGATCAGCTTCCTCCTGCATACTCCCTACTGGGTATGTGCCCGCAACCAAGGTACATGCCCTTGGCTGGAATCGAACCTGGGACCGTTGAGTCTGCAGGCTGACGCTCTATCCACTGAGCCAAACCGGTCAGGGCGGGTAGGGGGATTCTTGCTAAAGACAGGTCAAGGGCATAGACATCAAGGGTAGGAGATGAGGAACTTGATTAGATATCAAGAGTGGAAGGTGGATTTGTCAGGTTCTTTGCTAAGACTGGGCTGGGCAGGCCCAAGACAGTGTAGGGACCAAGGTGGAGGCCTAGTTGAAAGAGGGTTCAAAAGAGGCTGCATCAAGTCTGGCCAAAGAGAGAGCCTTTGTCACAGGTCAGTGTCCAATAGTAGATTCCACATTGTGAATCTGTCTTTTCGATTCCTCTTGGTGTAATTTAATTTCTCCCTCAATCTCCATACTTCGAGATCATAGTCATGAGGCTTGATTAGATTCATGCTCATCATTTTGGCAGGAATAATTCATAGGTGGTATTGTGTATTTCCGATTCTGTCACATCAGAAGGTGCATAATTGTTGCATTATTAGTGATGTTCAGTTTGATAGCTTGGTTAAGATGGTAACCACAGGATCTCTCCATTGTAAAGGGTAATGAGTAAACCATCTGTAAGTGATACAGTAACCTAATGTGAATATCTTACTCTCTAATAACCTTTCATCCAGTGGTTCCACTGATAGATAATTTTGCCTTATTTGGGGGGGGGGGCTGCAAAAGTGTGATTTCTAATTCTTTCTACTATTTCTATTAGCTGGTATTTCCCTTCTTTTTCCTCCTGCTTTGAATGTCACAATGGACACTTGTATTTTTTTATTGTGTTACCCATTATAGCCATTATTCATTTTGATGCTCAAATTGTTCCAAATTTGGCCAGTGAGGATCCCCTCCAGTAGCTCCTGTGTCTTTGAATACTTCCTTGTCTCCTGAAACAATCTGATGCTTCAGGCTCACTTTCCCTGCCCTAGACTTGCGGTTGCCATTTCTCCAAGGGACAGAAAACAATCATCCCTCTCCACTACCCATAAGTGAGGTGTCACTCTCCTGACCCATTTACAGTGAGCTGAAGAGTAACCAATGTTTACTAGGTACTGTGTGCCAGGCGCTGTGCAAGTGTTTTCCATGCATCACCTCATTAATTCACATACAAATCCTTTCTGGTAAACACTCTTACCATTTCTTAGCCCCATTTTACAGATGAGAAAATCGGGGTGGGTGCAAAGAAGTTGAGTTGATTGCATGTGACCACTCAGCTAGCAAGTGGAGGAATTAAAATTGGAACTCAGATTTTCGGATTCCAAAATCTAGTTTGGAACCGCCGTGCTATATTGCCAAGTTTGCTACAGAAAAATAAAACAACTTAAAAAGAACTGAACTGCAAAATACCTACAATTTAGAAAAGACAAACAAACAACAGTTAGGCTTTCAGATGATAGGCATTAAGCAAAATTTAAAGAAAAAAGTCCTTGAGAAATCTGGTCCCTTTTCATTAATTCTAAATTGCCAATAATCACAGTTTAGGATAACCTGGGTCAGGCCTGGAATGAGATCAGAAAGACGTCCTACAACTCCACCTTAGCCTGGAATTAACTGGAGCAGGGATTTGGGATCAAGTGAGTGTTAAAAGCCTTGCAAGCTTCTCACAGCTACAAGCAGTTTTCCTGCTCCTGGACTATTCAGGCTGGTGCTGCCCAGGTTAATGAAAGGGACATCCAGGAGAGAACTGCTCTGATTATGTAACTGTCCTGGCTCTCCTGGTCCCAGGTGCTGGGGAAGTGAAGGCGGGGGACTTGCCAGGTCATGGGCTGTGGCTGCCTGGAGGAAGGTGCCCTCCCGACTAGCAGAGCCCCTAAAGTTCTTGTAGGACAAAACGGACTGTCCTGGTTCAAGGGCGAGTGACTTTCTATTATCTCTGAATGAGAGAAACTTCCTCCTCCCAACAGGAATTTCCAGTTGTAGTTATTAGCCTAGGTGTAACCCGAAATTCAAATGTAATTACATTTCTCTTAGAGCTAAGGTCGCCCCTAGCAACCTGCCCATTTCCTGCTTTCCTTCTCAGGAGAGTCTTTGGCCTTTTCCTCTTTCCCCCCTTGACTTGATTGCGCAGTTACGCCCGGGACAGTGCTTAGTAAGGAGCCTGGACTTGGGACACTAAGTCTCCAGCCTGCCCTCTCCTACCTTCCCTCCCTGGGTCTTTGCAGGGGCAGAGAGGTACCTGAGCACCAGTACCTCCCTGATGAAGAGGGGTATTCCAGGGAGCAGGGCGGGGGGGTGGGGGAGGGCACTAGGATAAAGAGGAGGCATAAACAGAAGCAGATGTGCCTTCAGCCCAGGTCCCGGCCCACTGCAAACAGGAAACTGGGATGGCAGCTGATAAGAGCCCTCTCAGGGCTGGGCCTGGCCTCCTGGAGCCAGGAGCAGGCTGGGCTCCTCCTTCCTCATCTCTCCACGGGATCTTGTTTGCCTTCCCTGGGGACAGGCCGGAGGAGCTTTCTCTTCATTCGAATACAAATCAGATACATTCACATTCTATCTATTATAAATGCCAACGAGCCCTCTTAGTTTTAAAAGATGTGCGTGGACAACCATTCTCATGTGAACTACAAGAGTGGAGACTATACATACACATGCACACACACCTCACAGGCACATACACATGCACACAAAAGCACACACATCTCATACACACATACACATGCATACACACACCTCATACACACATACACATGCACACACACACCTCACACACATACACATGCACACACACCTCATACACCCATATACATGCACACACACAAGCACCCATCTAGGCTGAGATTACAAAGCCTTGAGGTGACTCTAATGCCCAGGAGTCCCCCAAAACTCCACAGTTGTAGGGACCCTCCAAAGGATGGACTGTCCAAGCTGTGCTAAAGGGCTCTCAGAGCTATTTTTGGCTACTCATACCCAATCTGGGAGGGATGACAGCAATGAAAACTCTGGCCTATAAGGGTACGAGGGCGGGGGCTGGGGCTCATGGGCCCCCAGCATATCATTTTACATCAATGTTTCCCTTTGAAATGAACATATTTTTATGGGCCCCGAACTGACTGACATTTTTAAGTATCACCTGAATACGTGGGAATTTAAACCAAGGTATAAACTGTGTGTGCTGATAAGTACTCTGATAATCATAAAATTCAGGCAGGAAGGAAAGAAGCAGCCAGGGTCTTACCCAATCATCCCAACTTCAGGGGTGTCACCAGCAGGGGCTTCTGTTTCTCCCAGACAGCCCCACTGTCACCCGCTGTGGTTCCAGCTTCCACTGGGTGATCCCAGGGCTCAGGAAACACTGCCCCCTATTCTATCCCTCCCTTGGCTAGGGGTGGTGGTGGCTTCCTGCTGTAGCCCATCTCTGGATGACTGGTTTTTCTATCCTGGTAAGCTTGAGGTGGGGAGGCAGCATTTCATAGAGGGGGTGGTGCAGATGTCTTAGGTGGAATGCCCCAAAAGCCAACTCTAAGAGGGAGGTTTGGGTGCAGAGAGTTGATGGGGCAGCAGCAGTAGCCGGGAGAGAGTGAGAGAAGCGACTGGCAGAGGGAGATGTTGAAATGTAATGGGGTTGCAACAAAAGCCCCGTCCTGGATCCACGAAGCTAGGATCCCCCTTTAGAGTCCAGGGCTCGGGTTTCTGTACTCCCTCCCCTCCCCTGCATCGTGGAATTGGATGAGGCAGCAACCTTCAGACACGGCTGTTCCTGGGGAGGGTGGGGGGGCCTGGGAAGAGGCCACAGCGTCCACCTCAGGTTCCAAGCCCAGCTCTGCAATTTACTAGTTGTGTGACCTTGGTCAATTTACTCATCTGTGAAAAGAGAAATTGTGAGGATTAAGTGAGACTGTGTTCCTCTGCTGGCTTCCCTCCAGGGAGAGCGGCAACGTGTTTGGGCAGGATCCAGGGCACTGGGTCAGCCTCAGTTACGAGGGGTGGGGCTCCTGTGCGATAAAGGCTCCTGGGCCCAGGTGTGGCCTTTTCTCCACTTCCTGCTCCAGGGGCTGGGGGGGTGGACCTTGCTCTCACTGGGCTCCCCAACTCCCTGCACAGAATGAGGAAGCTGAGCCAACGTCCTCTTGCAGCCTGGCCCCCTTGCCCTCCCAGGTCTTCCTCCCAGGACCACTGGCTGGTTGGGGCTTATGTGGGGGAGGGGAGTGGGCGCTGTGCATGCTGGTGTCCTCAGTGCTGCTGTCAAGCCTGGGGCACTGCCCGGAGGCGGCGTGTCAGGCTCTGTGCTATGTGCCTTTATCCTCGGTGTGTGCTGACCCTCAGGAAGGGAGGGGTACCCAAATCCCACCTGCACTCTCCACAGTAGAAAAGATGGAAAGAAATAAATAGAATGGAGTAAGGGGTGTTGAAGGGTGCAGCAGCACCCCAAACTTCTTCAGGGTCCCGCTGCTACACAGGGGGCCTTGCTGTGAATGAGAAAAGGTCCCTCTGGGCAGACACAGCCTCACAAGTGCAAGTGCTCAGCTTAAGACACAGTGTCTCTGAGCAAACTGAACAAAGGCCTGGCCCTCCCTGTGCCTTTGACGTGCAGCGCCCAACCCGCCCAACCCTACAGGTGACCTCGAATGGCACAGGCTCCACCTGATGATGCCACAGGCTCCTTGCCCTGCCTCTGCCCTGCCAGTTGTCTCAGCACGCACCCAGTCAAAGGCGTAACCTTGGGTTCCGCCCACTTGGTGTGGTCTATGTGCTTGGTAATGACAATCAGGTTCCATGCCACACAGCCTATCTTCCCACATATCCAACAATTCTCTGTGCCTTAGAGCCTCAGATGCTGCTCTCTGTGACAAAATTCATAGATTCATTGAGTCCTGGGACTGCAAGGCACCCAGCAATGTCACTAATGGCTGCTGAGTGGCCGGAGGACCAAACCTGTTCCCTTGGGGGCAGATCTCCAGACCAGAAGCACCCCAGCCTGGTGGCCTTTGCCCCTGAGGTTCTTCCATATGTGTATCCCCCCAGTCTCCTCTGCTTTGCTTGGAGCCCATCGTAGTAACTTGTGTCATCCATGGACATGGGCAACAGCATCCCGTCCCCAGGTGTGTCTCGGGAGAGGTGGTGTGAGTAGAACAGAGGTCAGCAGCCAGGTGACTGGGCTGATTTAGCTGGATCTGTTAGCTGCACCCGGTGCTGACCCTCATGACTTTTCTTTAAAAATGGATACAGCCACAACGGGCCTGCATTCCTTCATGAACACTGATGGGGCGAGTGGTGTCTCCCCGGCAGGATTATAGGAGTGGCCCCAACCCCAGTTTTACAGGGAAGAAGAAATTGTTTACTCCAAAGTCCGGCAGAATGAGGTGAGACCCTGGACCCCTTATCAGCTGTGGGGCCTTGACCAAGCTGTTTCTCTGTGCCCCACTTTTCTCATCTGTTGAATAGGATGATGGAATAACAGTACCCGTCTTACAGGGTTGTCATAAGGATTCAATGAGTAAGTGCTTATAGCAGCATCTTGTACATAACGTATGTCAGCTATAGGAATGACCACAGGTGCGTTCCCATGGGGTAGAGTAGACATCTCTGTAAAGTTCCCACAGACATCATTTTACCGTCTCAGTGGCCCCCAGATTCCCAGCAATAGATTGTGACTGGCCCAAGGAAACCCAGGTTGGGAGCCACTCTTTCATCTGGGAGGCCCCCTCTCCTGCTGCCTCGGGTGGGTGAGGGGGGCGGGGGCAGCCTGGGCTCCTGGTCTTACTCTGTCTCCTGGGGGTCGGGCGGGCGGGCAGGGAGGCATGAAGGAAAACACTGAGAACAACCAGTTACGCCCCGTCAACGACCTGAGACTACAGTCCTGATAGCCCAAGCAGCCTCGTTTCCTTTAATCAGTCAATACGGTCTGTCAATGGCAAAGTCTTCCACGGCGTTTGGGGCATTTTTATTTCTGCTCTGACTCCTGCTTGGGGTAATGAGTTCCATGAGCTTACCACCTACAGAGTGAAGTTGGATTTTCTCCTTTTATTTCTGAACATAATTCTCTCAAGCGTTAAGCACAGCCCCCTGGTTGTAGTTCAGGACCTGATGAGTGAGTTCGTGACCACCCTCCCCATCACATTCACGATCCAACATGTTATTCCTTCTTAGCCATTATCTTTCCAGACGGAAGAACCCTCAACGTTTTACTGTATTTTTACAGCCGCTTCCCCTTCCTGTGACAATGTGGGCTGGGACTCTTCCAGTCCCCACTGTAAGCACAAGGACAGGGGTCCCAGCCCAA